>NW_027526361.1:5503446-6053118 GCF_048455015.1 Haemaphysalis longicornis | reverse complement strand
GGCAGTGATCCGGTTTGACTGACAAACGGTTTCGGGAAAACCTGCATCGTCATGGAGGGATTTAGCCTAGCTAATTCATATGGCCATGACTGATGTTTTATAGCTGGTTAATAATTGCACCTAGTTATATTCTTGCTTTATTTACTCTCTGGCTAATTCAGTTGGCCACGACTGATGTTTTATAGCTGGTTAATAATTGCGCCTAGTTATATTGCTTTATTTGCTCAGCTTATCATGCATCTTTACAGGCTTGACCGCATGCGCTAGGCCTTTTGCAAGTGCCGGCTATGGAAACGGTGTTTAGGCGATTCTTTGCGCTTGCGCGAACCCTGTGTATGTACTATGCATATGCAATATCGTCAAAGTACCCACTTTAGGGCTCATCCCCCCCCCCCCCCCCCCCCGGTCAGATACTGCATACTTCGGATACAGCGGACGTTTTTTTCCGGATTCAGAGCGTCCGTTGTAACGGGCGTAGACTGTATCAGTATTTTTTTTTTACAGGCCTCGATTTTTCATTGGTTTTTGTGCAAAAACAGAAGCTACTTCGCGTGTTCGGAAATCATGATGTTCTTTTTCAACCCCAAGAACGCACTTTTTAACTCTCATTTGCAGCAGTTGGGTCGCCGAACCCAGTACTTCAGGAATATGGAGCAGGCACAATACGCATTTGGGGGAGGGGACACACACACACCCGACTTGAACTGGAGTTGCTGTACTGCAATCCTAGGCAACACCTAGACAGCACCTCGAGACTCTGAAGCGAGCACTTCACAGGCATAAACAATAGACAGTATGTCGAGAAAACACGGCACAACCACAATCACGGACCACGACTTCTTTGGAAGCTTGCCGGGAGCGTGAAGTGTGAAAGATACGTTATGGAAGGAAAGCCAGTGATGCTACCGGCTTAGGCTGCTTTGGAGCAGCTTTTGGAGCAGGTAAAAATGCGTTTCGGAGCAGCAAAACCAGCTTTCGGAGCAGGTGTTGATAGAAGCAATTTTAAGACACGTATTGCATTCATGAGATAGATAATCGCTAAAAGCACACCCTTCAAGGATAATAAAAAATTAAAAGAACTCAGAACATGGATATTTTGTCCCAATTTTCATCAGTCTCCTGAAGAATGTCTGCATTGAACTTTTTTCGGCAGTCTGCACAACAAAAATAAAAAAAAAAACAAGCTCTCATTTTTACACAATAGAAGATTTACTATGAACAAACTAAAAATTGCTCATCACAACGAACATGCTGTGTAAAATCGAGCACTATTGGAAGGCTATCGTAGGAAGGCTGCATCAGTAGCGCCACGGCTTTGACTGCATACTTGAACATCACGCTCCTCCCCGTGTTGCACATGAGTCACTATTTAGCAGCGTCAGCGCTGCCACCGTAAGGGTCTAAAACGACAAGCCACCGATAGCAGCGCTATGTTAACAAAGGCAGCGGGCTGAATCTTGCCCCTTCACGACAAGTTTGCCGCAGGTAGCCCATTAGTCCCCCCCCCCCCCCCCCATAATTCCGAGACTATGTTAATTCCCTGCGAGGCCACATGCACGCATTTCGCCTTCAATTTCCACGTATGTGAATTCTATGCCTCTGTGAACTCTACGTGAAATCTAAGACGGGCGTCGTCATATGCGTGCCGTACTCGTTAAGCTCGGAAACGTCAGGCGTTGTGAAATTGCCGTACTTGCTAGCCGGTGCGCAGCCCGAACTATGTCACCGTTTCCTGCCTTTGCATACTATTTTCTCCCCCCTGCACTTTGTATTTTCTCATCTGTTTACAGTAAAATCTCGATGATATGAATTTCGCGGCACAGCGAAAAATATTCGTATAATCCGAAATTCGTGTGAACAACACAGACCAAAAAATTAAGCACTAAAACAAGACTTCGATTATTTCTTTTACTTTCGCGTGATGAAATCCGTGAAGTTTTTCTGCTTTTTTTAAACCTCCATGTCGCCGAGCTGTCCTTTCTGGACTCATCTCCGCACTCGCGCTGCCCAAGCTCACTCACTACAGGAGCGTTTTTGCATGCGATTCGTGCGCGTCGGCGCCCGCGGTCAGAAAATTACGCGCGACGCGCGTGGCAGTGGGAGGAGCCTGACGAATTGCGCCAATGGGAAGGCTGGGCGCCTCATGGCGGCAGTTACAAAGCCCCCGAGACAGCCGGCTGGCTCCGGCGGAGATGTTTAGGCTTAGCACCCCGACAGATATTCCATGGGCGCTTTCACTAGCAGCGCGGATGATTTTTATAGCACCGTTTTCGCTCACATTATTAGCTCATTTACCGCACAAGAAACTTCGCGTGTGCTTTGAGCGGCATTTTAAAGAGCGATTAGAAGCGGTCTCTTGAGCGTCCCGCGCCACTTCGCGACCGAAACCGCCGCCATGATGCCGCGGCCGGCCACGCCCCGCGCAGCGTGCGGGTGGTTTCGCGGCGGCGCCAGCGTGCCTGTGGAGTACGCGGCGCGTTTTCGCTAGCAGAAAACAGCTTGACCGTTCCTGGAGAAAGTGCGACAAAGAGGGCAGAGAGCCCGTACGTCGCCGTAGCTTGCTCGATCGGCAGTCGGGCGCCTCGCCGACTCGTTCTTATCCGCCGGGCACTGCAGGTCCGTTCGTAAGAGCCCAAATTCTTCCCATTTCAAACAGTGCAATTTCGCGGGGACTAATCAGAAATTCGTATCACCCAGAATCATATCATCCAGATTCCACTGTAACTACAACTCCTGCGTCCTCATCTCTTGCCTACTTTTCTACCAGCAAAACTCCGCAGGCCCCCGCTCGACGCGTACGCTGTCGGGGCGCGTTGGCGAGCGAGTACGGCAATTTCACGAAGCCTGACATTGTTGGCGAGCTTCACGGGTACGGCACGCACATCACGACGCATATCGCGGCCCGAAGACCGCGAGGCGGACGGTCGCGACGGCGGCAGCCGGTCTCGCGTGCCCAATAGGTGCGAAGCGCACTGCACAAAATTAACAGTCTCGGGTATACCCGAGACGGTTAATTCCGTGAGATGGGGAGACTGTTAATCTCCCCATCTACCCCTCTATAGAGGGGGAGATTTCACAACGCCTACGAGGCGCCAGCCGCAAAACGCATCATCGCCGTTATCGCAAGATTCGCAACAACGGCCAGTTTGCCTTGGCTTGGCTCGGATTGCGTCCTGAAAACGGGTACACCGCGATGTCGCTTTCAATGGGCAACCTCAAGTAGTTAGTTTCGTTTCTGAAAGGGATACATACACCCTTTGGCGCAGGTTGGGCGCAGAAGCGCCAAATTTAGAGGAAATGTAGCAGGATGTAGCAGCCAGAGCACTTTGGCGCAGTTTGGCGCAATTGGCGCAGCGGTAGCATCACTGGAAAGCTCGCACTACAGTCAAATTAATGGAGGTGCTGTCAAAAACAACAAAAGAAATGGCGATTACTTCACCAGAAGCTGCCTTCAAATGTCATTTCTTTTGTTGTTTTTGACAGCACCTCCATTAATTTGACTGTAGTGCGAAATTTTGGAGGCGAAAACCATCGCCGATTTGGGGGATAACTGCATTTCAAAGCCGTCGGTTGCTCTCGGGGCAAAAGAGTTAGAATTTTTAAGGTCAAACCCGTGAAGTCTTGTGCAGAGCGTTTCTCTTTCGCGCATGCGTCTTCTGGTTGCCCTCGCGTCAATTTGGCAACTTCCCATTTCTAAAGTTCTTTCGTTCTTTTTTATCGGTTTTTATCGGTGTACTTGCGTTGTATACTTTTATTGTCTTTTGACAATGTTAAACTTCTCAGCAGTTTTATTTGTATTGTTGTGATATTGACTACATCCTGGTTGGTTCAAATGAGGCATGTTGGCTGATAATGAGCACTATATATGTGGTGGTTGGGTTTTTTGTCATTAAAGTTGGAAGTTAGCGCTCTGTGTGTCGTCGTCTGTGTTCCTGTCCTCGTCTTTGCTGCGCTTCAATACGCCAGATGTACCAACTCGCCCTAACCAATACACTCCTGAACTTCAAATGTAAACATCCAGTCGCACTATTCAAAATGGCGGCCAGAGTCGACAGCGACTGCACGAATGAAAGATCGGAAACATCTTATCGATGCAATCACAAATTACTCTGTGTAGCGGGATAAAATTAAAATTTACAGCCTGTGTGCGCGATTTGAATTAAACTTGCCGAGCAAATAATGTGCTAACAGTGCGTTAGCGTGCGTTGATATCTCTCACTTTCGCAGAGCTGGCACATACAGAAAATCCCCTCGACTATTAGCAAAATTGAATAGTATATACAGTGGAATCTCGGTGATACGAATTCGGTTGATACGAATTTCGTTGTGATACGAATTTTCGAAATTCCCCGGCCAAAATGCATTGTGTGCAATGTAAAAAAATTCGGATGATCCGTATGCATTTATCTCTCCGTTGCGGGTGATACGAACGCGCGAGCAGACGGCCGCGGCGTGGACGGGAGGCGGGAGTGTTGGTGCGGCCGTGCGGCCTTGGTTGTGCGCGGGCACAAAAGCATTATTCCTCCCCCGTTGACGGTAATCCTCCGTGTGGGGAGGTGCTGTTCCGAACGAACCGAACGTTTCGCCCTCTCGACGCCTGTTCTTTCTCCCTCCCTTCTTTTATCTCCCGCTGCAGTCTCTTCTCTCTGTACCTTTCGTTTCCGCTGGCTGCAGCTCGGGTGCCTCTAGCTTCTTTTTTTTTTTTTTTTTTTGTATAAACCGCGGCAATCAAGCGTTCCCTCATTTCTGACGGCGATTGCCCTCGCCATTTTGCTTTCTCCGCATTCCTCGCTTCCGTCTATGCCCCGCGCTCGACCTATCCTGTTGTCGCCTTGCCTGCGCCACTTGCGCGTCGATTATGTTGAAGCGTGAACCGTATGGAGCGTTTTCTGCTCACGAAAACACGCCGCAGGCGCGCTGACGCAGCCGCGAATACCACCCGCATGCTGCGCGCGGCGGCAACATGGCGGCGTCACCGGCCGCGAAGTGATGCGGGTAGCTCGACCGACCGCTTCTGATCGCTCTTAAGAAACAAATGAAGTCGCTTGTACAGTAAAGGAGCTGATAATGTGGGCGAAAACGACACTACAAAGCATTGTCGGCGCGGTTAGGGAAAGCGCCGATCAAATATCCGCAACCGTGGTAAGCCTAAACATCTCCGGCGGGGCCAGCGTGCTGTCTGGAGCGCTTTCAAACTGCCGCCGTGAAAAGCGCGCCTCCCCAATGGAGCAAGTCGGCAGGCTACCCCCACTGCCGCGCGCGTCGCGCATAATTTTCCGAGCGATGTAGAATCTGACGCTGGGGCGAAATCGTCGACGCAGGCGTAAAAATAACACATGCGCCACGCCGACGCGCACGAATTGCATGCGGTTCACGCTTGAGTTCGTGTGCGTGCGTCGTGTCGGCGATGAGCGCACGTTCTTTGGACGCCCGTGTCGACGATTTCGCCCCTGTGTCAGATTCTACCTCGCTCGGAAAATGATGCGCGGCAGTGGGAGGAGCCTGCCGACTTGCGCCAATGGGGAGGCGCGCTCTTCACGGCGGCAGTTTGAAAGCGCGCGCAGCAGCTGGCTGGGCCACCTCCGCGGCGGATATTTGGCGCGGATGATATTTTATAGTGCAGTTTTCTCCAACACTGTCAGCTCCTTTTTACCGCATGAGCAATTTAGTTTACATCTTGAGCTGCATTTTAACAAAAGGTTATATTCTAGGCACTGTACCTGCACCTCTTCACGGCAATAGCCGGCGCCATGTTGCCGCCGCCTGCCGCATGCGCGGCGCATTTCCATTTTTTCTCGTTTTCTGATGATACGAATTTTCGGGTGATACGAATTTTTTTGCCGCCCCTTGAGATTCGTATGACCGAGATTCCACTGTATCTGATTTGCGAATCAAGTTATTCGCGGAGGTACTATTCGGTTCATATTCGAGTATTCGCACACCTCTACTGTTAACATATAGATAGTTGCACACTAAGTTAGAGCTGCTAGTGGCACTAATGTGCACACTGAGTTAGAACCCCTTGTTGCATTTTTACACAACATCGCACATTCGATCAAAGGGCAAAAAAAAAAAGGTTTCTTTTCTCAAAATAGTTAAAAGCCATCTTAGCAGCAGCAGAATAACATGCACGCTTACCAAATCAACCATGAGAAGCATCTCGCGACGTTTCTGCATTTCCTGCGAAAAAGAAAGGGGCGGAGAAACAAAGGTCAAAAATACTTTTCAGAGCAGTAAAAGTCAAACTGCCTTTGCCTCATCCCATGGGCACCAAGCTCTAACCAGGCCAAGCTAAACTGCTAGAGATCTTTTCTTCGCAGAAAGCTCAGCTCGTCAGCAAAGACATCGTGATGCTTCTTTGAGGCTTCGCAAGGAGGGAACTGCAGAAGAATGAGGGCCGATTGGGAGAGCAGCCCGAAAGCAAGTGAGCTCACCTGCTCTCTTAAGATCACAGCTTGCTGCCTCTTCATTTCCCTTTCCTAGGGATGGAAGATGGAAAGGCAGAGAGAGAGAGAGAGAAAAGACAAGCATTTTAGGGAAGCTGGTTAGTGGCCCAACAGAGTCGATTATTTCAGAGGGAAGGGCGGGAGCAGGTGGAGAAGTCGCACAACACAGCCCATGCAAAGCAGAAAAGCCTTCTACGAGAGAGAACTCAACAAAAACTGGTGTGGGGGGTGCAAATATTCAGTCTCTGGAACATCAAGGCGCATAACATATGATGGTCGATTTGGGTTCGAATAGGTAACTTGATGCTTCATGGTACTACTTGAAACTCCCAGACACAGAGAATTAGACCCTATATGAACCATGATGAAAACTGCTCTGCTATGAACTAGGCATCAGCTATATCGCACTTTGTGCACTTACTATCACCGTCACAGTGAATCAACAGCAGCAGCAACAAGCTTCCCTGCAGAGCGATTGCCCTGACAGGGGAACCGATTGGCCGTTTGTGCTGCCACGGCCGCTGGATGAGAGCGCACGCAAGGTGCGGCCTGCCGCGTCGCCCGGATTTCAACGCGCGAGGGCGTGAGTGGCGGTGTTTACGTTTGCCGCCGCTTGACTCCCTCATGGCGCTAGCGTTCGGGGACTGGTTTCGGGACGGAGCGGGGCGGTCCCCGTAGGAGAGCGCTTGCGCCGGCTGAGAGATAGCCAGCGCACTGGTTTTAAAGATGTTGTCAGCCCTGGGCTACTCAACCGCAAAAACTGTCTGTCCGTATGTATGTATGTCTGCCACTCTGTCACTCGATCCAACCGCCTGGCCGTGACTGAAGTAGCCAGAAGTTAAAATAATTCTTCAATAAGATATAGGCAATACATTTTCAATCTAACAAATCTAAAAAGATGCCCCATACTAGACAACATTATTTAAAAAAGATGATATTCAACAAAAAGATGATAACCACCGGTTAGCTTTGTCTGAAAAAGACTCACACACAGCACGTAAACCGCGTTGCACAGTTTAAAGCTGCAAGTTGATTAGTTACAGTTCAAGCGGCAGGTATTTGGTGGGACTTTATTCGTCCGAAATTTCAAAAATGTCACCTTTTCTTGGGAAACGCGGTGTCGACACAAGGGAGAGCGATCAATATTTGCCGGCGACGTATTAAAGCTTGCCTTAAAGACACTTCTTTGCAAAAACATGTTGGCCGGGCGGAATGCGCACCTCGTAAAACGAGGACACGCGATAGGATGGTTCAAAAAGGATTTGAAAAGACTAGGCATTTTGCTATGCGTGTCTTTTGATAATTTTATACTGGCTCGATCATGTCTTGCCGCGCATAGAGATATGGGTTGTTTCATTTTCGCAGGCACGACAATGCCTTTATATGCGCTACTGAAAACTTGATTACAGAGGTTGTATAGAAAGAAAAATAAATGCACCGTGCTGTACAGTTCCTCCGTTATTTAATCACCGATTCAAACCCATATGCATTTATCCCTGAAGCTAACGGCAGGGCTCCTGGAGCAGCACCAGTATGTTCTCAAATTAGCGCGCTCTAAAGACGTTGCGGTAGTTTTGCTCTGTGAACATACTACGCTTCAATTCGAAATAATTTTCGTGGCGTAGGAAAATTTTTACATACGTTATCACGTCAGCTTTCTTTTTTGAGCACCCAAGCATAATCTCTATGTAATGCAAGATGTGTAATGCCTTGTATCTGCACAAAAAATGCGTAATTCACGCAGTTAGAACAATATTTATGATAGTCAAGATGTAGATTGTTGGTTTAAAATAGCAAAGAAAAGAAGAAAATGTGAAATGGAAAAACGGTGTTTGAATGCTTACGCATTATTAGGCAATTTTTGGAATTTCTGTACAATTTCGTTGTTTCTTTTGTGTCCGGGCAAAAATTTAGCTTGCCAAGCTCGCCAAATTTTTTAAAAATTTTTTGTCGACCCGGACATTCAATATGCTCTCATTAATATTTTTTCGAGGCTACAGGGAACAAGTAAAAATATCAGGTAGAAACTGGAATCGCTTTTTATTCAACTGTATATATATATTGTCAAAATAAAAAAAGGCCGACCAAGCGGTGATAGTAGTATTACTTCATAACTAAACAGCGTGTAATCAATTCATATGTGCCGTGAGATTAAATGAATTGTAGTGTTTTATTTAGCGCACAAGGAAAAACCTACAAAAAAGTTGGTTATGTCTTAAACATTGAGAAGTGTTGGCACTCATAAATAACAAGCGCCGTCACAAAAAACATTGTTTCTGCTTGTCCGGAATTTTCATATATTCTCTGCAGTCGCAGCTTGCAGACAAAACGTAAATCTCTGCCGGGCGTGAGGTCACAAAGAGCATGCCGGGCGATGTAAGACACAACGTTGTGTACGACACAGCAATGCGAGACAGAAGGCACACTATCAACGCGTAATGCTGCTGCTGCGAACGGAATTTAACTTGCATCTTGACCAAATGAGGCTCGGCCGCCGCTAATCGTGTTTGTCTTTTAACAGGCGTAACATTAGTGCTGGTAAATGCCTTATGTGGAGCGTGGAACGCCGATGATAAGCCCACACTTCAAAATAAGCGGCCCGAAAGCCGGCGTCCTGCGGCCCGCGCTCGCCGCAACCAGTCCCGGAACGGTGGCGCCGCGGTGGCAGTATTTGGCTCTAGGCGCACTCACGCCGCTTTGGAGGCACGCGGCAGGCCGCACGTCAGTGCGCCTTTCATCCAGCGGCCGTGGTGCTGCTTTTTACATGGCTAGAGAATGGAGACAGACTTTGGATCATGTTTTGACACCAAAAACCACTATTTGGGCACCCCTCATTACACACACTTATGCAACACGTTTCACACAACTTAATTAAGTCCAGTTAAAACAATGAAAAATGTATAGCAAACTGCCAGGCAGTTGTGAGTTGCCTACACGAAACGTACCAGTTAATGCAACATTTTTCAAATCAAAATCAAATCACAAGATTTTTATTCTGTACAAAAGTCATGTTACAAGGTTAGAGTATAATTTAGCCGAACTGTAACCATGCCTTAAGGACATCCCTCATACTGGTACAGTGGAACCCCACTAATACGTGCTTCGGACGTATGATGACCCGCTTCCTATAACGGATCACCGCGGTCCAGCAAACTCCCCACAGAAACAATGCCTTAAAAACCCCAATGGTACGATGCTTGGGTGCACACGGTCTGCTTCACACGGCAGACCCTGGCGCAGATAAACTGGCATTTTTCCTATCTTTTACACCGCTTCGCCGCCTTGTCTTGACCTTTACTCTTAAATCTCTCATTAATGTGGGGTAGAGGTCCAAGAAAACCTGTTTTTTTTCTGCTAAGAAAAATTGGTTAGGCACTAATAACAGACACACAAAATGCAGATATTTAACAGCCTTTTCAATAACACCAGTTTTTAAAATGTTTTCATACATCACAGTTGTGAAAAAAACATCAATACAAATTTTCGTCAAGTTGTCAAAGAAAATGATAAAGAAGGAGTCGTGTATAACAAACCACCGATAGCAGAAAATATTTCAAATATACATTTTGTAGGGAAACATTTCAGAAACACGTCCTAGAAAAAATGCTGACCTGCGCGGAACAGTTAGATATCTGACTTTGCATTTACAGCCAGCACAGTATTCGGGACAAGCACACGATGCGGAAAAACATGCATGGAGTTGAGAACGAAACTCGGTGGCTGATGCTTGTTGATGGTGACTGTCAGTTATCTCTCAAAACATAAACTTGCGGTTTATCATCATCTTCTGACTCACTATTGCAGCTTTGCTTGCAGGAATGAGGTGTGATGCGCTAGAATCGTGCCCTGCAAACTTTGGCCGAGTAGCTGTTGTGCGATGAGAGAGATCAGCACTACGAGCCTCCTGCACTGCAGCACCACCAAACATTTTTTAAAATAAAACAGCACAAAACTTATTTGAGACTTCGTCTGAATAGACAGTTCAACTAAGGATCAACACTAGACCTCCGGAGATACCCTCGTATAGAAACTGAACTGGCAGGCAAACAGCTGGCGGTGTGCAAGGCCGGTTCGAAGCGCTTTCCTTGTCAGAACAGATGTCTGGTGACTGGGTGTTACCTTTTGAATTGCGTCAGAAATTCTTATCACAGAAATTGGGTTAGGGTGGGGTGATATCAGGAGCAGCATGCTTTTTTCAAGGAACAGTAGCGGATGCTCAAGGCGCCATGGCAGGTAGGCTTGAAGTTTGGTAACTGCATAGTAGCACCAAATATGAATTTCACGATGCAGAAACGAAACCAAAACTGTTGTGAACTGTTTAAGAATGGTCCTGTGGTAAGTAGAACTACAACACAACTTAGAACAACGAGTGCAAAGGCAGTAAAACTGCCTAAAATTATAAAGTAACTTTGCAAACAGGCACTGCTTGACATTTTCAGCCGGTTTCAGATTATTACTGTCAGTGCGAGCTGACGATTGAAAATCATCTTCTGATTCACCATTTGTGCCCTGATAACAAAAATCAAACGCTGATGCAGAGAATTACGCATTCTTCTTTGGAAGCAGTGACGCGCTATGACCACGCCCCTTTTCCATACCCAGGTAATGCAAGTGCGTGTCAAAAATCATGTTTTTGTTGCAAAAATGAAAGCATAACTGATTTTGAAAGGACATTTTCTGAGCTAACTCCAAATAGCGTTACTTGTTCCAGCAATGCCTGGAACGCTACGAAAAGGGGCTCCCAAGATATTGTTCAAATTGAACGATTTTGAATAGGCGCGGTAACGAAAGAGTTAACCCCCGTTTGACGCTGCTTGATGTCAGCGATGACCCACTGCGATGACCGAACACCTGCTTTCTTCGCCCGCTCGATCCACGTCTCTCTGCTTATCAGTGTCCTTCAAAGCAGCCTTGTCCTTTGCCAGCCACCTTTTTTCCGCCACCGCCTGGTACTATCGTTTGTCTCACTTGGCCTTGGCACTTGGAGGGGAGGTTTGAGCTGAAGGTCCGCAAATCACATGAGAGCGCGCTAAACATAGTAGTTTAAGTAAGTCCTTAGCCCAGCTGTCGCGTGAGGCCGTCTACTAGGCCGCATTTACCTGCACCCCGGTCATATGACGCTTTCGCCCGCTCCCTTGAAAGCCGTATTATTGGGGTTCCACTGTAGTATGTGTCACATTATATGGTCTAGATTGGTAAATCCCCACCCTTGGTTGTTCACGGCTTGGGCGCATGGTGTGACGATATGACATATGGGTTTGGCTGGTTAATGGGCATCCTGAATTGGACAGATGAAGTCACTCGTGGCCTCCTGCAAATCCCCCATGGGGCATGAATTGCTTGTTTGGCTACACAGGCGGCTCGGCTGAGGGTGAACGGCTGGGGATTTGCCAATGCCACCACTGCCAATGTTTGACCCAAGAACGTTTCATGCTAAAGCAAACCCACTTCCCACCGTGCTGGGACCACCTGCACTAGTGTGTTCACAGCCATGCAACACGAGTGCATCACCATGAAACATCGCAGCTAGGAACAGGAAGTGAAGGAGGAACGACACCCAGCGCTAGTTCACCTTGGTGACCCGTCCCTGGCTGCGATGTTTGTACCGCGTTTTATTGCTCTAAAAAATTAGCCCACGTTCAGGCGCCGACAAGTACGCTGGTTTTCTCTGCTGTCCCCATAATAACACCCTTAAAAAGAAAAGACAAATTCATCGCACAGGTTTAAAGTCTGAAGGTTCAATAGGCAATGCTGCAGGAACTTGGTACTTAGTTCATTTTTTTCAAAATCCACAGAGTGCTAAAAAAACTGTGTCTGCACTGACACTCCCGGGTCGCAGTGCCCTCAATCCCGCACAGAACAAAACAACCCCCCTATGAACATAACCATGCAAAGAAAAAGGATGTGGGGCAAATCAGTTGCACATTAAACGATGGATATGAAAAGCAGCCAATTCTTTCAAAAAACAAACGCATTTCGTCATCACTTGCCAGCACAGCAGGCAAGCCATGCCTTAAGACACTACGGGGGCACTAGGGCTAGAACCCAAATGAGTCCATTTCCTCGCTTCAATGCACATGCCCAACACCACAGAGCAGCAGCATGCAGGCGGCAATCGACAGAATGGTGCGCCAATATGGTATTTGCCCAAATATCGGTGGACACACTCGCTCTGCCCAACAGCCCGTTCTGAGGCACCGCTAGCACGCCCCAAGTAAGAAATGCTTCTGATGACCCCATTATAACTTTGTTCTGACATTGCTGGTAGTCCCTCAAGAAAGTATACAGTGCAGTAGAGACAGGGACGAGAGAAGAACGAAAACAGCACGAGTGCTGTTTTGTTCGTATCTCACCCTTTCCTGTGCAGGCTCTTGTTTTGACCTGTCTGACTTGGCAAGCGTGCAGCAACTTGAAAATAGAGTCCTGGCCCTCCACGCTCTCCCCCTCATGGCCAGCTGCGTGCCACTGATATTTGGGCCAACATGGCTGTTAGTGCGGACACTCGGGGAGAGGGGCACACCCTCTAGACCGTACCTGGGCTTTGCGCACAGCGTCGTCTTGGCGCTGCCTCTCTAACTCGTCCTTCCTTTTGCGGCGAATCTGATGCAGGGAGACACCAGCATGCAACATCAAACAGGCCTCCTCCTGCCCTCCTCGCCCACCACCCAGAAAAAACACAACAGAGAACCGACATCGAGCCAATGCTCTCTCCCGAGAAGGCATGCGGTCACATCACCAGGAGACACACAGAGGAAATGCAGCATTCACAAGACCGCAAAAGGAACGAAATGAAGGAGCCACCATCAGACTAATAGGCAGGGTTAGCAACGAGTTCTCACCACCCAGGCAACAGCATGTTCTGTGACAGAACAACATCTTGAGAAACGCAGTTTTGGAACTCCTCCACTCGCTGCGCTAACACAAAAGAACCAAACAGGGATTGTTCAGGGACAGTGCAGCCTGCTCCAAGAGCCAGCACAGATGTGGGGGGGGGGCCTTGAGGGGTGCCTTGTTTGGTTGTGAATACTAGGACTAACAGTTCTGCTTGGGCTAGCTGTTTGAACAATCTTGTAGTAGAAGCGCAGCATAGTTACGCAAGAGACAAGTGTGTACACACAGGCATACATGTGGGTATGTGCCTGTCTCTTCACTTGTTTTTGAAGCTCCTTAAACTATGCCCCGTTTCCATTTCTCAAGAACACCATGAGAACACAGAGGAGCAAGAAAATGAAAAAAAGGTCAGCAGTTCCTCAGCATGCTCCATGGCACAGTTAACCTGGATGGGACAGCCGTACCAGCCGGAATGCTCTAAGTGTGCTTGCTTTCTATGAAGAGCGACTAGAAACCGCCAAGTTACAGGCCTCGTTTAGGCAACGAAAAACGGGGCACAGCGAGACAAGACGTGAAGTGCTGAGAGGGGGAGGAGGACAGACCTCAATCATCTGCTGAGTGCGTAGCTCCTTCTCGATGCGTTGCTGTTCCAGGCGCTCGAGGCGTTCCTGCTGCTTCAGCAACTTCTCGTGCTCCTGCTGACGCCGTGCTTCCTCTGCTGCGGCCACAGGGGAAGAATGAATTGTGGGCGACATCGCAGGAACCTCGATGCACTAGGCTTCAATTAGCCACCTTCAATAGGTGCCTCACTAGAGTGGAGCATATGAGCATCCTTTATGCCTGGCAGAAACAAAGCGAAGCCACTATGCAGTGGCTTGTATGTGCTGTCAGTCCCGATTCCAAAAGCCTTGAGAATGCATTTCCTTGTGAAATCACCCACGGGTGAAGCATTTCATGCTTGTTAGTTATAGTTTAACTTGCCCATACTCTAAGGTTGTTCTCGACCAAGGCCAGGGTTGCTGACAAATGTGCCTCAGTGTTGGCAAGTACTTGAACCTGCATTTTTTACAAAAGGCGCTGCTACCGTATTTATTTAAATTTGCCGGCCACGATTTAAAGCTGACCGTCGAGTTGGAAGGCCAGAAAACAAAAAGAATTCCACGAGTGTGAGTTTGGTAAAAAAAAAAGGGTGAGGATGACAACCATCACAGAAGTAAAGTGGAAGTTCCGAAATCTGCCCAGGTTCACTCAACATTCCCTACTGGTTTTGTCGTTACTGTCCTCGTCACTGTCACCGCAACATGTGTCGGCCGTACTGTTTCGAATGAGCTTGCAGACGAGCTTTGCGGAATGCCACGCTCCCCCTCCAACGACAGACACTTCTGAACATCTGCACCCAACCCCTGCCTGGCCTAGAGGCTCTCTCTGCAGCAGGTCCAACTTTTTGTTGGCAGCGGAATGGCACAAAGCTGCCAAGTGAGCGAGACAACAGGGCTCCTCTGCTCACCGTGCTGCTGCTCGAGGCGCCGGTGCTGCTGCAGCAGGGCGGCGGCCTCCTGGGGGTCCGGGGAAGGGCGGCTGCGGGGCCGTCCCCTCCGAGCACCCGACGACAGGGCCGCCAGGGGGGAGGAGGCGGCCAGCAGGGACAGGCCCCCTCCCCGGGAGGAGGAGGAGGAGGAGGGAGGAGGGGGAGCCAGCAGGGAGGGCATCATGGGCACCCCGCACAGCAGCCGCAGGCGCAGGGACATCTCCTCCTCGCTCAGCACACGGCAGCCACCCTGCACGGCCCGGCATGGACACTCTGCACAGGGGCCTGTGCCCAGCGGGGAGCTCAAAGCGGCAGCACACGGCTCTTGAGCTTAATCGCACAATTTTCTTCTTGGCCAACACAAACAAGGTGTTCACACAACAGCTGCGCTTGCCTGCATCACACCCACAAACATGACTTACATCCGTGCCTTCTCCACCGTTGATGGATTCAATGAAAGTTCCCACGATCATCCTGGAGCTGAAGCTGAAGTTTTCTCTTCCAATGTCAGTGATGTTGTTCCTTTGTAAGTACTGCAGGACGGCAAGGGAGAAAAGTCACATCATACCCCCCCCCAAGGGCTTCCTCGTCACATTGGTGCACTCACCCTAAGCACTTCTGGGTAATTCTTAAGTTTCTTGCCACAAGGAGCAATGTAGATGACTTCCCCCTTCACACCGGACTTGCTGAAACACCTGATCCGGGTCTGCCTCTGCCACCTGAGACAACAACAGAGGGGTGTATAATGGGTTTGCATCAAAATTATTTTCACTGAAAACAATTGATGACTCTTAAGGGGATGCGAGGGTCTTGAAATGAGCTTCTTTATTAATTGGTCTATGATAATGAAAATCACCGTGCATATGTGTTTTGTTTTCCTCATTTCAAATATGTATTTAGTTTTTATGTGGCATAATTATGTGGCATAAAAAATACTGGAGCCGAATTAAGTAATTTCTTATGGGCCGTTAAGGAGCTTTTTATTCAAATTTTTCGAAAATAAATGGTATGAATGTGTAGCTTAAGACCTGCCACACATGCTGATGCTATTTGTATTCCTGTAAAGATAGTTGAGTGGATAGAATTAGTCTAATTATGCCAAGTACAGTTTTCAGAAAACTTAATGAGCTCATATTATTAACCATAACTATTATTTGAGGCACATTGAGTCATTTAAAATAGCTTCAGCATGCAATTCATTTCATCCTGAATTCAATGGTATAACGTTTATAGGAATCCTTTGATAAAAACAACCTGAAAACCTCTGTAAGGCTAGGCACATATGCAAAAAAAGGGAAGCTGAGAAAATCGCAGTTAAGTTTTACTACAAGTAACAGCTTTATTTATTGAGCATGCTTTAGAATGTAGCTTTCTTTTTGCTCAACACGAGCGTACCAAGTTTGCTGAAATCAGTTCATGGGTAAATTATGAAATCCTCTATACACAGATGGCACTTGGCAGAAAAACTGAACAAAAGCAAAGCCACAACGTTGCTTCAATTTTTCCGCTGTTGGCAGCGCGCCGTCTCTCTTTGGCGACCAAGGCCGCTGTGGTGCCAATCGTGCACCACAGTTGTAAACGTTTATTTTGTTATGTTACTGCTTCATTCCTTGCAATCAAAGTGGCTCCAGGGCGATTTGCATCGCGCGAAATGAGTTGCAACGAAGGGGCTGGTAATGGCATGCACCACACTGTTCTGTAGGTGGGATAACCACGTTTTCGATTTAATCTACTCACATATCACGTCCCCCCCGCACGTTGTCGCAGTGCGAGCATTTATCATTCTCAAATCGCTCATCTCTACCGTAACTTGCCGACGAGGAAGTGCGCGCCGGGATGCGGGCCGACCTGCCGTGACATCGTTGATAACAGAATGAACACACTCCCTTTGCGCCGTCGGCAAGCAGGATTCTCCACTTAATCATTTCTTTTTTCTATGTTCTGCTGATCTAAAGATAGACACACCTTAGCGCACCCTCAGGCGTAATCATATCGCTTACACTGTCGTCTCGGCAGCTCGCAGGTGCGCTAAGCTTCCCTCCGTCTCGGCGCCGTTCTCGCGATAAGTCGTTGTCAGACACGCAGAAAATCGTATTCCAGGCGCTTTTAATACCGCTCGTTTTTCCTTTCGGTTATCGTAAGACCTATTTACTTTATTTTTACGCTGTGCGGGGCTTTTGCCAGTCCTTGCATAGACGAGTACATGAGCCATTGCACTGTGATGAGTGTGCCGAGCAGATGACCCAGTGGGCCCAGCCAATGAGATTGCCGCCCTACAGTCACGTGCAGTCAGTAGCCATTTGGGCGGCGCTTTGCGTCTCTTTTCTACCCCGGTTTTACTCGCAACCAACGGACGAAACAAAACGGTTCTGGCAGGTAATTGAAAACGAAAAGACGACCTTCCGAATGAGACCAAGAAGGACAGACACCATAGCGCATGTAGAACCCAAGCGGCGAGTCGCCGGAAAAATGCTATTTTTGCGTCGAATCTTGGCCGACTTTAGCGGTCGTCGGTGCTATAAAATGATATTATGGCTCAACTACATACTCCTGGGTCTTGATATTTGGCTGATCGGGAGAAAAATAGCTCTACTTTCCAAAAATGGTGATTTCAAAAAATCGATTTTTTGGCCAAATTTCAGGATTCAAGACCCGCGTCTCCCCTTGATGGGAACATCATAGTCATCAACAATAGAACATTGCAACTTCAGCCGCGTGTGAGTCTTCGCGCTGACACTGACACATCACCGGAATTAGTTTCGGCAGCGACGCGCAGACGATGCCTGCAGCTCCACCAATCTGGTGGTGCGTCACCATATTGCGTCACCTGTCCCATCGCCTGAACTACCTCGGGAATCCTGACCTGGTCCAAGCACGTCTTGTCGACTTGACACAAGGTATTACACCGCAGAGGAGATCGCCGTGCGTACGGAACACGGTGACGAGATCAAGCGCAGCATGGAGACCAAATCACCAACGCAGCGGAAATTTGACCTCCTTGAAGTGGATCTGCAGCACTCGGAGGTAGATTCCGGGACAGATTTTGACTTGGTGGATATGGCAATGCTGGAAGACCTTTGTGCGCACGTCGAGTGCAGCAAGTGCGGGCTGGCGGCGCCGGATTTGACATGGCCGACAGCCTAGGCAGAACGGACTCGCCATGAGGCTCCAGGTGACGTGCTCGGTTTATGAACATCATGTGGAGTGTTTTTCGTCACCAAGAACAGAAGGATCTGGCAACATCACTCCTTTTGAGGTGAACGTAACGGCTTTGAAAAGTATTGAAAGCATCTGAAAGGGGGTGTCTGCTCTGTAGGATTTTTGTGATGGGATGAACTTATCCCACAGAGGATAGATAGCCTACACCTGAAGACATTCCAAGCGCACTTGAGAAAAGTGGTCCAGGTTTGCGAGGACACTGCAGCAGTCTCTGAAGCAAATAGTGTGTGTGTCCTCAAGGGCTTGTACAGGGACCTTGCTCAGCCGCCAAACAACATTGATGTGATGTTTGATGGCACGTCGATGACCAGGGGACGGTCGTCGCAAATTGGAGTGGTACAGCAAGCCTTCTGCAACTTGTGAAAGCCTCCCCCCCCCCCTTCCACTTAACACTTCAGCGTTGCAAAATCAAAGCCCAGTGTTTTGTCCCAGGATCACCCGAACGTTTTCTGCCACAAGCCAACAAAGCTTGCCTTTCAGCTACTTTTTTTTCCCCCAAAAGACTCTTTTCAGGGCCAATGACGTGATGCATTTGCAGAGAACACACTGCACAGTGTCCTGCCCCTGTATCCTCTCAAACTCTGCGCAAAAATGACTAAAATAGCCTCACCAAAGAACAAAAAAAAAGGGGGGGGGGGGGGGGGGGGACGGCATCTGAAGCAAGTTTCACCCCTCCCTCCTCTGCCGTACCCAATATTCCGGGTACCAAAGTGCACTGTAATGAATGATGCCAGTTTACGAAGGACTGTTGCAGTTTTGAAAACGCCAGCAAGACGGCAACCGATTTCAAGTCGATAAATTTTGCTGAATTTCTGATGGTGTACGTTCTTGGCCTCTGGTATCTCCAGTTGTAGTTGACATCTTTCGAATCCAAAGACAGATTTGAGAATGGGAAGAACATGTCTTTCTTACAGAGAAATATTGCAGTTACACTACTAACCGTTCATTTCATAACACAAGGCCAAACTTCAAATGCAGTTTTCTCAGTTTCATATTTTTGTCATTTACCTCAGCCTTACGAAGCTTTTTGGAAACTTCTTTTTGCTTCATAAGGTCAATCTTGGTACCATTTTTTTCAGTACAACCTGAGGTAGACGATGACATTCCTACTTTTCCTACTTAGGGTATGCATAAATAATGACTTGCAGTTATTTTGATGAGCCAAAATATCGAATACTGCCATCTTTTATACTTGACATATTTTTTTGGGATGCCATGACTTTAGAGAAAAACGAAGAATGTTATCAGTTATGGGAACTCTCTGGCTATCAATTGATGTAATAAAAAGCTACAAAATGCAATGCAAAAGTTCATTAAAGCTGCGTAAAAAATTACCTAATTACCATTTCAGGGGTGGAAGCAGGGTCTAGCTTTTTGGAGCAGGCACGGGAGCAGCAAAAGTCTTATTTTGGAGCAGCTTTGGAGCAGCAAAAATCCCATTTTGGAGCAGGTTTGGAGCAGTTTGGGGGCTATTTCGGAGCACTTTTGGAGCACACTGACGGCTTTAAATAATGCGGCTGAGCGCACTTTTAAGAGCAACTAATCCAAAAACTGCATGAAAAATAGAACTGGCCAGAATTATTTAGCAGGGGCGCAATAAATCAGATAGGAGCTGTCACCTTGATATTACCCTTTACTCGGCACTGAAACCTGCTTTATGCCAATTCCTTTAAATGTAGCGACTTTTTAGCTTTTATTTGTATAATAATCAACACTATTTATTAAAACTTTTTTTTTTCACTTTTACATTGCACAGGAGGTCCCCTTACAGTCTTCGACTATGGGACCTCCTTCTGTATATTTTGCCCGTGTTATGTATTTTTTGTAATAATAAACTGACTGATTGATTGACTATGTTACTAACGGTGGCTGCTCTTTTTAATTTTTTGGTAAAGTACTTTCGAGCTAAAACAATCGCATGCAGTGCGCCGCCCCGCTGCCGCCGTCGCCGCAACCGCGAAATCAGGCGTCGCGAACGTGCCCTACCCGCGAGGCACTCGCCGAGCGCGCATCATCTCCCATCGATAGGCCCGAACACGAAGAACGGCGCCGTACAATATGATGCCGTATTGCCAGCAAGCTGCTGCCGCCGCGTCGACCGAGAAGGCAGGCATCATAGGCAGGCAAAGGCAGGCAGCGAACGAATACGGCGATTTCACGACGGCTCGTTTCGTGGTAGACACGAAGGCGAAAGCGGACACGGCATCCCATCAAGACGCCCGTTTTCGCCGCCAAGTCGGGCCTCGTCGGCGCGCGAACGAGTACGGCGGCTGTGTGGCGCGCTGCACGCAACTGTTTTAGCTTCACACCACTTCTTTCATTAAAGCAGCGCGAAAAATTCGGCTTCAAATGAACTTCTGATGCAAAAGGGCCGTTATTAACAGCGGAGCTGTGGTTAGCGGCCCTAAGTTAGGGGTTCGTGCGCGCCGAACACTCCCACTGAGGAACGCTAACGCGCACGTGTCCCGCAGCTCTCGACTTGACTCGACAGCGGAAAGGAAAGTGATAGCGGCCGCCGCAACACTAGAGGAGCGTGCGCATGCGCTCGGTATCGTAGAAGAGCCTTTCGCGCGGAAGCTCGCGTCGTCGTGCGCATGCACTCAGTAGCGTACAATAGCCCACGCGCGCAGCGGCTTCGCAGTTCTCGGTTCGTGCAGGTCCCGAAAAATTTGACTTCAATCACCAAAAACTACTGATGCGAAGGATGTGCGAAGGGGTCGTTCGTCTTACTTCGAGCAGCTGCAAATTCCAGAGGCCATGCCTCAAGTTATAACACTAGATAACTGTTCAAAGTGCTTTTACCCATGCTGGTGACAGCCTTCCGGGAAAGCCGCGGCGATAACAACGTTGCGATAAACTCCACGAGGGAACCACGAGTGCACCGAACTGCCGTGGCTATGGATGCGGCGTGGATACGGCTGCGTCTATTATGATAGACAAACAGATATGATAGACATACTGTTGCCGTTCCTTTTTAAACAGGTGATCGACGGGAAACCCGGCGCTCCGGAAAGCCAGCGCTCAGTGTTGCCCGGACGACGACAAGACTCGGCTAAATTCGGCGTTGTATGCTCTCAATGGACAATAATCGCGCAAATTGCCGTTTCTGCGCAGCTTGGCGCAGCAGGGCAAATTGGCGCACAATGGCGCAATTGGCGCAGCAGTTCCACCCCTGCATTTAGACTTCGTAGGATAACTTTCAAACTAGCAGCAGCAGCTCAAATATAATTGCATATTTGAAATCTACAGAGAAAAATACATTTGTGTGCAAGTTTTCATACGTTTGTACCCATAAATAAAAAAGTTAGTTTTTAGACCCTCTTCCCCCCTTAAAGGAAACTGAGAGATGTGTCTTACCCATGTTCCAGGGGGATTCTGACCTCCCGTTCATCAGTCACATAGCACCGTCTTCGTTTTGGCGAGCCTTCTGAAACACACAGGACAAGCAGTGCAGCTTTCTTTAGCTCAGTGTGGCAGCAGAACTCTGTGGTAAAGCAAGTATTGACAAGTCGAACGCCTTCTAGCACACCTTTCTGATAGGAAAACTGCTGACAATAACACCGCTGAGGTAATGCATGAGAATTGACACAGACTCCCAAGATTGACACAGAGAGGGTGGCGGGTAACGGAAGTGTAGGTGGGCAGGTTGCTTTGTCGTATGCGCCGAGTGCACAACCAGTGGCTCCTGCGGCCACGATTGTTCGCTCTGTAGGTTTTAGCTTTCCTCCTAGACCACACCGCAGTCTCACTCACTTCCGGCGACCGTTTACGTTACACGAAACGCCATGACATGGTGTGAAGAATGAAGTGAGCTTTTCCATTGGTAATTCGTCGGCAATTAAAGCATCTTTCCCCGCGGAATAAATGTCGACAGCAATTCGGGGCAGTTGAACTTTCGCCCGAGTCCAACTTGCTATTTGCCTTCAGTGTCCCTTTAACTGCACGTCAGTATTCAAGGTGGGAAGCAGAAAAACCGGTTTTGCCTTCCAAGCCCTAGCTTCTGCTACAGACCAGATAGAATGATACTGTTGGCCTTACTGCACTCCTTGATTTGTGGACAGCTCACTGGTACCTTGCTCAGCTGCATCACTCCAGCAGTTTTTTCGCAAAAGCTATAAAAACGAATATAAAAATCTGAACAAGTTTGAATGTAAACGTCTTACACAAAAAAAAATTTTATATCTATAATCAGAATGAAAAACTACATATGTCCTCCAATTTTTACCATCATAACTGTAAAAATAATGTTTTTTATCAAAGACCCATGTGCCCCCTTAAAGGGCTACTGAAGCACTTTTAAAACCGGGCAAAACTCAACTTTTTACAATTATTACATTGGTCAGTTTGTGCCTGTAAAGTTTTTTTTGGTCATTTTTAGCTTGGGGACAGCGGTATTCGTCGTTAAAGTTGACCCTACGCCCCGCCCACTGCTTCCTGCCACATCGCCGGAAGAGCGAGAGACTGAGAGGCAGCGACCGGAAGTAGCGTCATATTCAGAAGACGGCCAGCGACGTGCGCCGCCGCTTCGCTGTGTCACAGTTTTCTGGGCGAAGTTCCGAATTAAGCAGGCGTGTATTCTGCACTTTATTAATCATCATTGCCTTAAGTTGCTTCCGCGTCATTTTTTTTAACCGTAATGCTACTGTGTGATTCCCTAAAGCGACTCCTAGATACCAGAAATTTCCTACCCGAGCGCCCGTGGCTACTACATTGCCTTCATGCTACATTGCCTTCACGAGTAGTCGCGGGGCCGGCCGTGTCGTCGAGTGCTCTGTGCTTCATACGCGAAGCGACGGGCTCAAACAAATACGGAGGTACCCCAAGTTTCTGATCCATTATTATAAGAGAATTAGAAAATTTGTGTGACCACAGCACTCTAGGCTTCCCGAACTTCTTGCTCGTTTTCTCGATCAACGTTGTTGGCTGTGACGACAGCTTAGCTGAATAGCTAGATTTTAAGAAGAAATCAAGCAAGCTGAAAGCATGAAGCGTTTTCTGCGCGCGGAAGCGCTCCGCACACTCGCCGGTCGTGCATGCCCGTACGGCGCACGAAACGGCTCGCACCCCACATGCCGCGGCAGCGACCACTCTTCGCTGCCGTGCAGAATCAAGGCCGTCGCGAAAAGCAAGGTAAACGTGCAAGAGAGGATGATAGTGTGGTGAAAAATTGTGCTAGGGATTGTCATCCAAAGTGATTTCGAAAGAGGTGATCGAATTTGTATCGCGATACGGAGCGCCGACCCGTCGCGGAGGCTCGTCGACGGGCCTGCCCGAGCAAGAGATGCGGCGAGAGGCCGAAAGATGGCGTTACCTGCACGCAAGAATGAGCACAGCACCAATCGCTAGAATGACCATCAACGTAGGAATAAGGTTCCACATGCGAGAAAGGGGGTGACAATATGGTGAAAAACTGTGTTAAGGATAGTCATTCGCAATTGTAGAAATAGCGGTGACCAACTATCTCCTCCCTTGGTGCTAAACCTAAAGTCCCCTACATCACCGGCGATCCGTGCAACCTGAGCCGGCTGGAGCTGTTGGGGAAGGCGTTCTAAAGCTCGTCGGGGACCAGCGTGCTGCGCTTGGGTTCCTCTACCTTTTGGGGGGCGACCAACGTTCAACTCCCCTATTCTAAAACATGCGTATGTGCAGCAATGCCACGTTCCGCTGACTGGCCGAGCTGCGACCCGGCACCAGCACCTCAGCGCGATACGGCGACTGGCGGCGGCCGCGCTGCCTGTGCGCATCGCAGGCCGCTGCACAGAGCTTGTTGCCACCTGTCCAAATGTAAAATCAAAGTTTCACATTCGAGGATGGCGATTATGGTGGGTTGAAAAATTGTGCTAGGAATTGTGGCTAGCGCTGGTAGTGAAAGCGGCAAACCAATATCTGCACAACTTCCTTGCACCCAAGAAACAAGTCGGCCATGAGTCGTCGGGGGAGAACCCCTTTCTAAAGCTCGCCGCGAGCGAACCTGTTTTGTTTATATTTCCCTCAGGCTCTCCTATTCTAAGGAAAGACTGTGTGAGCCCTCCATTCACCAGAGGACCTTTTAGCGCGTATCTGAACGGGAACAGAATGATATCTTCAGGCCGTGCAGTCCCCGCAGCGCCGGCACTTCCGAATATGACGTCATCTGCCGCCAGCCAGGGCTCTCACCGTGCCCTCGGGCAGGGGTCGTTTGTTTTGACGAAAAAAGATGGTTTGGGTGTATTTACACGTAAAATAAACATGTTTTTCGAATTCAGCGTCAGGAAAACCATAATGTAATGCCCCCAACAATTTTTTTTTTGAAAAGCTCTTCATTAGCCCTTTAAAATCCCCTCTTTAAAATTAATTCCTCAGTGATGGCAGCAACATTTATTATTGTCACGTGAAATCGTGGTGAGGTACAAGCTTTGCAACCTTTTGATTAAAGCGTACAATCTTTGTGGCCCCTTCTGAGAGGGGACACGCACAAGACTCACCGTGCTCGTCTGTGTGGCGCTTGGAGACCCTCTCGGAGAACGAGGGTGGAATGCTGTTGCAGGTGCTTGCCGGGGCTGATTTCTCAGTGTCTTCCGTGTCGGACGCACCGCTGATGGACCGTGACTCGCCCACCGCCGACTCCGAGTCGCTCGAGGAATCCGCTGAAGAAGAGATGTCACGGGTCAGAAATGGCCGCACACACCTAGGCCTGCCACGACCCTTTGCTCCGCACCTTCACCTTGCACCATCTCTCGCCACTCTGTAACAACACTACGTCACCGCCACCGCCCGTCGCCCCTAACAGAGAGATGCAGCAAAAAGGACGGCCGAGGCTGCAAGCGCCCGTCCTGTTGCCCACTTACCACACAGCTTTACATGACACACATTAGGTGGCGTGTCCCGTTGCCCGCTTTCTCAACTGCCGCGGTGCTTGTCTCCCCCTCAGTAAGCCGTGACACACGCTCACACAAGGCCCACCTACAGCTGACTGACGACAGGTAGAAGAGTAGAAAGCGGCCCACGCACCGCCCACGGAGGGCTCCACCTCCTGCCGCTTGGAGCGAGGCCGGTGTGGGTCCCGGGAGGCCTCGCCATCGGGGGAGCTGCGCTTGGTCCCCTGGCGGGGCACCGCCTCCCGGCTCGGAGGCCGCGCCACAGGCCCTCCACCGCCCAGGGGCGGCAGGGACGGCGAGCCCAGGCGCGACCCCAGGCTGCTGGACGAGGGCGGCGACTCGAGCCCGAGATACTCCGATTTGGACATCTGCACCAGGCACCACCGATGTAGGCCGAGCAGAGGGCTGCGCTTCCACACTGGGGCTCTGTGATGGTCACGTCTCCGACTCACCGCGGACAGTCCCCCACGGCACAGAAATATATGTGAAAAGCCCATGCCCCCTCGCTTCTCGAGGAGTCCGAGACCGACGACCGAGAAGCCCCGCTGACATGAAATGCAAATCGTCCCTGCCTTCAACCCTACCGGTTCCTGTCCCCAAGCGTTCATCCCTTGAGCACCAGGAATGAGTATCAGGGCCGGTGCAAAGTCTTAACAGTAGAATTTACGCAACTACACATGCACGTTAGGTCATGCTATCATCCAAGTGTGCCTGCTTGATGCCACAAATGTGCCTGAACTTTCCAATTGACTCCTCCTGCAGTAACAGTACAAGTCTAAAGACAAAGGCATTGACACTACTTTATTGCATTCCAGAATATTTCAGTGATCCCAATGTTAACAGCAAGGGCAGGCAACCAGCACTGCTGCCACATTAGCAATCCATAAAAAAATCTCGGCAATCACGCACAAAGGTGCATTACTTACCTTGCAGGCTAGACTACTATGCTCGCTCGGTATAGAAATTGAGCAAAATTGCAAAGCTAAATGTTTGACTAACGCCATGGTGCAGTATTCATGCAGCTCTGAAATATGTGCACTTACTCTGTTGTTCCTAGACTTGTAGCCCTGGGATGCTAACAGCTGGAACCTCTGTAACGATTCCTGTTGCCTCGGGGACAGCTTGGCATTCTGCACAAGAAAGACAAACAACCCAGCAATTAGACAACAGCTCCAAATACTAGCAGCGAGAAAACAGGATGGGGACAGTAAGGAAATGAAAACACGGACACCATAAAGAGACGAGTAAAACAACAAATACAGTTAAACCTGGATGAAGCACAGTTGACAAAAGTCCGCGATTTTTCATTACATCCAGGTTTTCGTTACATGCAGCTTTCGAGTTAAGGGGGGACGTGGCTTTCAAAATCAACTTTTTTATTTCTGAGTGGATTTTGATGAAAATTGGCACAGCAACTGGAAATGCTTCTGTGATAACACCATAAAAATTTCAAGATAATATTTTGATAACTTTTTTATTCATTAAATGTTCTTTCTGTTCCGCTTGTACCGAGCTTGAGCGACTTATAAAACACGATAGAAAACTTGTTCGAGGTGCTTTGCATTCCCAAATGAATGGGCGAGGTCGTGAAAGTTTTAGAATTTTTTTTTTACAAAACAATATTTTTTAGTTTTCATTCTTTTAGAGGTTAATGTGCAACAGGTATGTCGACTGTGAACGACTATTTGAATAAAAAAGTCACAAAAAACAAATCTGGAAAACCATAAGTGTCACGACCTGAACTATTCATCAAGGAACGTACCGTACTTACTCGATTCTAAAACGCACTTTTTTTCCGGAAAAATAGGTCGAAAAATCGCATGCGCGTTAGAATCGGATACGAAACCGAAACTGCCGAAACAGCGGAAATTTCATCCCACCCATCGCCATCGCCATCTCAAGATGGCGCCAAAGCTTTTAGCAACGATTTTTCGGACGCAGGAAGCATAGGCGCCTAGGTGTTTCTATCGGCGTTCACACAAATCGTTAAATCGTTCCACTTGCGCGCCTGATAACAGGAATGGCAGCAGCGGCTCTCTCGCGTTGAAAACCAGCGGTCGGCTGAAGCGTGCGCCTCTGGATAAGCTCGCAGGATGGGCGTGTGAGGCGTGGGCCACGATCCCATCGACCATGGTTGAACGTTCGTTCAGAAGTGTGGCATCGCGAATGCACTTGACGGCTCTGGTGACGAGACGTTTTGGTCAGCGGAGAGCGACGAGGAGTGAGATTACTTCGGCAAATAAATCGCCCGTGTCCCTCGCATTCGTTTTTCTTGCTTACAAAGTGTCCAGCGCGTTACAATCGAAGGTGCAAGTTTTTTTCTTTTTTTTTTTTTGCCAGGAAAATCGGGTGCGCGTTAGAATCGGGGGCGCGTTAGAATCGGGTAATTACGGTAATGCAAGAAACGGAATCAAAATAGACCCAGTGGTCACGAAGAAATCCCTCGAACAAGCGACATAGGTGGCAAAAAAAACTGTTTTGAGAAAACGGCTTCCGAAGTTGCAACATAGGTTTCACATATCAAAAGTCGTCACGGTTGTAGCCTTTCATGTCCTTTTGAACATGGGGCTTCTGGAAGGCCTTGCCTTGAAATTGGAGTGCCTTTTACAGCCTTTCTCTTTCCAGAAAACATCATTTTCAGCTCCTCCGTGAAGAGTACATACCCCCTTTGCAAACCAAACGGCGGGGAAGATGGGTTTCAATGGGCTTTCAATGCAAAGTAGGTTAGCTGGTTGGCTGTATCGCACTGGACAACCTCCTTTTGCAGTGTTGTCACCATGGCAACAAGTGAAAAAATTTTTTTTACTTAAATTTGAAAATTTTGGCTTTTTTTGTTTTATCATCTTGCCTGGCACAGCAACTTAGTACTCATACGTGCAGGTGTTCATTGCCAAAAGTTTGCATACCACAAGGATGAAAATGAGCTATTTGAAGCTTGATAGAATTTTCTGCATAACTCCCAACTTCAATGCAAGAGCATATTTTTTTACTACTTTTGACATTCAAGGCATCCAATACTTCTCGCAGCACAGCCAGTATGCCCTAAGCAATGGTACCAATAATTTCTCTTAAAGGAGCCATGAAGACAAAATACAAGTTGGGTTTATTAGAAAGACTGCTTACTCCCGATAACAATGAACCAATATCATCGCAATCTTCGAACAAATAACGGAGATATTAAAGAAAACGTGTGAAGCAGTCACGACCCCCTAGCCAATTTCCCGCAACTTTTCTATGACGTCACGGAAACTTGTTCGTGCGATTGGCGGCCGCCTAACTGACCTGTCGCGACGACAGATGACTGGACGTCTGTAATGGGGCCTCTAGTTCCATTTGACCGCATCACTTGAATGCTAACGTGCAGTTAACGCACTGAAAATTATGTTTTATTGTTGGCCCGTATGACGTCATTCTTGCTCATAACACGTCACTGTGGCGCAAAATTTGACAGTTTTTAAATACTTCTTGCTTTTTTTTCGTTAAAAAACATCTTTTGTGGCTGTAATGGAGCTGAGTGAGATACTGAATCCTAGTTCCTTCAAATTAAACAAAGTTGTATTTTCTCTTCATGGCTCCTTTAAAAAATCACTGTTATATGCTATGACAGTAACGTACATTTTTAACGCAGAGAACATATTTTTATTCCTATATTACTAACTCAAACCTGTTTGCATGATTATTACAAGTGCAAGGGAAACGTAGCGCAAGAAAGGCGATATGGCTCGTGCGCATCACAGCGCACGCTTACCGCGACATATCGAACTTTGATTATACCTGATATGGCTGGCCAGGTCGCTTTTAAGATTAAATCTAACGTCGCAGGCATTAATTACAACTACTGGCGTTCAATCGTAACCGGTTGCCCAGTCATGTGATGCTCCAATGCGCGTCGGCTATGCCGTGTGCGCCGCAGCGTTTGACGCGTCGACCGTTTCTTTCTCAAGGCTAGCGAGCCCACAGTCAAAACACAGCAATAACTAAGCGTGTAAACATCGCAAATCCGGCTAAAAGTTCACTTCACGAACCGCTATCGCAAGCGCGCACACCGCGTCACCCTCCAAGGTCTGGCGACGGTACAGTCACGCGCACCACGAAGCGTTTGATGACCTCCGCCTTTCGAGCCACACAACTTCCCATAATCTGGCTCGTTATCTCTGGCATTCCCATCGCGATAACGTGCGTGTTGAATACCACAGATTGAACAGAAACTCAGCCGAGCGAAGCAGCGAAAATGAACTCAATCTGCTCGCTACGCAGCTCAGGCGGCCACCATCTTGCGTTGCGCCCGCGACATCCAATCAGGAGGGTCGTTGTTCTGTGCCCCGACCGGAGGGCCAATAGCGCTTCAGCATCTATTTCTAGCTTCGTTCGTGCGTCGTTTCTTTTCTGTCGTTTGTGCGTTTGTGAATGAACGAAGATACAAGAGACGAGCGGAACCGGAAAGACGATCGCTCGGCCGATCTAACCATATCAAAATGACCGCGCCCGGTGGCACCGTTGCGGAGATAGAGCGCTCCGAAAATTGCCGTTTTTTTCGCCCTTTTGCGCTGATAGTTTGTCACCGCGCCTGACAAAAGTATTTTTTTTATGCCACTTTGCGACGCTTTTTAGCGTAAAAACTTTGCAGACGCACAGAATAGGAAACATAGAAGCCGAATATGTGGGTTTCAAAAAAACAATGTTTTGGTCATTTTTCCGAAGTTGAAAGCCGCGTCCCCCCTTAACACTGGTGCTAAAGAAGCAAGAACGAAAGAGAACGGTAGTAATCAGTGAAGGTGAAGGTGTCTCTGGAGCTACCCGCATCGCGCGGGTGGTTTCCATGGCTGCGTCAGCACGCCTGTGGCTTGCGGGGCGCGTTTTTGCGGGGAGAAAACGCACCACGCGGTTCACGTTAATGCCTGCGCAGACGATTAAGCTCCGACAGAAACAGAAACAGTGTGCCATTTTTTCTTTTGCAAGAAACGCTTTACGGGATGAACACTTCATTATAACCGCGAATTTCAATGTAGCGAAATTTCAATGTAACGAAGTAAATTACGAATTTTACCGACTTCGTTACATCGAGGTGTAACTGTATTACCGTATTTACTCGGGTAATGAACGCGCTCGCGTAATGAACGCACCCCCAACTTTAGTCATCAAAATTAGGTTTCAAGTCCCACGAAAAATCGCACTGTAGCTCTCCCATTTCACTTGAATACACTCGCTCCCGCTCATGATGATCGATTATGATGATGATGATGATATTTGGGCTGTACCCTTTGGGTGTGCCGAGCACACGCTACCAAGACAAACAGAAAGAGAAATGCATGACAAACATAACGACAATAACGTGGCACGAGCGAGACACAAACATATGGCACACCAAAAGGGAACACTTGACAACACTTAGGCACATACGAGAAACAAACAAACAAAAACAAAAAAAACCCCAAAACAGCATAACAGAACGAAGATTCTGAGAATGTACAATTAATCGCGCATGCAACCTAGAGCCATCTCTCGGAGTAAAAACGAACAAACACTCCAGCGCGGCGTCGCGGGACAGCCAATCACAACGACGCTCAGTCGGCTCACTCCGCTGAGCGCCTAGCCTTACTTTTTTTTTTTTCGTGATAGTATTACAACTTGCTTTTCTGCTCGTCTGGCACCTTTCAGTCGGCGGTGGGCCGAAATGTCAGTTACAGGCCCAGTTTTAAGTTAAACATTCTGGAATACGCAGTTGAGCATGGGAACTGTGCTGCCGGTAGACATTGCGGAATTGACAAACCCTTGACAAACGAAGATGAGTGGAGCACAATAAAAACGCTGTTTGCTGACCAATTGTGTACGCGTAACGGCGAGAGGCATCTTCTCTAAAGCATTTTTTTTTTTCGTTGCGGCCTTCTTTCGTCACTCCGAAAAAGGTTCCGGACAATCACCACGCATAATAAACGCACCCCCAACTTCGCTTCTGTTTTGCACGAAAAAAAAAAAAAGAGTGCGTTCATTCCGCGAGTAAATACGGTAGTTCATTTCTCCGGTTGATTTAAATAAAAGTGCCAAAAACAATGACTGATCAGCTCGCCGACTTCGTTACATCAAGGTGAACCGCCGCAATGATTGAAAAACTTGGTTAAATCCAGGAATTCGTTACACAGAGGTTCGTTACATCCAGGTTAATCTGTATATCCACGTGCAGTGAAATCTTCAAGCAGTACTGCACACTTTTACTGCTCATGCCAAAGGGACCACCAGGGCAGCAGCAGCAGCAGCGCCCACCTGTGCAGCCAATGCCCCGAGCAGGAGCCCCATGGGGTTGCAGTCCCTTGGGGGTCCCAGTGGCTCGGGCAGCAGTGGGGAGCTCTGCGAACGCCGGCCCCTCCGCCGAGAGGAGGAAGAGGAGGTGGCAAGGGGGGCGCCCAGGGGGGGAGGCCCCTTGGCCCCCCCTGCCCCCAGGCTGGCCGGCAGGGTCTCCAGGATGTGGCGCTGGTGCGCCGCGGGGGGAGCGGGAGGCGGCCCCACGGGCGTCAGCGTCACCTCGGGAGACAGGAAGGTGGTGGCGGCCCCCCGCTTGACGCACAGGTCCAGGGGCATGGCCCCGCTGTCCCGCGACGACGCGGCCTCGGCCCCCGCGCCCGAATGGGCCGGGGGTGCGGGCGAGTGGCGGGCCCCTCCCGTGGCACCCCCGCTGCCTGCGGGCGACGAGCCCCCCTGGGAGGAGTGCGCAGGGCTCGGGAACAGGCTGGAGGGACCCGCGTGGCTCGCGCTGCTCGACGACGACCGGGACGGGGACGACGACGACGGCTGCTGCAGCATCAGGCAGTCCGCCAGCTGCGACAGAGAGAGGGGGGGGCTTTCATCGCAACTCCAGACTATCCGACTGCACATTTGCAGTGTTTGGCATGCCCGCAGAGCGATGAAAATGACACGCGATAAACCAAGATGCAACAGCCTAACCATGGTGCAGGATATAGTTTTCAGCTCTCGCCCCGCCAGCACAAATGAAGGATTTGCCACTACACGTCGCTATTCCCATCCCTGCTATATAGCCTTCTTTTTTTCCCAAGTTAGTTGACGCAGATTGTGTATGGAAAGCGTCGGTGTCAGTTCCTGTATCAGAGATCCTGTGATTTACGAATCAGGCTTTTGCAGAAGCCAGCTGGTTGTGCCCAGCTAACCAAATAGAGCTTTCGTGCTAATACTACACATGCTACACCAGGCCTGCCCCGCTACCCTCTCTCTATCCCAGTGGCCCCATTGTTCCCCCAGAATGGACAAGTATGCATCACACAGACTGGTTATGGAATCCCAACTGTGCTTCGCAAGACCAGTGCTTGCCCAGTAACCCTGTTGCCGCACACTATGCCCCGCAGGAGGGAGGAAGAGGAGGGGAGCAGACGGACCTTGGCGGCGGCAGCAGCCGACGCCAGGCCGGCCTCCCGGCGGCCCCTGCGGCTGCGGCGCCCCTGCTGGCTGCTCCGCTCCCGCACCAGGCTGCCCAGGGGGAGGGTGATGCCCGGACGGGAGCCCTCGCCACTCTTGCTCAGCAGCTCAGCGGCAGGGCCCAGGAACGACGGCGACAGGCTCGGGGGGGGCCCCTTGGCCGAGGAGCCCAGCAGGAGCTTCTCCCTGCACGCACTCGCTCTGTGAGTGGGATGCCTCTCCTTTTCCCCCACTTGCGACTGAAAGAGCCCGGGGGCCAAATTTGATCGATTATGGGGGGGGCTCGGGATCAATTCTGACCACTGCTTAGGAAAGGGCCCTGTTAAATCTTTAACGTGTTGAGCCCAAATCTTGACACACGAGCGTTTTCGACTTTGCGCCTCCACCTGAAACGCGGCTGCCTCAGCCGGGACTGAACCCGTGTCCTTGGGCTTTGCAAAAAGGTGGTCAACACTGAGAATTCAGCGGTGGTAACACTGGTGGTGAAACGCGACGACGCCATTAGAAAGGAAGCAGGTCGTGGCAACGCCGTTGCGGTTGCACGTTTTCGCCTACGGCTTCACGAGTCTGTTGCCCCACGAGTATGTTGCCCCATCGCCGTAGTCATATCGAAGATTAACGCTGGTCAAATCGGTTCCGCTTATCTACCCCGCTGCACAACAGCTCGTCTGGGGCGAGTCGAGACGTGCCCTTCTTCTCTCCTATTTCTTCCGTGTTTGTTCCTTCCTCCGAGTTCCTCTCAAGGTCAACTGCCTCTGCTCGCTGCAGACGCACGCGTGCGACCTATCGCTTCCGCATTAGCACCACATTCACCGACGGAAAAATTAAGCGCCGCAAGTACAGAGGCGGTGAATTGCAAACATGACCTCTAGCAGAAACATCAAAAACAGTTTCATTATGCATGCTTTGGTCATTTTCGCGAAAAGTTTTGAAAGTTTGAACATACGCAAAGTGAGCGCTCAGCAGAGACGGACCGTTCATAGCCCGTTCACAGCAGCCAGCCGCCGCTCCCACGGGGCAAGGGCGCATCGATTAAACACAATTAAAACTCGACAACCAAACAACGAGGCAGCGCTAAGGCTATTCTTCATTAGCAACAAATCCTAATTTTGCTTGCTGCTGTTTGTCAACACTGACGATGGCGTAACGCAGGACTCCACGCTGACGTATGATCGCTCGTACTCGTAGGACCTTTCAGTGGTCGACCTCGAAGAATAAAATCCTGAATATGCCGCTCTTCTTTCGAAGGAAGGGCGGCAAAGTTATTTTCCCATCCTGCAGTGGGAAACACCACTTCACGGGATGCGTATGCAATTACGTGGACGGTGGACGGTAGCTACTCCATAGAAACTGTGCTCGCCATGGAGGAAGAAAAAGTTAGGAGACGGCGCCATCGGAGAAACGTGAAGCCTATGCATAAAAAGTAAAATCGAAGTCGGCCCAAGGCGTCGCTGCACCACGTGACCCCACCGCGCCGCTGTGTGAGAACGAGCGGTGAGGTTTGTGAGCCGCTGCGCGCTCTTCAATTTTGTCTGCTCGAAACTACTCTGCGGCCCGTTTGGTCTTGGTCGGCTTTGGTCTTTCGGCTTTGGTCTTTCGCACGTACAAGGCGCTCCCGCCTGCACGCACGCGGGCATGAGATCGCCGAGCAGACGAATACAGTAAGGACGGGGAAAAGCTACCGCCAACCAAACACGAGAGATGCGGTGGAGTCGGAGACCGCCGCCGCCGGCGGCCCAGCCGACCATGGAGGTTACGTGCTGGACCGACTCCGGCGGCTTGAGAAAGGGAAACGGCGGAGGCAGCAGCTTCAACGGCGGTGGGCTTGCGAAGGCTAGCTGCGTGACGTCATGCCGTCTCCTAACTTTTTCTTCCTCCATGGTGCTCGCAGCCTTTTCGCTTCCTTTCTCATGGCGGCGCATCGGGTGCACAGTGCTGCCAGAGTGGCTTGCTGCTTTTCCACCAACGATTTGGCCATTTTGCAAAGGGTCTATTCCAGGTGGCTGGGACAATTTTAGCACAAGCATATTATCTGTTGGCTTCATGCAAGAATTTGCCCAAAAATGGCTGAACACATCACACCCCGCCCCCCCTTCCTGTTTTTTAACACGAAAGTGTTTTATTCCGGGATACACGATAATTTAACTGACGTCATATCCGTCACGGAAATGACGCCAGTACAATGAAGCAGGCAGCCTGTAAAAGGTGCACCCCTGCACACAAAGTCTTTTTGAGGGGAAGCAACCTTTAGTACTAAAGAGCGCGTTTACTTGGGGTTCTACGTTTTCAGGTCTTATATATTTATTCATTTATTTATTTATTTACATACCCTAAAGGCCCCGAGGGGCATTACATAGAGGGGGGGGGGTGATTTAAACAATGAATATTTAAAACACATACAACAGAAGGGAGAAAAGGCATGCACAGTTAGTGGGTCATCAGGGTGAACTTAACGATAACATGGCGGGTTCAAAATCAAGTCAAAGTTGCGTATATTCAACAGTCACTTTGAACATTGGACAATCGCTTACAATCAATGCACAGTTCTTGACTCGAGATAGGGGCTTTCTGAAATGAAGCAGGTTCCCTTATTGCCACAATGCATTCCGGTAACGCATTCCATTCTTTGATTGACAATAAAAGGGGGAAAGTCCGATACATGACTGTTCCTGCGAGGATGGGCGATACCTTGTGAATGTGATCAACACGCGTGGAAATGGGATGCGTAGGAAGAATGTGCGTAGCCGCGAATGAAGAATCACCAAAATAAAAGGTGAAAAAAGGACAAATGTAAAAAGTTGCGTCTAGTGTCAAGGTTTAAAACATTGAGTGTGCGTTTTAAGAGGGAAACGCTGCTGAATGATGAGTAAGAAATATAAACCCCTTCATGTTTATATCTTAACACGAGAGTGTTTTATGCTGGGATGCACCAAGATTTCACTGACGTCATGTCCGTCATGGAAATGACGCCAGTACACCTTTGCCGAAGCGACCTGCGAGCAGGGCGTCGCTCGCCAATCACACCCACAAGACAGCCGCCGACCCGCAAATCATGCTCAGCTGCAGATTTCACTGCACATTTCACTTCCGTTTTTTAGTAATTCCTATGACAGAGGAATCAACCGCAGTTTTTTAAACGGGGGAAAAAAGGCAGCGTTTGCTAGTGGTTAAGATTCAGGGTGAATTTATTAACGCACTCAGTGAGGTTTTCTACCTTAAAAAGGAAGTGTATGGCTTGGGAACCTTCAAGCAAGGCCGTATGTAACTACTCATCTCCCACAAAAATGAACGGAAACCACTTACTTGACCGAATTCAGAATGATGCTGTCCTGAAGAAGGTCCAGATGTTTTGACGATCTGCTATGTGCTGATGGAGGTAGCATCTTACCGAGAGCCTGAGAGCCGTTCATGCCTGAAACAAAGAATACCAATTAAAGCAACACACAAATGTAAGTCAATAGCCAAGTGTGGGTTTGGCAAGCCTTGTCCCCCACAGGAGACATCAGGAATTGCTGTAATATAGCTTGCTCTCCAACCCCACTTGTCTGTTAATTGCGAAAGGTCAACAACTGTGCGCATTACAACTGAGAACAAAGCAACCCTTAAAAAAAACTGCATATATTTTTTTAAATATTGTGGTCTCTCTACCTCGCAATATGCATAACCCTAGCATTGCACAAGGCAGGCATTCATGCACACTGCGAGGAACCACCGTGGGTTCGAGCTAGTTGAGCACGCTCACGATACTGAAACGCCGTCGCGCCAACTTAACACCGCCTCTGTTGGGCAGGTGGAGAAAGGGGCGACAAAGGAATATGCCCAGGGTACGGAGGGAAGACGTTTATTTTATACTGACGTTCTAATCACATATTTTACAGTCCCAATTACACAATTTACAGTACAGGTACGTACTTCCGTTAGGTGAAAGGGGCAATGGGGCGCCACGCGCAAGTGCGCACGTTTCGTCGGCGCAGAGCCAGTGGGCTCTTCTGTCAGGGCAAATTCCGGGGTGCTCGCACGTTGTGCGCGCGCGCATCGCCGTGCTGGCCGGATCGGCTCGCAGCAGCGAGGGAGACGGGGCCCATTCGCTCACAGGCGCGTACCGCACGGCGTGTTCGTCAAGTGGTAGGTACGGCCTTACTATATGCAAGCGTAGGGACAACAGGAGCAGCCTTGGGCACGGGCCGCAGCCGGAAGGGCTGGTGGGCTTTCGCCGGCGCAACAGAGTTGCCGCCGGCTGGTAAAGAAAGCGTCACATACCTTCGGCCAACGCCTTTGGCGTCCTGGAAGCGTCTCCCCGAACGGACCCCCGCGCAGGACGCGCGTTCGCGTCCTCGGCGAGAGTCGGGTTCGGCATCGTTCAAACGGACCAATGAGGTGAGGTTAGCTCCGCTACCAGGGCGGAGCGCCCGCTGCGTGACAGTGTTTTATCGCAGCAAGGGTCGCTGCAGCCTTCACCTCAGGCAGGAGTTTGAGAGACGGCTCGGCTCTACGGAGTGGCGCCAAGACGAGCCGGAATTTTGGAGGAGAGAGGGGAAGAGCGCCGCGTAATGACACAAACCCAGTGATCGCGCAATGGCTATGGCGTCAGGATCCCCACAATATGCACCAGATAATCAGCATCAGTGTAAGCAGCCTTTTAGTGTCAAAACTAAAATGCACAGAAGGAACTTGCAGACCAAAAAAATTGCAACTCCCGCTCCCCCCATCACAGAGCAACATTACTGGCTGGAGGCAGGCAGCACTATGTTGGCGCACATAATAATATCGTAAAGAAAAGTAAACCACACATAAAGGTGCACCACTTATTTCAGGGAAAGGCAATTCCTGACAGCTTTCATTTTATCTGTTTCTTCTGTAAAACAGTCCCAAAGAAACAACGTATGTTGCAGTACCCTTACATGTAATAAGTTAATTAAACCCTAACAGAGTGAATTCACCCCAAAAACCTGGAGGAATGACTTTCATGAGTTACTGATCAAGGTTTTTTTTTTTTTTTTTTTTTTTCCGTTAGGTCCAACTAGGGAGAGTTTTTGAATTTCCCTAGCTTGCGTGTATAAAAGGCAAGGTGACAACAGCTGCAAGTTAAAATGACCAGTTGGTATCCAAGGCAAAGTGAAAGAGCACCACGCATAATAATAATAATAATAATAACAATAACAACAATAACAATGATAATAATGATAATAATAAATAACCAGTGTTCTCCAGAGCCCACCAGGCCAAGTGCGCACCCATGTCTAGCCCCACCTGCTGCCCCGGTTTGGAATAGGCACTCCCAACCAGCGATTCCTCCACTGCTCGGAGGCAGCAGGACAGAGCGTGCCAGGGAAAGGGCAGCTTAGAGCGAGTCTCGCACCCAAGCGATGGGCAGAAAGAAAAAAATGCACAAAGGTTCAGCCAGAGCCAGCGCACCACTCTTGCACTTTACGACGAAAACACAGCCGAACAAATACAGGCACAGTTATGGCCAACAAGGAAGCTGTGTGAAAGCGCAGGACTTCCCAAAATACAGGCTACCGTCTTGACTGTATCTTGACATTCTTTCGGATACAAAACTTGCCCTTGACTGTTTTCTGCTGCTTTCGTACTACCCCTGCACAGGCCACGGATGAGCCTAGTCCACACACTTTAGGCTAAATTTGTTCATGACATGTCTGGTGCATTCGGGGATACTGCATCTTCTCCCGAACGCCCGAGACGAGCGACTCCCATCTTATGAACACACTTGTTCCATCAGCTCGCAGATGGTGCACAAAGAGTTTTCTTAAGTTGGGAAAATTCATTCTAACGTTGCAACCCTTTGAATTAACCAACTGGTATCCTTTTTCATGGTCATTTTCAAAAAAAAATTCTCCAAGCTGACACTTGGAATTGCTTGTAACCATACCCACAACAAACATTGCATACTGTTCCAGAGAAGCACGTTTTTGAGCACGTAATTACACACTCACAAGTGTGATGTTAGCATACAAATGATGAGCCAATGGCACCAGTGACGAAAGGGCAAACAATGCAGCCGCTTAGCTTGGCTTGCTGCATCGAAAATGTGTGTAGGGTACACACGAACACAACTGGCGAACTTTAAAATGAGCATGCTCTGCAACTGTCTCCCCAAAGAACACACTGCGGCTGAAGATCCTGCTCTGCAAGCTAAGACAGGGCAGCTCCCATGGGTGTTCACACGCCGCTCAGTTCCCAAAGCAGTGCCCGGCAAGGACAGCATGGCAGGGCAGCTTTCCGTGTGCGGCCATCTTGCAGGGAGACGCAGTGTACAGAAAGCCTCCCTCGCCTTCTGCACTCTCCACCAACAAAAGACTTCTCCCCGGTTTTCTTGTTCATTTGTTCCAGCCCACCATGACTTAATTTCTTCAGAAAAATTCCTTAGCATCACCAACCATGCAATCACCCCCCTCTTTTGCCTAAATCACCCAAGGTCACTGTTAACACCCACTTTGCTGCATTTGCATCATGTTGCATCTTGATCTGTCTCTAGGTGCAAACACAATAACAACACAAGCACAACTACGTAACAGCTGCCACAGGTAATATTTTACGTGCAATAACAGACAAGCAAATGAAAACCAAAGCCCAAACTTGCAAATGAAGCAGCAGTCCACACTCGGCTGCGACTGCTTCCACTGCATTAGCAAACACACAAAAAAACCGCTAATTAAACACCCTTCAATTTTCTTCGTTGGCGCAGGCTCGCAAAAAGAAAAAAGTAAAGTTGGTACATGCTACCAGCCACATGGTGTATGCAACATCATACAACGACGCAGCCATGTGACGCAATGGCTAAAATTCAGCAGCCCGAGTGCCTACCCAAACCAGAGACTGGCCCTAAACAGTGGACAGTAGAGACAGACTTCAGTCAGGACTTCTCTCCGTCAATGCTTAGTTAGTAGTGCCTCAGCCCTTTCACAGAGCCCAGTGCAACCGAGCAGGTGGCCAGCACAGCGGAGGACTGCAACCGGCCCATGGGAGGAAGGAAGGGCCTTGAGGGACTCACGTCTGCGTGACTGTGACGGCGTGGCCGGCGGCTGGGGCTGCTGCCTGAGGGCCTGGTCCAGCTTTGAGCTGCTGGCCAGGCTAGGGGGAGTGCCCTGCCTCAGCAGGCTGGCCAGGGTCATGCCCCCCTGGTCAGCAGAGGACCACCACGCCCCTGAGGACACCACCACACACCCCCCCCCCAACAGTTACCACCACCAACAGCCCCACAACTCCTCCAGGCACAGAGAACGGCGGCTAAGGGGAAGGGGCATGCAGCCGTCGCAGCACGGGCAGATGCAAAGCGCCCCCTAGCTTCTCAACTGAGCCCGACATGCAAAGAAGGGAAGAGGCCAAATAATCGGCCCCACAATTTAAGGGGTAACCGCATGCAGCGACAGCGGCGAGCCACAAAATCTATTCCATGCCGCTGGGGGCCTCTGCTGCTGTCGCTCGCACACAGGCTGCTTCTGGCCGACTAAAAGCGAGTGACGTTGACGGCCCATCACTCCCAGCGGCCTGTGCATAAATTTTTTTTCACTCGTCCCTGTCGCCCACACTACCCGTTTGCTGTACCCATTGAGTTGCGTTTTTCGCATCATTCGTCACTGTCACTGCCTCTGGTCACACCTATGTACTTCTTTATTGGCATCCCCACGTGTTACTGCAAAATCATGAATTACAGTTTACACAAACATTGTAATGCACCAAGGCCAGATTTTTCAAACAAGCTAGGGAAATGTCCCACACTGACATGACCTGCACGAGTCTTCTGTTCAAGAGAACGGACAACACCAGAGTATAAACACATAACTAGCTAGAAGAAAACAACAAAGCATGGTTTCTGTATACGCAGCAGTCTGCACTACCTAATGGGAGTTCCACACCTGTCAGGTCTCAGTATGGCGTACAACTGATTGGTTTGTTTGCTCACAAGCGAGTAGTGACTAGGGCTCTACAGGTTCTATTCACGCGTTGCAACGATTGTGAAGCCCTTCTCTGGAACCCCACTGAACCACAAGGAGCATGGAACAGCGGCAACATCTGGAGAATAAAGGTATGGCCGCATGGGCCTGTATTATACGACGTAATCGTGTGTCGGCAGATATGCGCACAAAAGTGTGTCACTCCCACTTGCAGCAAATGCATAGGTATGTGCATGAATGTTGAAATTTAGCAACGGGTGCAGTTTCCCAACACCAGGGAGTTGAAGAGAATGAAGTTGCATTGAAACATGGCGGAACCTCGGTGATAACTTTCCATAAAGACGCACAATTTGAGAAAACACATTAGCCAAGCACAAAGTAAAAAAAAAGTTAGGATGACGCCAAGCTTTCACAATGTTGCAACCAAATACATATGGCACCGAGATTCCACAGGATGAAATGGGGGTGCCTATTCCAAGCCCCAGAACAACAGTTTTACCTGATCTCTGTTCTTTCCCAAACATCCCAGACCTGGTAATATTCAGGGGATCTGGGTTCTCTAGCTAAACTTCCAACCTCTTCCCAAAGAGGAAGGGGCAACAGGCAAGCTGCTTACAATAACAAAATAACCCGATACGCAACAGCAACTCAAATGGATGAATGAGACAATGGCAGTTAAGAACTTGGTAGAAGTCAAATCGTTCAAATTTCCCCTGACAAGGTGCTGACCCCTGTGCTAACCAGCAAAACCACTTTGGAAAGAGCTAGTTAGTTCATATTACATTAGAAAAGCGGCACCATGAACAAGATGAGATCAAAAAGTTCTCCTGCTCACAGCCACTACCTATTGGTCCTTTTTTTTTTTTTTTTCATTGCCTGTTAACCAAAATTTCTACTGCAGTTGAAGAGTGGACGTGCAAGTCACACCATAAACACCGAATTTTTTCACCTGGCTACAACAGCTTACCCTAATGCCTCACATCTATGAAGCCTGTTTATAAGCCATCCTGACATTTTTTTTATAATGCCACATAGCAGCTAAAGCAGGAAGCAGAACGTGTTTACAAACGGGGACACTCTACGAAAGGCAAAGACCTTGGGAAGAAAAGGAAACCAACTCGCAACCAGCTTATAGTTGGACAAATGTGACTGCTGCTGCCAATGGTGCATAGGCACAGACTCGCCCATTTGGTCTTCTGCAATGACAACGCAATGGCCAAAGTGTTTGTATCCCCCTTCAATTGCATTCTTCTAGCTTGCATTATCATTTCATGGTGCAATGATTCCTTGACAAGACATTTTAGGTTAACTAATACAGCAGCAGCACACAGGTACAGTACCTGCAACTGCTGTCATTTCTTCCCTTTCCATCTTGCAAACTACGAACACACAATTTCTGGCAAACTAACTTTGCAGCTGGTTGTGACCTATTTTGGAGCATGTGCACACACTGCCTTACGTGACATTAACTGGCAATAGCTACGTTATCCAACTGGGAAACAACGTATCAAACTTCCACAGTATAAAAAGCTCGCTGCTTAAAGGGGCCATGCAGACAAAATACAAGTTTGTTTTATTCGAAAGATTTTGTGTTTCATAGTGCCCCCAGCGCTCGTCCTGAAGCAAACGATAGTTTATTCAGTGATAAATGAATCAATTTAAGTTAAAATTTTGATTCTCCCGCAAAATCATTTTTGCGACGTCTGCAATGACATCACAAGAACCGCTCTTGCAACCGATTGTGAAGCCTTGTTTACTGTTAGTCAACCTACATGGCGCCACCACACCGCGAAGGGTCTTTTTTTGCCTTTGCTTTGTTTTTGACCGTATTTTGCACCTGGTTGTTTTTGTTAAGGTACAAAAAAATTGTTTCGTGAAGCATGTTGTTTCTCGACAAATATGGCCACGTAAGCCATCGTCGTTTATGCTAATCAGTCAGTGTCAACTGAGACAACCCCAAAGCGCCACAGTGCTGTGAAGCTAAAACAAGCATAGTGCACGCAGCACCAACAGCAGTACGCATCGGTACTTCTATGTTTACATGTACTTCCGCAACTTCCCGTTTACCCCACCATTCTTCCTGCTATAAAAAGAATGTGCCCTTTAATTTAAGCGCAACTAGCTCATTCGGCAAGCTTGTAAGCCCTGCCTAATTTGCATTTGCTTTTGGCGGCCTCAGCCAACCGCAGAGCTGCCCCATACGACATCATAGGTTCCGTTGCAGGAAATGACCTAGTGGGTCGCATGGCCATTCCCTTTTTTCCTAATTATATAGCTTATTTGAGCAAAGTTTACATTAAGAGTGGTGTCAGTATGAATTTAACGAGGCAATCTTTCGAACCAACCAAACTGGTGTTTTGTCTGCATGGGCCCCCCTTTGCGGACCGAAATGGGCAGCAAGAGGAGGAAACGCAGTTAAGCAAGAGGGTTGAAATTGGAAAAGAAAACATGTACAGCCAAGCAGCCCTCACAACTGGGAAAAAAGCAAACTTGGCGAAAGAAATAAAAAGAGGACAAGATGGGGATGGCAGCCCGTGTGAGAGAGCGTGCGACCAACCTGAGGGGAGCGAAGGCGAAGAAGACGCGGGCGGTGGCTGAGTGGAGCGCGAGGGGCAAGCGGAAGAGGCGGCCACCCCTTCCAGGAGGTGGTTGGGGGAGGGGGAGGAGGGAGGGGGGCTCTGGAAGGCCGTGCCCCTGGCCAGCAGGGGGGAGAAGGGGGGAAAGGGCAGGGGGGACGACGAGGAGGGAAATGACGGGGGGCTCATGGCTGCACAGCCAGGGAGGGGAAGCGGAGCGGAGAGGCATCGTGGCCGCCCCAATGCGGCAGCAAACAAGGAATCAAAGTGCCAGAGAGAGAGGGAGAGAAAGAGACAGACAGAGAGAGAGAGAGAGAGAGCGTGCTTAGTGTTGGTGTCCTTTGCCATCATGGTCAGCATTATTAAAAGCACCTCCAATAGGTAGTACAGTAAAACCTCGTTACACAAGAGACTGTTACAGGAGACACTCAGTTGTGAGACATTTGAATGAAAATAGTTTGGTTGGTTTTCCTATGTTCGTCATATTAGCAACATGCATACAAGACACCCTTACTACAAGGGACAAGTTTCTTAGGTCCCTTGAGTGTCTCTTTTAATGAGGTTTCACTGTACAATACTACTCAAAAACACAAATACTGGAGGGCCTCTCAGCTAAGTGCAAGATAACTTCATCAGCAATGGTGCAAGCTTGGGCAAGGTGCATGATAGGAAGTAGCAGGACATGACACAATACACGCCTGCTTCATCTTTTGTTGATTGATTGATGGCAGGGTTTAACGTGCCGACACTACGCAGGCGATGAAGCACGCCGTAGTGGAGGGCTCCGGATTAATTTTGACCACTTAGGGACCTTTCATGTGTGCTGAAATCTCGAACATACGGGCGTTTTTGCTTTTCGCCACCCTCAGAAAAGAAATAGCTACGGCTGGGAATCGAACCCGCGTCCTTGTGCTTAGCTCCACAACACCATAGTCACTGAGCTACTGCGGCGAATTCCATCTTTTGTTCTTACCTCATGCTCTATTATTAAAAATCAAGCCGTACTCGTGGCATTGCAGCCAATGAAATGCACCACACCTGGTACCTTGGTTTCGGCCAAAAGTATGAGCATTAAAGTTCCTTCAGCTTTTAACAGGCGCAATGAAAAAAGCACAGAGAAACTAAATCAAGGGGGCCAATAAATCAGGGGCTATGTTGTCAGTTTTCGAGCATGCCCTAAGCCCTACACGCATCATGTATATGTGACGTGGTGCAACAATGTGCCCAATCATTGTGGAAAGCACAGAGGTGGAGTCCACCACGGGTCCAAAGGAGACACCAGTTCTGATGGCGGCCATCTATACATACCTCCACAGTTGGCTCCTCACTGAACTCCCCCATGGACCAATCTTGTGCTCTACTTAGCCAGCCATTTCTTTTTTCTTTTTTTATCATCCCACCCATTAACGGTCCCTTCAAAGTAACTTGAGTGCCGCTGTAAGTGTAACTGCAAGAAAACAGCAAATATCCTGAGGAAGGGAATCACAGCTAGTGCGTGATTCGATGAGCGTGCTAAAGCACTTCCATTACCCTAAATGCTTGCAATTTAGAAAAGCCAGATCACGTTCAGCAATACGGCAAACCAGAACGCACGGACTACCAAATGGCTCACTGAACTAATGCTACAGTACTTCATGCAACCACCGTATGATAGACCAGCAGATCATTGTTCATACATGCTATTTCACTTTTTGCTCACCCTTAAAGGGACACTGAAGTGAATTTGTCAAGCTCCCGCTTTTGCTTGCACTGTGTAGACTGGCTCAAATTAGCACACTTTTCATCGTTTATCCGGATGACAAGTCAGTAATTATTTTAAGAAGAAAAACTAACACGCGCGGTTTGCGGCGGCCGCACCAACTAAAGGCTGTGACGACGGGAGGAGACGCACCGTGATTGTACGATGTCCAAGGTAAGCATTCAAACAAGTTCCGGTTTCGGTTCGGTAAAACAACATGCTTGACATCCGATGGCATCGTTGGATGGGCATTCTCGATATCTCGGTAATCATCGTGCTGCGCTTCTGTCATGATGTCGGCTGTAAAATGCATAAGATAAGCCTCCCAGGACGGCTTGAAATTGTAGCAATCACTAGCCGAGGCCTATGCAGTGGATGAACACCCTCCGCGTCACCGCAGACGCTCAAATGCCATGCGCTTTTCCCGCATATTCGGAGCTTGCCTCACTCATGCCTGTATCGTAAAAAGCGTGTTCGCACCAGGCCAAGGGTCTGCTGATTCTGGCCTGTGCCCACTGCCCGCAAGCTGTCTGTGCTTATGGCAACAGCACGCCAACGAGAACTCGCTAGCGCGTCAGTGTCAGCCTGCGCGCGTTCTGTGAACTAGTTCGTGGAGCAGTGAACGTTAAGGCCCAAAAAAAGGTGAACTCAGAAATGAAAACATTGGCCGAAAACGAAAAAGTCAACTTATAAGAAAAAAAAAAAAAGAAGAATGTACCCTCAGGGATTCGAACTCGTGACTAGCAAAACACTCGCAAAAACAATCCTAGCGCTCCAGACCACTCGGCCACTGGGCGAGCTCTGCTGACCTTGGAAATATATGGTATATAATGTATAACTAGTTTACACTTTTATTTAGTTTTAGCATTTCAAGTACTTTAGGTGACTATTTGTTGCATAGCGCTCATGCAGTAAGCGTCCCCCAAACTTCCACAATATCTCACGTCTAGCAATTGCATTTCTTAGACGGAAAAGCGTCCGCAGATGCGTAGTCGTGCTGCTGACCGCTATGCTTGTTCGCCCAGCGCAAAAAAGTGCTTCCTGCACCCTAGCTTTACGCTGTACGGTAAAAGTATCAGCTGATTTTGTTTCCTTAGTACCCATATTGACTTCGCTGACTCTTCTCCCGCCTTCAAGTGGCCTTAGATTTTCCTACTGGCGTACCAGTCAGCGAAGCGTTGCATGTGCACTTGTGCAGCGCTTGTGTGGAGCGAACCGGACTCGGAGATTGATACAGTGTACAAACTAACCAAGTAAAGAAAGGCACATTCTTTCATTCACAAACGTATCCTGGCTTCGTTTCAACTGAGTGAACGAATTGCGCCCACCCGTCGGCTGCCGGGGAACGAAACGCTGGGCCGACTGACTCTGTCGGAAGGTCGGCGAGCCGTGCAGTAGCGCAGCCAACTGCCAGCTCCTCTCCTCCTGACGCCACACAAAAACGCCATAGAAAATGGGTGAGGGTGCAGAGAGGAGGACAGCATTCTCGAATTGATTTTTCGAATAAAGAAATTCGTGTAAACGCGCTCAGAGTGGTCGAAACTGGGCCTAGGGACTCCCGACTACAATTTGCGCTCCTAATCCCGCAATGTTTACAAATCACTTCAGTGTCCCTTTAACGCAACTGACTGACTGCTTCAAGCCATCAATCTTCCTAACGACATTCCTCAACATCTGCTCAGAAGCGGATATTTTCCTATCTAGCCAACAACAAGAGAAGTAACATAGGTAAGTTAAAGAGAAATGAGCGATGTGAGCTCGAATTTTTTTTTTTTTTATTGCGACAGTATCCTTGACACTTCAGCAATAGGTAATGTAATTACTTAGGTAATATTCAGCAACAATGCTCTGCTAAAGGCTCAACAACCGTTCTGTTTGAATTCGAAAGATACTTTTTACAGCTCTTTCAGCTTTTGTTTACAGAGAAACCTTACCTTGTTGGACTAGAAATAAAACAATTCAAGCTGTTCCTTTCCCAATAATCTGTTTTGTGACAAGCAAAAATGTCACAAGTCATCAGGGGGTGATCTAACAAAAGCTGTAGAAACTATCGCATAACTGGTTGATGCGGTGAATGGAAAACGTGACAGCCCGTTTGTTTGCAACTTGCCCACGGCAATAAAAATATCAGACCTCTTCTGCTGGCTGTTGTAGTTATTGCAGGCAGTAGTAAGAAGCGATGGTAGCTCTCACAAACACCTAAATAAATGTTTTGACAGAACAGGTACGAAGAACAACCATATCAAAACTTGTGAGCAGACTAGCCCATTCAGACTGTCTACAAGCTGCTGTTTTTCATGTCTTCCACACGTTTGACGACAGTTGTCAGATTTTACATCAGCAGGACACAGTGACACCAATCTAGGGCCTGTGCTACACGAGCGTTTCAAAGGACATTTCAGTCAAATGAGCTTCGAAATTCCAAATTCCGTACAAATTGGAAGGAGTTCTGCCAATCTGGACGACAATTGGCAAAGGCAGTTGAAAAATTCTGCGTTCACCCGCCATGTTCTGGTGTCGCCACTGCTGCCCTGTTTTGTTATTGACAAAAAATTATTTTAGAGTTGAAATGAGCAAAAAGAGAGTTATTAGTGATCAAATTGATAACAATCTACAAGCGCGCACAAAATGTGTGCTGACAGCCAGTTTTTTCAATTCTTTTTTTTTTTTTTCGCAGCGACGGTGTTGAGAGTGCCAAGTTACCCTGTGATCATACAGTGAGTGATAGAAAACAAAAACAAGTGAGAAATTATGAAAATTGTGCACTTTAAACCCCAATTTTTACTCGTAAATAATTGTTTTTGTAATTACAGCATGCAGCAAGTGCTCCTGAGAGCACAAACGTTGGCGTTTCGAAGGCCTTAGAGAATTTCAAAGGTCGGATGTCATCCTCCTTAACCTCAAATGGCATTTCAGTCAAATACCTCTGAAAAACGTCGTGTAGCAGCTCAAAGGTGTCATTTGAGTCAAATGACATTCGACTCAATGGCCTCCAAAAAGCTGTGTAGCACAGGTATAGCTGTTCTCTGGTGAAAGATGTTTGACCAAGCTTTACCAACCCCGATTTGGGTTTTGCGAGTACAGTCGAACACGGATATATCGAACTCCAAGGGGATAGTGAAATAATTCGATATATCGATAATTCGATATATAAAATAGGCCTATATGAAGATTATCTGACAACTCCGCACATCACGGAGAGTTTTCTGAAGTCGTGGTAAACGGTAATTTACCGCTTTGACCGTCAAAGCACAGAAAATTCTAACCGCAGCATGATGACCACCGCACTTTAATTATCATTGAAATGTCTTTGAGCTTCGCTTGTTTTTTTTTTTTTTTTTCTGCGTCGTAGAGTTCGCCAAATTGTCTTCAAGATTACAAACACACACAAATGAGAAAATCAACGCTGTACACTGTGCCACAACTGAGGCAAATAACGCTGACGTAACCTCGGCTGCAGTAGGCGGTTGGGAACGTTGTCAGGCACTGCGTGCCGTTATCTTCAGTATCCGAACCGAACACCTCCCCCATCTGGAGGCATGCAACGAAGTCGCTTTGCACCCGACACGCTCCGGAATAGCCGGGGCGGGTTGTGCTGCCTTCGCCTTTACGTGAACGTTGATGGGTGCATCGCCCTCAAAACTACTGCGAGGAATTCCGAACGCCTTTTCAACCAACATCTTTTCAGCAGCCTGCACCCGACGAATTCCCGCCTTCGTTGCTCCGAAATAAATGCCTTGTACAAAACAAACATACAACGCCGCATCGGTCCTCCTGCACGAGCCACCAAACAGCTCAGTCACAGAAAAAGAGTGCCTCCGGTCAATTTCTTTTCCTCCTTTATGTCCTTTCGCCCAAACCACTATCCGCGTTCTAGTTATCATGGAGCTGCCCCTCGTGCTAGCGTGAAAACAGCTGTTGAAGGCCATCGAAGCGATATAATGCCGCGGAAGCCGCCCCTGTCTCACCAAATCCAGGCAGCGCCTGCGATGAGTCAACATTATCATCAACTCCACCCCATCACAGGACGCAAACTTTCAGGGGAGCCTTCGGCACGGAATTCGATATATCGAATTTGCCCATGATCAGGAGTTCGATACACGCGCACAACAGCCCTATACTTTTGCATGGGATTTTCGAGGGGATGTTCGCACTGTTCGATATAGGCAATAATTCGATATATCCGTGTTCGATATATCCGTGTTCAACTGTAGTGGCATCCCAAGGCACAGAGTGAAAAAATGTATTGTGCAACAATGCCACTTTCTTACTTTTAGCATGTGCCACATTCCTACCGATGAACTGTCATTCGCTGGTACAGGCCAACCTGCCCTTACATTCCGTGCCCTGGGAAGGACAGCAATGCCAAGCAGAGCCTGGCCAACAACACAGGTCATCAACATTCTCACACAGGTGCAAGGAGGGCTCCAGAGGGCCTCCTGCAACGGCCTGTTGCCAGAGCTCACCCAGAAGGGCAGCAGCATCGAAGTGGTTTCTTGCAGGACTGGATGCTGCATTTCGACTGGAATTGTCCATGCTGGTGCCTTTCTGAAGCCTAGGGAGCACACAAGGAGTGGCACATGAGCATGGCCATCACACACAACAAGAGCACTGGATACCAGCTACGGGCATATTCTGTTAGTCCATGCTAACCACATATGCTAGCATGGACACGAGTCGATACTATATATGCACAGAATATCTAAAAAATAATAGGTACCCTTTACTTCGTATTTGGAAAGTAGTACTTTATCTAGGTAAAGGTTCACCTAAATATTTTTTCACTGTTTCATAAGGTAAAGCTACAGAGCTGAGCAGGCACCTAACACTTGGAGTAGCAGTCTAGCAATTGAACCACATTTGCAGCTCCATGCGCTGGAAGAACGCCAGGCACATGAGGGGCAACTTAGTGAAGGAGAGAGATCAGTTTAATGAGCCATACGAGGTTATTGTGAGCCAACATTTTAAATGCAAAAACACACACCCAAGAAACCCGTGACCTCATTCTCGGCGGGAGAGCACCTCAGCTGCTAAGCCACTGGAAGGCACAGTAGTACCAACGTTCTTTTGCCACGATTATAGTTCAGGGATGTTAGAAACAATTGGTGCATACTAGTGCAGCTGTTTCAGTCATGGGCACATTACCAGTAAAAAAGTAACAGTGTTACAGTTACAGAGTTTCCGAAAGTAGCTTGTTACAGCTGCTGTGGAAAAGTAACGTCGTTGCATTTACGTTACTGTTTAAAACCACGTGACAGATTACAAACCAAATAATAGTGTTTATTGAAGCGAGCTTTCGTGTCCTCACTCATGCCGTTGTACGCCAAATACGCCCTGCAGGAAAGCCAACTTTCTCTCACGATAATGGTGAATGACTGAGGGTGAAGTGAAAGAAAGAAACGCTTCCTGTGGTCCAAATCGAACCTGGGTCCCTCGTGTTATGAAGCCGGCATCTATCCATTTGCTCTACTTTGGCACGGTCAAAGCAAACGCCAAGCAGCAGGTACCCATTCACGTCATACACCCCAAACCCAAACGTTAGGCCTTCCAAGTTAGTGCATGTTAGTGCACATCCGAGAGTTGCTGTAGTTATTCTAGTAGACCACCTCCACTAGCACGAAACTTGGGGAGGGGCGAAGCATGCCATGTACATGTGTATTCTTGGCCCCTTGGTGCTTTTTGCCAACGGATATGAAACCGTTGGTGGGGTGGAGGTTTGCTATAAAAGTCTCATGTCTTTGAATCACGAAGCAGTCTAGCATGAGGCATAAACGAGTGTCCTGGTGTTTTTTTAGAACGCGTCCTAGCGCAAGGCGTAAACGAGTTCCTTGGTGTTTTAGTGCCGTGACTACATGAGACAACGATTACGACGACGACAACAGGAGACGCCAACAGCCACAGCCCTTAAAGGGGTCGTGAAGAGAAAATGCATTTGTCTTTGCCTAATTTTGTCTGCTTGAACGATCTTTGAAGAACATAAATCCTAAATATTTTCACAATTCATTGCTTCTGGAATTTAGGAGGCGCCGTTGAAATCCTCGTTTTGAGGCGCATTGCAAGCGACCATGCGCGCACCGGCGGTCGGCAGCACCACTAGAATGACGTCACGTCAAGTACATTCGAGAGCTCAACGTGGTTCAATGTTCTTTGTGTATAATATTCTGCGAAGCTGCAAACCCAATTATTGAAAAATAATGCATCCTTTATTCGTTGCCAAAAAACAGTTTTCTATCCACGTGAGCGGTGTCGTGACCGCTTCAGTTGTCTGGCAACCATTGCAGCAGAACTCAGACCTACCAGACAGACCTACTGGGTGTTTGTACAGTTTGTAGCCAGTTTCCCTGCTGGATTTCACGTTCTTTGCCCGAATTCTCTTTGGAATCTTATCTTTTTTGTATGAAATGGCCCAAAATCGCTCGAGCAAAAAAACAAAAAGTGCCCCGTGTGCGATTCGAACTTGAGGCCTCCAGGCCAGCCCAACGTTACGGCCAGCCTAGTCGGACACTTTATCCACTACACTATCGATGTGGGAAGCGCACGCAGTGAAAAACTGCTGCATAAAAGCCTCTTCGCATTTGTAACCCAGAAGTCTGTCGTGTTTTCATAAATTCTAATCTACCCAGAGCTTTAACCGCCAACTTGCTTCTGAGCGCTTCTGCAGTAAGCCACAGCGGAGCGTATACAATCAACAAAACAGCGTTAACAGCATTGTTTATTGCAGGAAACAGGAAAGCAATAGTCGAACTGCGTGATGTTGGGACTCGGCGCTGTATCGCTGTTTCTCGCTAGTTATTTTTGCGCTTGATGAGTGAATAATGGATGGGTTTTAAGTTCCGACTACTCAAAGTTCCTTCGATAAACGTGTTTATGTAATAAACTCTCATTTTAAGCGTTCCGTCATGTAAACGTACGGTCATGTATTTCGTCAGGTCAGAAGTTTCATGCTCGCACAACTCACTTTACAGGCTACGTGAGACAGACGTCGGCAAACTTGTGCAAGAACATCGGCTAGCAAAACGACAGTTTAGACTCGTAGAAACAGCATAAACTGTTTACGAATGCCCAGTATAGCTTAAACGTGGTTACCTCTGCCTGCGCATCTCGCCGGTGTTGTTGACTGAAAGTTGGACCATGTTGATCAGTCGTATCAGAGATCAGACGTCTCCCGTTCAGTTGCAGGGCAAGTTTCATCATGGCGCCGATGTTGTAGCTTTATCTGACCCTTTGCAAGCCCGCTCTATGCCGACATATTGTGCAGACGAGGGAGAACTGTGATTGGTTTCTTACTGACTTACTGAAACGTCACTTCACGAGTTGAGGAGGAAAGCCTCGGTGAAACCGTAACTGCATTTGTTTACCTATTTGCCGATATCGGGCGACAAAACGGGTATGCATTGTTTGCTTATCAAGGTTCCACGGTTATAAGCGCACACACAACACAGTTTTTTTGAAAATCTCTTCACGACCCCTTTAAGGGGCTTCACCCCTAAATGTGGTGTATACTTCCAGGGTAGCACATACTCGCAGTGTGGGATTGGCCAACCAAAGAATCCATCACGAGAAAGCTTTGCTTTCAACAATTGTCACCGTTAGATGGAGGGGTGCATGATCTCTTAGTAGAAACGTATGACGGCATGCGTGTAGTCAATGTTGCACGTGGTAAAACCCCAGACAAAGGGGACTTAAAGGGGCACACCCAGGCCAAACAACAATAGTTGTGTACGCCTTGTTTGGCCGACTCAACTTTTTTGTTGATGCACCCTTGGTGTCATTATGGATGCGCCATTCTCGGTGGGCCCCTCTGCGGTGGTCTTTCTTTACAAGGGCAGGCCAGCTTACTTCTCGGCGGAGGTCTAATTGCCAGCTTCTTTTTTGTTTGTTTCCGATCGACTCAAGATTAAAGACCGACCTCCGACCTCGGTCTACTGCAGGGAAGATAATCCTCCTAGCGACCTCCTCTCCTAAAGTGCAAGCAGAGACGTGTTGTGGAAAGATGCGAGAGTATAAGGCAAAAAAGAATGTCCAAAAATGCGGAAATCGCGATGCTTACTTCAGCCTTTTACGAGTGTTACGGTTGGGTAATTGTTTTACCATGAAAGTAACTGTAATGATATTTTCAGTTACAGTGTGTAAAAAAGTAACAGTGTTACAGTTACAAGTTCCTCTAACTAAAAGTAACTAGTTACAGTTACAAGTTACTGAAAAAAGTAACTAGTTATTAGTAACGTGTTACTAGTAACTAGTTAATGTTTAAAGGCCAACTGTACTCAAATTTTTCTTTGCCCAAATTTGATCCAAATAAGTAGTCTATGCTCTTAAAATCACCATGGCAAAACCCTAAGTTTCGTAAGCGCACAGCACACTAGGTACCGTCATTCAAAGTAGCTCCGTGCAGTGCACCTGGCGGAGAGTCACCGAAACAAGTTCTGAGCGGCCTGTGACGGAGGTTGGGGAACCTGTCCCATGAAGCTCGCGCTTCTCCAGCGACTTGAACGGCGCTTCGCCAGGCGCAGGGTTGCATTCGCCCGGCCTTTCTCTGCTACACCACTACACTGTAGCGCCGTCGTCGTCATATTCTTCAAACTAACCGTATAGGTAGCAATATCCACCTTTTTTTTTTGTTTCAAGGCAATACAAGAGATTAGAAGCCTACAAACTATTCACACGCTTGCGAACATTCTGGAGCTAGCAAAACTCTTTTTACTTGAAAACAATTTTTGTAATAAAAAAACAGGCACACTTGCCTTACATTTGTCATTCCTATTGCATCTCTCACCGAAAGCAAAAAAAAAGAAGGATATATCATGAATTCTTGTCCACTTGCTCTTCCACGTCCAATATTTGCCACATTTGGGCAAGCCCAACGCCACCTCGATCCTTTAGACCTTTCTAAAAGTTTGACGACCTAACTGGAGTTGTTGGACACGCGGGTATAAACATTTGTGCGAATTTTGCCTCACTCACTAAGTGAACCAAAATCAGCCTTGCTCGTAGTAACAAATACATCAGCACAAACATCGGTCGTCGTCTTCGTGAAGTGCGAAAGCTAACAAAACTGCTTCTTTCATAAACAATAAACTTGATTTCTTTTTCAATTCCCAAAAGAAGTATTTACTTTTGTACAGAGCAATAGGTTTAGTTCACTTGAAAGCAAAATGTTTTCAACAGCACACGTCTCTGGTGAAAGTAGAAAACAGCGCTAGATAATAATTTTGTTCCGTGTTCTAGTGCATAATTCAGCTTTTGAAGCTGGCTTATAGTTTTAGATACCTTTTATAATTCGATTCTCGATGTGTAGCAAGGCGAAAAATACTGGGCTGATATTCACGAAGCTGTTCCACGGAATATATAGTAAAAATAGTGATTAATCTCTGCCAGCGTGCGGTTTATTCCCTTCAAAGAGTGATCTGACAGCCGAGGCGCCGGCTAACCAAAGCTGTTTTTCGATAACAGCTTTGTTATCTTTGGTAACAGCTTTGTTATTAGCTTTGTAAATCACTGGCCTGCTTTTTTACTCGCAATGCCAAGGACTGCTACCACGGAAGTTATTCTGATGTAAAAAGAACTGCCGTACGGTCTACTTCATTTCGATTGACAGCAACGCGATGTCGGAATTGTGCCGAACTCCATTATTCTGAGCAAACGTTTGTGGGAGTTCTTCTGTGGAAAGAACAGTGTGAAACACGACGCTATCACGCGCATTTAAAAGCGGCTCTGAGCGGCCGCCGGTTCTAGCGTGGCCGCTTCCGTTCCATCACGTACGTAACGTCCGGCCGACGGTAATGGCTGCCTTTTCTATTCAGTTTCGGTACCGAAAACGCCAACATCGTGAGCAGTTTGCGTCGCTCGCGTTCATGTCTGAAACGTAGTATTTTGCATTTCGCACTCTTTTTATGTGTACTATTAGGTGACATTATTTTTACGTTGTCGAAAATTTGAGCACAGTTGGCCTTTAACTCTTTCGGGACCGCTCCATAGGCGATCGATCACATATGATCGATGGTTTCGCGAGCCTGCAGATGGCAAACTTTCGCTCGATGGAACACCTAGCGACATCTAGGAGATAGTTTGAAAACTGGAGTTTTCTCTTTTGTGAAGTTTCTTTTTTTATCGCCAGGCGGCAACGCGTCAGATATTTTATTCTGACGGGCAGTGGTTTCGAATGTAAACAAACATGGCGTCATACTCGTGCGAGCGCGATAAGAAATCCGCCTCGTCTCGGCTCGCATATCTTCGCCTTTTACTTACTGTGGATTTTAACGATGAGAGTGGCAGTGAAGAGTGGAAATGCGGCTTTAGAGATCAGATTTCAGCTGGAGTGAGGATTCGGGTGTCGATCAACCTAGAACATCACATCGCGCTCAAAGGTGGGTGTTGGTTTCGGTTTCAATTGGCTCTGGAGTAGGTATGTGCGCTCGAACTATGTTCTGGCTGGTTTATATTTATTCACTAGGGTGTTAACTACCTATGGTGGTGATCTCCTGCCACCAGCGCAGAAACGGATCAAGTTTTCGCCGAGACAAGAGCCCGGCGTGTACCTGGGCGACGACGTAGTCATGGCCCTAGTGCCAAAGAGATCACACACAAAACAAAAAACCAGTTACACCTAGCCGCATCAAACTTTTTCAATGAAGAAACAAAGCATTGTGTTAGATTTTGTACATCCTGAAATAATTTCATTCTTTTCTAATATTTGTATATTTACGCTTTTTTCTATATTTTTCTGTAGTTTTCTTACGAAGTTCTTAGTTTCAGATTTTTTCATGGTTCTATCGTCAGTGTTGAAGTAAAACTTGGTATTGTATGTAAAAGAACATATAATTAGCTGCATTTTGGTATATGCTAAGGCAGGATGGTGCCTTTGCTTTATGTAAAAAAAAAAATTTGTACCGAGACCTCCCTTTTTCATCACTTTTTCCGGCGGTCCCGAAAGAGTTAAGACAGATGTTTGCACAGTGAAGAAATTAGAGCGCGGATCCCATAAACAATGTCAAAAATGTGAGCTGTAGATCTACAATCCTACTATTTCGATCAGATCAGCAGCAAAGACTAAACTTGTAGAACTTACATTTCGCTTTCTGCTACCCATTGGGCCTAATTTTTCCCGAGCTATTTTTCAAGTCCAATTTTGGCACGTATTTCCCCTTTCATTGTTATTATCGGAAACTTTAATATTTTTCCACCAACACACTGTCTAAAGCAGCTGCACTATGAATATTGAAACTATTCATTTCGCCACAGCTCTCATCATCAAGAGAAATGAGTGTTTTCTTACAACAAAACAATTTTCACTGTTCCACCTCCTTTTTTAGATAGTAATTCAGAAACTGTCTCACTCATTACAACAAACAGTAAAAAAAATACATGCACCTCATTCTAGAAAAGGAAGCAACAGATGAGATTCGCCAACTTCATGATGCACAGCTGGAGGTGTGCCAATAACTGTGTGCAAGTTCCAACTGTCTTGTATGCTCGTGCAATCACAGAAAAACTCAGCATTCCATTTCAAAACACTGCCTTCGCATACAACCAACTTTCAATGCTCTTTCTTTCTTCTTTTTGTTCCGTTCTTCAAGCCAACGGAACTCCCTCAGTATCCACATGGGTCAGAACTGGTGCTCAAATAGTACAGTCACGCCCGCTTGTAACGAACACAACGGGAAACCGAAATCACTTCGTTATATCCGATTTTCGCTATATCTGGACAGAAAATCAATGTATACGAATGGTAACGGGAAACGAAGATTTGTTCGTTATAGCCGCTATTTCGTTAAAACCGGGTTCGCTATAAGTGGGCTACACTGCACCATCTTTTGCCAGACTGCACAAGCTTCTTTCTCCTAACACAGCAACGAAGCAGAGCAAAGCACAAGGTGGTCGCGTCAATGTGAACCTGGATGGTTTGCTTGAGGACTCCAAAGTTCAAATTACACGGGTTTATCCCAGTTCAATTGACTCCGAGCCCCGTACACCTACTAGCATAAACCTGCCCGCTGAGATTAAGCTGAGGCTTAATCATCTAGGTTCTACCATGCCTTGTAATGCATCTTATTGACCTTCCAGAAAAGGATTGAAAGTGTCATCATGGAGCGGCACTTAAAACCACAACGCAGGCCGCAGGCTTCTGTCATAATTAAGTGTGAAGCCCCTGGCGCCCATTCAAAAAGTTTCATGAGGAGGGCACACGCACCTGCGAACCACCAGCCTATATATCCATCAGGTTTTCGTTGTCTTACAAGTACCTTCTTTTTTTTTATCCTGTATGTTAATTTATTGCTATTATTTTTAATGTAGAATTTAGGGCCTTTTCTGATTCTCCCAAAATATTTCTTTCTGTACGGATATTACTTTTTCATGAAGTTTATTTCAGTGCCTACAGGGCATTTAAGTGATGACAAGCAATGCACAATGCCGACTTTCTATTCAAATCTAACGCCTGTGAAAAAAAGCAAAATTGAGGAAAGATGGGCACAAATTGTCCAGACAGAGTAATTCAGTGCTTTAACAGGTCACAAAACTCAAGCCTAGGTTTCACATCTACACGAAGGTTGCTGCTGCATTTTCCGCGAGTTTCTGCACTGCTCTAATTCATTGCGTGCAAGTTGCCACAGCAGTTTCCTTTAAAGTACTTGAGTTTGCAAGATGTTCAAGGAGCCAGGCAATGAACTTGCAACCCATGTATGTATCCTTCCTTACATGCAAGAAGCAGTAAAACAAACTAGAACTACCATCTACCCACACTTTGTGCTCCTACTATGCTTAGTTTGCAACTTATACAATGGTCGCGGCACACATTTTAACACCTTGCAGCAGCAATCAAATCAGCAGACATCAGTTAACAAAAACCTGGCATACGCCTGTTATTCTCCCTCTTTCTTTCTGTTACCTGACCGCAAACTTTTTAGAACATGTTTTGGTTTCCTGTGACAAGAGAGGGCGTCGCCAACTAACACGTGCCACACCAAACCTTTGACAGTGAACAAGTGAGCATTCAACGTCTGGTCTAGGAACAGCTTTTGTAGGATGACTATGCCAGTTGAACGCTTGCAGTTCAATTTGAAGTCTCTTGGTGTTTACCTTTGCACACATTGGTGACGAGCACAGAGGAAAAAAAAAACTCATGACCCCTGCAACACTAATGCTAACTTGTCAGCAATGATCTTACGTGCACCTTCTACAGACCAACACTGTCTTCGCTAAGAGTATTATGCTTACTGCCTATTAAATGCACACAACTTTGGCGATGCAATTCTTTGCAGGGAGCAGAGACTGCATTAGACGACACAATAAGACAACAAAAGGGTGAAAAATCCAATCAGTCATCTATTAATCAATCAAACTTTCTTTTTTGTCTGTGCTTTCCCCACCCGAGCAACAGTAACACGCAAGTAGTTCTGTATTTCTTTAGCAGGTTGACAAAGGCACATATGTTAGACGTGCTCACTCAAACACACACCTTACAGCAGGTGTTGCTGCAGTCTTACTGTTTTTTAGAACATGCACCTGAGCTTCCTTTTCTTTATTTCACCCATTCTTTTAGCACAACCCCAACTGTCATTATCAATCCTGCCTTGACAAGCAAGAAGGCATGCATTTTTAACACAGTGAAATGCGATGCTGTTACGAACAAAAATGAGATCTTAAATCTTAACGCTCACATTCCAACTCCAATCCTGGGTTGGTGACACTTTGTTTGCCCTACTTATTCCTGGCAGTTTGAAGCTGCATTTGATTGCCAAATGTGCTTTTTCTGCTCCCTGCACTTCACTGACTGCCAGTAACGGCAAAATGTCACTCAGACCCAAAACAACGGCGCGCTTACTCAATATGAGTGAGACGGGCGCCATGCCACCCCCGAACACAGGAATTGTATTGCTAGGCTGGTGCTAACAGCGGACGAATGTAACAGGGCTTTGCGACATGGTTTCTTCAAGCAAGCAGTTGCTGTACTGAGACTCACAATCTTGAGAAACATTTCTGGCCAAAAGAAAATATAATGGGCATGATTGGCGCCAGGTTGGCCTTATTTTTTTTTTTTTTTTGATAAAGACTGCCTAGTTTGCTAAAACAGTCCCTACAGTATATGCTTTAAAAAAAAAGACTACGTTCAATACAATGTATGAAACCACACTGTCATACGTCACTAAAATACACTCTCTGGAAATTGGCATTCAAAAGAAATCCCAACTGGCTCACAAGATAGTGTATCAAGCCCGGTGACAATAGATCTCCAATGGTTTTTCTTACATTATGTGCCATGTTTGCCTACACAACTGACGGGGCCTTTGTTCTCTTCACCGCGAGATCTACACGTAGGTGGTGACAGCGTTGCGCTGCTAGTGTGGATGCTCCGCTGAGCGGCCCGGGGGAATGCACACTATGGGCGCGCTTTGTGCCTTTTCGCGCCGTATGTGCACACGAAAGGTGCAAACAAGAGTGGTATGCTGTAGTTCGGTTCCTCAACATTCAATGTATAGCATGGAAGCGGCAATAAGTTTTCATTACTACGACAAAAAAGCGGCGACCCATCGGGAATCTCAAAACGACCGCAATAATGACCATGAAACTTTAAGTTGTACCTCGTAGCAAGCTCGATCTTTCCAGACTATGGCTTTGAGTATTCAATAAAAGCATAAATAGAAACAAATCATGAAACCTCTGGAATTCAATTTTCAACAGCAATTTCAATCGCTTTCCCTGGTAGTATGACGCATTCTTGCATTTGTGGGATGCCCTTAAATGGTAACACCACTTAACTGCCCCAACATTCGTTCTAAGCGGGCAGCTTTAGTTATATTAAATGAAATTTTAGTGACTGTGAAGGCGGGTTTGATGAATAACGGTGTCGGATCACTTACTTAAGACTTTCGTCGCAAGTGAACAGGCAAATTAAATTTCTAACGCGCGCAGTACAATCAACATCTCATGCTTCACTTGCAAAGAAACAAGCAGGTTTACAGTGTGTAAACCAAGCTTCTGGGACCTCACAGCGAGCACAGATTTTTTGTTACAGCTGCGCTGTTGACTATTTGCGTTCCTTTTAAAATCTAACAGGGGCCTAGAACAGCGAGATGTGTTTGCTTGCGAAATGTCGCTTACTAACCATAAACATGGCAAATGGAGTTGCCGTCGCAGATGTAGTAAAATGTTCCTTTTTATTTCTCGTTACGAAACAGCGCAACGAGTTCCCGGTAGCTACTTTGTTTTGTAAACTGAATCTCGCTGTTGTCTTGGCATTTAATTTTTGAGGATTGGTTAAAAAAGGCAAGAAAAAGTTTTCTGTGCATTTCTTTTTTTTTTTTTTTTCTCAACGTTCTAAGAGAAGTGAGAAGAGAATGCGTGTAACGCGAAAAACGAAACATTGGTTATTAGTATTACTTGCAATTGAAAGTACGCTAGGCACTGTCTTTCGCAGTGGTAAAAAAGCAGTACTTCAACAAGTAGAAGCCAGTATTTTCAAAACTGATTAACCCCCCTTCCGGTCCGAAATTGTCCAGGAATTGTGGCTCGCCTTATTCAAAATTGTATTGAAAGCTTGCAAGCATTGTGGAAAAAAAAAATCCAGCGAGTCATGGCACACACCCTCTACACATGTGGGCAACAACGTGCATTACATTACGAGATTTTTCCTCTTTCTTTAAACTTAGGTCCATCTTAAGACGTTAAGACGTGACCATATTAAGCATTTGGTTATGCTGAGTGAAGCACATTGCTGGAAAAGGTGATTCATGTTGGGATTTGAAAATGAATTACACACGTAAAGCCACAGGACAGAAGAAACTCACAACTGCTTAATTTTACCCAGAAATCCTCCCGAAATACTCTTACGCATCCACAGAAACGTATTTTAAATAATGCGTAAAATTAGCAACACAGTATAAATAACTATCCAAAAATGGTATTTATTTTCGAAAAGGTACGGGAAGAGTTCGATCACACAGGCGCTTGCGGGTGTAAAATACGTCTATGGTAATGTACGGGCGATAGCGCACGGGTCATGTGCAGTGTAATTGTTTTTGCTTGTTTCTTCTTTCTATAAGGACACAGCGCAATTTTACAAGGGTGTGGAATTTGCCCGCAGATGTACAGGTCTTGTCGCTTCTTACCCGTTTCGCGTACAGAACTTTTATCCTTTAAAAAATACTCACGCCACCTCCAAAAAGCACTCTTTGACGTTCCCGAAACGGCAGACGATTGCACTCATCAATAAGAAAAGTGCAATGTGTCGAAGCGACGTTTATAACACGTCTCACACTCAAGTGGTGACCACGGTGAAGATGTTTCGTGGAATCAAACCAGCGCATTAACCCGCAACAGCCGCTGATTATTGCTTTTCTAGAAGAAATTCACAAGCACAGGTCTTTGCTTACTGCTGAACAAGTACACATATTGGTTGTTTTATCGTGTGCAGCCCGCGTCTTGCGCCGGGCACAGCGTGAACGAGCAGACGACGCGAAAGCGCCATCCACACTAGGAGCGGTTCGTCCCGCGGTCACCAGGGGCCGACTGTGTCCGATCTCGGGGCGATTAGGTAAGTGGTGCCAATAAGTACAAAACCATAAACAAATGCGTTAACAACTCACCACATGAAAAGCCTGCAAATTTGAATTTTTAATTTCCATTTTCTAAATAAGCAAATACCTATCACACGAAAATTCATCTTTGTATCAAAACATCTGTGTACGAATGAACCTGCACACCGAAAAGACGGCATGGGAATGTTCTACGCTTAAAATTTTGCCAATGAAAAGACCAGAGCTGTTCCAATGCTGCTATGTTTGCTCTTTTGTAGTTCGCTTTTTGGGGGGGGGAATATGCAAGTAAATTTTCCTGGCACTTTCTATGCGTTCCCATTATTAGCATTGCTTAAAGAACAAACCGTTCGAAGACGTACGGTCAGGAGCAGTAGACTTGCCTCCCCGCACACATGTTGATCACTCCAGCACCATAGCTGCCTAGAAGGTCAGATAACATTCTGTGTAAGGTTGGCGCTCCAGTAACAGGACACTTGCTCGCCCTAAGATTCATCCAGACACAAACAATTGTGTTGCGCCGTTTAGTGGCCTCAACTGCAGCTAGTGCTTCAATATAAGACCACTAAGGCTTCCACTGATGATGTTGGACACAACTAAGCCTCCACTGGTCAAAGAATACTGCAATGTTTAGGTATCAGTTTAAATCAAATTCACATCAGCTGCTACTCACAAGGAAGGTATGGCATTGTGAAATGCTACTGCCTCAATTTAGACCCTTGCACAGTACACTGCAAGCAGAACCTGACAGATGAGCTTTCCAGCAAACAATGTATTACTGCCTTGAAAATGGATTTGGTCACAAGCCTCGCGCAAATACATTACCTGTTTCACTGCATTAACAATGTAGCCTTGGCAACCCTGCAAAAGCTAAGCTTTTCACAAGTCAAGCTGTCGCTCGCTCACCTAAGAACAAGCAATATGCATCAACCAATTGCATGCATAAGCTCCCACTAAAAATTTCAAATTGAACACAATGTTCCTTTACAGGTTACAAGTGGAAGGCAAATTCAGGCATGTGAGTTCAGCTTCCAATACAAAGGCCTTTCGAAGCGACAACGATGTCCATTCTTAACTCCAGAAAGTTACCGCAGTTTCACACCACCTGCCTCGGCAGCACTCATCCGACAAAAACAGGCAAATGTCAGCAAAGGACAAGTGTGGAGCAACACAGAGCACCCACTCAAACAGGCAAGGCGAAAAATAAAAGCACCTGAAACACGGCCACAAGTCGCCTTGGCTGAAATGCCAGCTTGGAAAGCTTTCTCGCCGAAACCGAGTAACCACAGCGCAAAAGGCTGTCACAATGATGGATATACACTCGCACAAACCGAACCAGCGCATTCTGTGCGAGGCACTAACGGCCAATTTTCTTCACGCGCAACGGGCGTTCCAGAAGAGGCACCATGCTACTGGCATCAGTATTGGCAGGGACGCACGAGCCGTAATCTGGCGGCGGGGAAATGTTCGGAGAAAGTGCTTTGCGCTATCGGGGCTGTGAGGCGGTAGCGTGTCGCTCAGTGCGTCAGAGCTTTTCGGAGCACAATAGAATAGGTTCAGGACTGCTCCTACAATGCGGTCCACAGAACACTTCGCGACATGGGGCTGCGGCATTTAAACGCTGCCTGCGTGTCTAACGTTTGCACAGGCACGGGGCCGGCGCAGCGATGCATTCTCCACGATTGAGGACGCGGAAATCTGCCCAGGCTCTACAAGTTTTGAGGGAAATTCCAACAAAAACCCGCACTTTTCAAATAACTAGGCGAACACGAATCGACAGCTGCCCTTTGGTCCGGCCAAAGTTAACAGAAGATGCTGTTCGCTGCCTCGTTTGTTCCCTTTTTAAGAGCCCCAATAAACGAAATTTCAACGAACTGCAGACGTCTGAATGTGAAATAAACTGTTCCGTCCTGACCCAAAACACCTGGCGCGGGCGTCAGAAGCCGTGCGTCAGGCACTGTCAGATACTTTCAAGGAGCACGCCAAAAACGAGCGCATTTCGACCGAACGCCGCCAGCACAGTTCACAGAAGCCTTTCGCTCCTCAGCGGTTCAGAAAACGAGAGCGCTTATCCTCCATAATTGCCACCCTCCCCGCGGCCTCGTAGAGTGGCTCATAGCGAAAGCACCACCAAAAACAAAATCTAACCGAGCGGGGCCCGAAAACCGTTCACAGATATATCAGCTGTCCCAGGCATGACTGATGGCTTACTAACTCAAACAAGTGCACTAGGATGCTTAGGTGGGCTAACGCCGAGGATATTCGTCGCCATAAACGGGGCTGTTCGACTCAAGTATTTTAGTCGATGAGTTCTTGATTTCGAGGTGCAGCAGTCGCTTGGGTCCGACGCTGACCGACGCTCCCGCGGTCCAGCCGCAAAGACGGCCCGAAACGGCTATCATCCGTTCTTCCGACCACCGCGACGTTATTTGAAGACGACAGAGTCAAAACTACGGGTTTACCAGAACGATCAAGAGCTCCGGCAGCGGCGAGGAGCCTCGGTCCTAGGAGTGCCAAGCCTAAAACGGCGACGTGTTACAAACTCGATGCATTCGGACATTTTTTTGATTCAAACTGACAATAAAGGACGCTTCGGTGACACTTACCGATTCCCGGCGTCCAGGCGGCAAACTCTTGTGAAAATCCCGTAGAAAACACAGCATACGTGCCGATAAAATGAGGCTCCTTTGTGTAGGGACCGGCGTTTCAGTGGCAAAAATGGAGAAGAGCAGAGGAAGGAATCACGAACGCATGAGGTTTGTGACGCGTGACGTCACCAGCCGTTTCAAACAATGTTATTTCGAAGACTCTTTAATCGCGGCGCCCGGGATACGCACTAATGTGCTGCTAGTACGCTCCGTCGGTGCATTAGGACCCGTCAGAAGCACAGAAATGGCCACTTTCTGCCTTCTTGACCACTTTTGGAGCCGCTTCTTGGGTTTATAACCAACGGGCAAAATACAGACAAAACAGAATCAAAACAGGTACGCGCGCCTGGGGCGCGCTGACAGTGCTTTTCTGTATTTATTTACGTTTGTTCTTCTCGGCGACCGATGCGAGAAGAGCTTTGGAGGCTTATATTTTGAGAAATGTTACCACTTACAGCATTTTGAGAGATTTTTTTTTCGCTCTGCATTAGGTTACGGCATACGCCGACTTGTTGGTTTCCTCATTAAAAGTTCAGATTATTCTTGTTTCTGGGCGTGAAGTGGAGCGTCTCATAATCGCAACAGCTAATTTCCGAGAACGACAAAAACTGATTGCGGCGTCGTTCTCACGTCGCGACCACTGTAAAGCCCGAACGTCTTTTGCAAGAAATGCACATGTGTAGGCTATCGAGTGGTCCCTTGGGCTCACTTGTACACGCGCATAGAACGCGCACATTGAGAGCATCGCAGTCCGAACGGAAGCAGGCTCGTCTGACTTGTCGAGGCGTATAGATTTTCCGCGGCCATTGAAGCAGCGAAGGCTGGACTAGACGCATTTCATAATTCTCGGAGCTCTTATTGCTTTTTCCTTGGCGCGGCGGCTCTGGCGCGCCTCAGGGCCCCCCCGCTTTCCCAGGAGAAAAGGCAGGTGACCTCCTAAAGCCCATCCGGCCGCCCGCAGACAGTGGCGCTTGTGACGGCGCGGACCCGCGCGCGCGGAGAGTCGCCACCGCGCAGCGCAACCAGCGCGGCTAATCAACCAACGTTGATCGGTGCTGCCATCTCAAGGGACAGTAGAGAACTGAAATTAAAAAAAAGCATGAAGACGACTTGTGCCATTTTGAGACAAGTTTTTATATTTCGAAGGGCTTCATATATGCTGGCCCAGCAGTACTGCGCCCGTTTATGACGAACATTTAATATACTTTTTATAACCTCTCTGTTAGATGCTGTAGGCCCACGGGCGGCTTTATTCAGGCAACGGAGCAGAAGTATCCAGCTGCAGGTGGTCTGTACGTTATTCGGGCGCAGGGCGCGAGTTCGGTGCGGCCCTTTTCTTTTTCTTTTTTTTCCATGACGCAGAAATCAAGAGGTCATGCATGCAGTGCATAGATGTTTTTCGCGGTGACCAGCCCTATTCACCTACTTAATTATGTTAAATGAGGTGCATGCGCGTACAGCCCCAAGCAACCACCGGACGTCCGTCGGCCCAAATGCGTCGGCCGGCCAACGTACGTCCATTCTGGCAGCCTCTAGCGGACGCACGAGTTTTAGTGCCGATGGACGTACATGTACGTTTGTGGGACGTCCGGATTTAATCCTTCCGTACGTATACTCGACGTCCGAAATCGGTTGTATTTTGGATGTTCAGTAAAAGAGAGAAGAGCTAGGTTTATTTGTCCATCGAAGCAAATACATAACATGCCTCGATGGAACTACGCATCGGGTAACAAATATACATTACAAAAGGGAAACACACAGAAAACAACAATCCAGAAGTGGCTGCCGCTGGCCTACACACAAGTTGTAACATTTTGTACCACGCGGGGTACAACATAGACAGAGTAGAAAGTTCAGTTGTTGGCAAACGCGAACAGTAGTCTCAGGGTCGAAACACCAAGAATGTGGGTAGAAGTGCAACAGTCTTACATAGTTACAGATACACACATGGTAAAGTGAACACTGCAGATAACTATGCATCGTATTTAGTCTGGTCCAACGACCAACGTCATTGCTTGTGCCTCACTCAAGACCGAAGACATAACAGCAGCAGAAGAGGCAGCCATCGCCTTGGCTCTCACGCAACCAGGGGTTCGTAACGTAGTCACCGATTCCCAACAAGCCTACCGGAATCACCAGTCGGGTTTGGTGTCCCGACCTGCGCTGCGTATGCTAAAAAACCACTCCCCAAATGGTTCCATTCAGCTCATCTGGACACCCGCTCAAGCTTCCATGGAGGGCATGCGCCCACAAAGCCTGCACTTTTACCCCCCGTGCTATGGAGCTGCACGAGGACAGTCACCCGCTTAATGCCTTGCTCAGGGACATATAACCCAGCATTATCGCCTTCTGAGACAGATCCTACCTTCGCCTTACTCTGATCTTTCCATATAGAACAACAAAATACTCCACGGCTCATACAATCCGGCTCCTTCCCACACCCGACGCCCGAATCGCTACGACGCTGAACATAAATTTTGCTCAGAAGTAGGAACACTCCGCTACATAATCGGGTGTGCAACTTTAAGCCCAGGGATTTCTACACCCCCCCCCCCCCCCCAAAAAAAAAAAAAAAAAAAAAAGATTCCACATAAGCACCCCACCCCCATGCCCTATGTCTAGAGAGAGAGAGAGGAAAGACTTTATTGAATGTTCGCCTTTCGCCTGCAGGAGGGACGAGCAAAGGTTCTGCGGTGCCAGCCCGTCTCTCGACGCTGCCTCCCATGAAACGCAAAAAGGGCTATTGTAAATCTAAAAAACATCTACACAAGACGATTCGAACTGCATAGAGACATCTTGGCCAAGAAGTTATTTATAAAAGCCGTCCTGAAGAAGTATTGTAGATGTGCTAACGCGACGCTTATAGCCGTCTATCTGGGTGCTTGCAAGACATCTAAAGGACTTCTTGTAGGATGTCTCAGCACCTTCTTGTAGACGGCTATATAACTTCTTTTCATGGAGTTTTAAGACCTTTTCAAGAGGTTTTAGGAATTGCGTTATCTACGTTTACTCAGGGGTTCCTTCGTGGCACCCACTAAATGCTTTCTCTGTACACACAGGCTAGCCTGAAATATCGCTACGAGCTGTCCCCACAATTGACGCACCCAGCAGCTGCTTTTGGAACACTGACTCGACTGCTCGCTCTTCTCCGAATAAATATCTTTGCTTAAACTGGCACGCAGTTTAAAAGATACTCAATCGGAGAAGGGCTGGTCATTGTTGAGTGTTCTGGAAGCAACCACTGGGCATGTTAATTGTTGACAGCTGGCAGCAACATCTTGCGACATCACTTTCCACCTAGCGAGCGGGAAAGCCAACTCAGGCGGCTCGTCGAGGTTGGTGGTCCGATGGGAGAAACGAGTGCGACGCCACAGATTCGTACATCTCCCGGGCCTCCAGTGCCTGTAATTCTCGGCCGTGATTTTCTGGCTCGTACAGGCATTGTGATTGACATTGCCAACGGAGGGTGTAGGCAAGGCTTTCATGCAGCCCTACTACCGTTTGCAAAGCTGGCCGAGGTATCGGAAGCGCGCTCCGCTCCGAATATCTCGCGCGCGCGCGGCAAACACGCGACGCTACTGGAGACGCTTTGCACTCCGGAGGCCGCGCGAGCGGGCAGGGAAGCCGTCTCCCACCCGCGCAGCCGCCGCCGCGACGGTAGCTCGACGAGCGCGCCTTGCGCTTCCGAGAGCTCGCGCGCGGGAGCTCGCCGCATCTCGCGGCGCCCCACGCACCCTCCCATCGCGCAGCGTAACAAAGGGAGCCCCGAAGGGACGGCTGCCACCCCGCGCCGAATCCCGGGCAACCCCCCTTACCGTCCTTGCCGGCAGTAGCCCCCTGCCGGCGTTCGGCAGCGGCGTTCGGCAGCGAAGAGTTCCAAGGGTGAGCAGAACTATCCGTTTTGTAAATAGCCTGTACATAATATGGATATATTGTTTTTTTTTCTTTTTTTTTTTTCGTTGTTGTCTTTGTTGGGCTCAGGGAAGAGCCGCGCTCTGAGATGGAGCGAGGTGGCGCGGCCACCGGGTGTCCGGTAACAGCTGGTATTGCTGTCGGCGCCAAGTTGTAAATATTTGTGAACCCGAATCATTGACAGGCCAGGAAGAGCCGAAAGTCTGAGGGAAGCGGCGCGGCCGCCGTGGCGTCCGCTAACAGCTCGTATTGCTGTCGGCGCCGAGCGCAAAGCAGTTCGTATTGCTGCAGGCGCGTTTATTTGTTTGTTTGATTGTTTTGCTTTGTTTGTTTTCTGGTTGTTCTTTTTCTGGTAGGTTACGTGTCTGCTCAACCTAAGGGGAACTTCTGCTGATATACATCCCATCGAAGGAGGCCTCTGACCCCTTCAAGGTCGTTATCCCGCGCAGTCTGATGCGACTCGCGGGCGGCCGATCATGCGTGGGGCCCTAGGCTTACATTTTAAGTTCTGCCACTCCGTGATTTGGCTTGATAACCTCGAATGTAGTGTGTGATACCAGTGGCGGCCTTCTGCCCTGAGCACACGAAATTCGGAGTTATCGAACCGCTGCACCAGTGTTAGGGTTCCTGTTTTGGCCCTAGCCTGGCCCGAGCACCCTGTTCCGCTTTCCCACTCGGAGAGCAGCAGCAGGGAAGTTGGGCGTTGTTTTGCTGTTACTCCCGACTTGTTTCTGCAGCGCATCTCCTCTGGCGTTTGCCCCCGGTCTGGTCATGCCGCCCGCAGCCACACCACACGCGGCCAGTTCCAGCAGCCGCTGGTGCCTACCATCGCTGGCAGCCCAGGCCCCGTCCTCAGGCCGCAGCCCGCTTGACGCGGTTCAGCGACGATCGAGATGCGGCCTCCTGAGCAGGCACACCGGGCGCCTCTCCGAGGCACCTGCCACGGGCGCTTCACTGGCAGCACACAAGCACTCCAAAAGCTGCTCTTCTGGGCTGGTCCCTCCGGGCCCGGCCTGCACAGTGTCGACTGGCTCTTCTTGGGCCCTCACAACCATGGCGGTCGTCTCTGCGGGGGGGGGGGGGGGGGGGGGGGGGTGTAACATCTTTATTTGCCTGCTTTTCGGCTGCAGGAGCTATCCCCCTCTTAGGAGGGGGCAACTACCCGCGCTTGCTGGCGTTGGACCGCCCTCAGCGCAAACTGCGCGGCGGCCCGTTGTGAGTCCAGATCTCTTTCGCCCACCGCACGGGCGAGGTGAGGCGGGAGCGCCTCGGATGACTCAGGGTTGACGTCGCAGTTCCACATCATGTGGGCTAGGGTGGCCCTCGCGGCCCCGCACACCGCACACACATCGGTTTCGTAGAGCTCCGGGCTGGCGTGTACGGCCCACACGGGAGTCCACGTTGCTCTCACTTGCAGTTGGCGGAGGAGCACCGCCTCCTGCCTGGTGAGGTCGGGGTGCGGCCCCGGGTAGCGTCTGCGACGCTCCCGGTACCACTCCAGGACCCCTCCGTACGTGGTCACCGGGGCGGGCTCCTCCGCCTCCGTATCGTCGCCGTCGACGTCCTCGCCGTCGTCGTCGTCGATTCCGTCGTTGCCGGTTTCGGTCGTTCGAGGCACAGCGGGTCGCGGGTCGGCTGGGCGTCCTGTCAGCGCTTTCGCCGCCCTGTCCGCGTCCTCGTTCCGGTTGGGCTCGGGTCCCACTGCGCCCATGTGGGCCGGGAACCACCGTACCGTTATCGGCGCGCGCATTGGGTCTGGGGCCCCGCACGCCCTCACCGCACTCGCGCACACTTGATTTCTTGCAAAGTTGGTGACTGCCGCTCGGGAGTCGCTCAGTACTGTCGTGCATTCCGGGATCGAGAGGGCCAGCGCGATGGCCAACTCCTCCGCCTGCTCCGCCGACCTGGCCCGCACGCTGCCGGCCGTGACGAGCTCGCGCCACCTAGCGGGCTCCCTCCTCTGCGGCGGACGCTGGTGGCCTTGCCGGACGAACTGGCTTAAGAGGCCCCTCCTGTCTGAGGAGACGCCGGCCCGCCTGGTGCTTACGCCTGGTGCTTACGCCTGCTGCCTTGGCCTGCGGCTTACACCTGTCGCTCTCGCCTGCTGTTTACATCTGCAGCCCCGGCCTGCTGTTCCTGGGCTGCCCTACCTCCGGTGACTACAAGACGCGCTGGACTGAAGGTGTGTCGTGGACTGTGCGTGTGGTGTGGTGCTGCTTCGAGATGGTGTTAGGAACTTTGCGGACCTTTGTTGACCGGGGGCGAGTGCTGTTAATTTTGGGATGTGTTGTACTTCTGCTCGGCAGCGGTTGTCCAAGCAGTGCAGGCTCGGTCTTGAGGAGGGGGGGATTGTGGGGGCCCTTGTTTCCCTACGCCTCGCCTGCACATGTTTTCGCGAGCTGGGAGCCGCCATTTTGGGCAGCCCGTGCGTCACGTCAGTCATGACCTCTTCGTGACCCCGTGCGCGCGCCGAACGTGTGCGCGAGGGCGCGGGGGAAGGAGGACCAGTTTGCCACCTTCCCTCGCGCCACCCTCTCCCCGACCTGGGGAAGATCTCCTCTCCCCTCCGAGCTGACCTGCGGGACGAACGAGCGCTCCGGCGGGGGGTGGACTGGGCGATTTGGTCGAAGTCGGTTGGCTCGGCTGTGCCTACGCCGAATGCCCCGATGTCGGTGAACCGAGTTGGCTCCACGGACTCTGCCGAGAGATTCTGTCCTGATCGGTCGCCTCGGGATGCCTCCCCTGCTCCCTCGGCCGTGATGACGGATATCGAGGTCTGAGCCCAGCGGCTTGAGCGAGCGACAGGAGCCACTGTCTCCCCGCGAACGATAGTCGTGTTGTCTGGTGTATGCACTGTATCTGCCAGGCAATAAAGCCTCACTTTGGATTGCCGGAGCCTGTCTACCGCATGTGAGTACTCGAACCCGTGCGTGAGTCTTCGGATTCCGCAGGGCTAGTGTACGGCGCGTAGCGTTCTCTAGCAAAGCTAGCCAGGATCCTCTGCTATCCCGTACGTTAGCCCACAAGCTGTAAATTGTCACACTTAGGCATGGACACCAGTATGCCCACTCGTGTGGGGAGTGGAGGAGGGCATGACAGGCAGATAGAGAGGAGAGACAAAGGCACAAGGGGGTATTGATTGTGTTTTACGCACCGACGCTACACAGGCGACGAGGTGCGCCATAGTGGAGGGCCCCAGATTAACATTTTGACCACCTGCACGGTATCTCGAGCACAAGGGCGTTTTTGCTTTCGACCTCCACCAGAAAAGCGGCCACCACAATTGAGAACCGAACCTGCGACCTCAGGCTCAGCTGAACAACGCCTTAGACACTGAGCCACGGCGGCGGGTTGTGGGGTATTAAAAGGACACCGAATTTTTTTTTAAAGCTCCTGTCTTTTTTGTTTGAACTGCGTATAATGGCTCAAATAAACACACCTTTCATCGTTTATCCTGTCGATAAGGCGGTATTTCTACGGTAGGCGGTAAAGGGGAAAAACTGCCATGCGCGGACTGAGGCAGCCACGGCAACTTTCACAGCCACAGTGACATTCATACAAGTTACTACGTAATTGGACGATGTCCAAGATTATAATTCAAACCAGTTTGTTTTGGTTCTGTAAAATACTGCATTTACTCGCATAATTTGCACACCCTTAAGTTTTGCCAGGTTTACAGAAACAAAATTTACCTATATATTTTGCGCTCCCTGTCTCGCCCAAGACAACCGATCAGCGCACATGGGAGCGCAGTGATACACGCATGATACACGATACTGCATGAGCATAGTCTTCTTTCACTTTTTTCCGTGTCCGCGCCTGGATATTCCTCCCCATCGCCCCTCTGTGATGGAGCGTAGGCGAGAAGGAACATTCAGGTGTCCTACCCGGCTACCCGCCCTTTCCAACACATGCACACCACTTCTACCTGCCGCGGTGGCACAGTGGATAAGGCGTTGTGCTGCTGAGCACAAGGATGCGGGTTCAATTATCAGCCGCGGCGGCCGATTTTTTGATGGAGGTAAAAAGCAAAAACGCCCATGTAGGTGCAATGAAAGATCCCCAGGTGGTTAAAATTATTCTGGAACCCTCTACTACGGCCGCCCAAAAACAAATAAACCACTTAAAAAAAATAAAAAGTGCTAGTGGGATTTGAGCTTGCGAATTGCATAACAATATACCTAGTGCTCCAGATCACTCCGCCATAAGCCAGTGTTGGCAAGGGCAAAAATATAATGTATATAATGTATACCCAGTTCACATTTTTATCTAGGTCTGGCATTCCAAGTAGCTCAGACGGCTATTTCTTGAATAGCACTTGTGCAGTAAGCGTCCCTCAAATTTTCACAAATACCTCACCTTTAGTGACTGCATTCCTTTAGCCGAAAAGCGTTCACAGATGTGTGATCATGCTGCTGACTGCTGTGCTAGTTTACCCAGCACAAAAAAGCGCTTCATGCATCCTGATTTTTCCTTGTATGGTAAAAGTTTCAGTTGACCTTATTCTCTTAGCACCTATATTAAGGGGGGAAGTGGGGATCGGAGCAAACTTTTTTTATTTTTTTGACATAGAGCAATGAAATTTGGTAGGTGCATTGAAAAACGCTCCAAGAAAACTGCGCATAAAACGAGGACACAAGAGAAGACGAATAGACACATAGGGTACAGACTAGCAGCAAGTGATTTTTTATTTGAGTGAAAAGTCATCATGAAGGAAACTGCGATAACCTAGTGCACAGAACAAAGATAAACAACCAAAAACCACAGCCAAAAGACTGAGCGCAACACGGGGGGCAAGGAACCCTACTCTAGGCATGTGCAATCGCTTCGCACATAAACAAACAAGGCGAGGGCCGGGGTAGTCCAAGGACACTAAAAATCACCCCCAAGAGTCCAGTCACGAAACGCAATCTCGGTGCTTAGTAGAGACACCGGTGGTGAACTGACGCAATCATTGCCTTTTTTTTTTCAGAATCGCGTACTCTTCAACAATCTCCCTCCTGCGCGCACCCCTGTAACGCTTTGTCACTTCGCGTGCTTCGAGGCCTTTGCAGTCTTTACAGTGGGTGGCCAGGTTGCTGCCGGTAAAACTGCGGATGCTGTCGGCGTGTACCCTCAGTCGATCATTAATGCATCGGCCCGTTTGGCGAATGTACGATCACCCACAGGACAAGGGGGTTTCGTAGGCGACGCATGCTTGACAGTTACCAAAGCGCTTCTCGTGTCTTTTCTGGCACCCCGCATGTCTATTTTCTTCGGAGTTTACAGGCTTACACAACTTGTGTAGCTTGTTAGGTGCCAGAAAAACAACACGAACCCCCGCCTTTTCACTAGCTTTCTTGATCCTGTGCCCAACATTGTGGACGTAAGGTTCGGGCCTCCGCATGAAAGATTCAGCCCAACCGGCGGTTGTGACTCTGCGACGGTGCCAGCGGCCCAACCAGCTGAGCCAATTCAAGGGGTGTGTGGTTGTTCCTATGTTCCTAAGGACGGCGTATGTGTAGGGTCGTGTCTTGCCCCAATATTCAGTGACCTCCTACTCGCACGTTTCGACAGAAAACTTTGTCAGTTGCTTCCGTTGCTCCGCACTAACGTCACTAAGATTTTCCGCTTCGTTGACGACTTCCTAGTGCTGTATCCTCCCCCGACCGGTGCTTCCATTGTTTGCGAAAGGACATTGAGGGTGGAATGAAAGAGTTCAAAACACTTCTTCAACTCGATGTGTAGTGCCCTCTGAATTGAGCTGATACAGCACTAGGAAGCCAGTGCGCCTTTTTGTCTTCCTCGCCCAAGCGTTTTGCGCCGTTCACTCGCTCGGCTCCTTGTGCGCGTCTGCACTTGCTTGCTGGCGGACGCTCCAGCAAGGTTGTGTTTTGTGTGTGACCGCCTGCGTGTATCCGGATCGGCGGAATGTCATGCCGGGAATTGTGTGGGAGCGGCTCGTCTCAGTGACAATGTCGCGCCTATTCATCGACCTCATACGGAAAGAATTGGCACGGCGGCAGCTGGACACTGCCGGTTTCAAAGAAGAGCTCATTCAGCGACTGGAAGTCGACATTCGGAAGCAGCATGAAGCTAGCCCCCCGGTTGAAGCAAAGGCCTCGACCGCCGCGGTGCCTTTGACGCTAGACCCAGCCACACTACTTAGCCTTGCCAGACACAGTGCCAAAGATTGCCTGCAACATGATCCGTTGCCTTTGCCAGAGCAGCCGCCATGGCAAGTGTTAGTAGCCCAAACATTGCCCTCAACAAGTGCCCCTGTCGCATGACACCGTCGCATCCGACGCGGTGTTCGCGCGCCATCACCCCAATATTCCATCGTCCCGCTTCGCAGCCAGCCCACTCCCAGCCAGCACACAGTTATAAAAGGTACATTGGCCGAACACAGAGCTGTTTGTGCTTGCCACAGCGATGATCTTGACCGTATCACTGATATGAAGCTATCACTGATATGAAGCTCCGCGTTTACCTGCTAGCGCGTTGCTCTACAGTCGGAGCTCATACCGGTACGATGCAGAAGGCAAGCAGTTCCTAAAAACTCAGTGGCCCAAATGAACCATGGCTTTCAAAGGAGAATGTAATGTGCCACAATCAAAGCCATCATCCGTGCCTTGCTCATCGGAGCCAAGCAACCGCTAACTCTACAGCTTCTGTGCGAATACAGAAGGAGTAAAGGCCAGGAGCTTCCATTCAAATAGTACGGCTTCTGTGGCCCCCTCCGCTTCCTTCTGAGCCTCCCGGATGCCGTACGCTTGACGCGGGTAGGGGGCGAAACCAAGTTCTGTCAGGCCAGTTCTCACAAAGGAAGTCAAGCACATACAGAATTCCTTCAACAGCCAGAAAGAGTTCATACCGTCGGTGAACCACCTGCCAACTACTTTCAGCCCAGCCAACAGCAAGCCCAGCATGCCCAAAACTTTGTCCATGGACAGAAAAAGTGAAAAACGCTCGTGAGCCAGCCACCTACAGGTTCCAAGCCCGTCAACAGCGCCAACCAGCCGCGACCTGTGCAGCAGCCAACGCCCAACTCGAGCCATCTGTGGTACCATAAGAGACCAAGGACAACTTGTGCCGCACCTGGCTGACCACTTCGTGAGTGGCATCGATGTACTTCAGGTGGACAAAGCCCATGCCCGAAAGTTTGGCAGCAGCATCGACCATTCAGCATTTGGCTACAAAACGAGCGAGGACTTCCCGCGTAGCAATTGTGGCATACTGTGTGCCACATGCAGCTCCATGAGACTGTTTGAGAGGGTGTCGGCAACCTCCAGTCCAAGGACAACTGGCACGTCTTTTACGAACCTCGAAGCTAAGGCTAAGGCCCTTACCCCGCTTCAGTGTGCATGAAACTGCCAGTGCAAGGAAGCAGGACAGTGTAGACTCACCTCTGCAGTCAGTGCAGCCACAGCTTAAACGGTACAATACGCTTATTGGCTATCTAGCCCCCTAGATGACTTGGTGCACGAGTGAAGCGTGCGGCAGTGTTTTCCCCACGTGTATCAGTGTTGTGCCTGTTGTGGACAATGTGCGGATATCACTGTCCACGAGACGTGGTCAACCAAACTGGGGCGGGGTGCGAGCAGCCACATGTGCCGTAGTCATTGGGTAATCACTAGCATCACCTTCAATGCCATTGCGCCACGCAGCTCCAGGCCCATGTGAGGTCTGGGACACGCTGGCTTGTTTGTGCTTCATTTGTGCCCGCCCCTGGTGTGGTCAATCATGTTGTATAATGTTCAAATAACCGCTTTCCTTTAAATAACTCCCATTCGCCTCGCCATGCCAGCTGAATGCCCCAGTCTCCACGCCCAGCCCTTACAGTACCGCATACGGTGCAATTCATGAATTGCGAGGAGGACCAGAGATAGCACAAATTAAAAGTAATGAGGTTTTAGCAGCACAATTTACAACAATCAAGGCCTTAACCTGAAAAATAGCTGCAGTGATTTCATTGAATCGGCAGATTTGAAGATCCACGGCGGGTAAAATGGATCACAAAGAAAGAATCTGGCTTGGATGTTTTTAAAAAAGCATAGTAGAGATAGAAAATGTAGGTGATTTCTTGCGGAAGTTGGATGTTGGGATTTTTTACGATAGAAGTGTAGAGCATGTGTGTGCTTAAATTTGTTTTGAGATGGGGCGTGTTCAGACGTATTTAAGCGCAAATGTCAAGGAAAGCATTTCTAGTAAATTTATCATGAGTGGTTTTCAAAGTGTCAAGATGCGTAAAAAACAAATAGGCTCGGGTACCACTTCTTTACCATGTCTCCGGATAAACCTCTCTCAAGCGACGTTTTTAAAACCTCTTGGTGTAGTATATGCTTGTGTTGTTCTCAGCAAGACATCTTTTACACGTTTACAAATAAACTTCTCAGAACTGCTGGTGGTAAACGTTTGCAAGATGTCTTCACGTAGAGGTAGACGATTGTAGCTGTTTCAGGCTGTTTCAAGACGTCTTCAAGACGACTTGTGTTTCTGGGGCTAGGGCGTCCTCGAAGCATTGCCCCGCAGGCGTCCGCCAGTTCGGCGCGCGAGGGGCCTTCGGGGATGTCCCCTTGAGCCCTCCGTCGGCGCCTCCCCGGGCTTCTGCCTGGCGAGAGCCGCTGCTGGACGGCTTGCAGCTGCTCCGTCAGGTCCGACGGTGCAACCGCTCGTGCGATGGGATCCGGCAGCCGCCCCTGTGGCGCGGCCGCTTCCGTTGGGTAGCGAGAACAGTCCCATAGGATGTGGGTCAGAGTTGCTCTGGCACTCGCGCACACACTGCACACGTCACTTTCATAAATGTCTGGGCACACGTGGCGCGCGAGCGCCGGCGTGATTACCGATCTGGTCTGCAACTGCCGGAAGAGCACTGCCTTCGCCCTCGTCAGTCCCGGGTGGGGTTGCGGCCGTTTGAGCCGATACCAGCGCAGCACCTCGGCATACTCGACGAGGGGCTCCTGCTGTTCGATGTCCTGGCAGCCGTCATCGCCTTGCGGTTCTCCGTCCCTCGGGGCCGCTGAGCCGGGGTTCAGTCGAGCGTTTTCGGCCTTGAGTGTCGTGATTTCCTCACGAAGAGCCTGCATCGTCTCTGGTCGCTGTGTCGATTTCTCCCGTTCCCTTCGCGGGGTCTTGGATCTTGCCCGAGTTGCGGGTGCACTGACGATATCGGTCCACGCTACCCGTTCTCGCGAGCGCGATGCGACCGGTCTTCTCCTGCTGTCGCTTCTTCCACTTCTGCCTCTGCTGGCGGAGCGAATCCTTGCGGAGCGCGCGCCGCTGGAGGCGGAGCGCCGCCGCCGCGAGCAGCTGCGGCTGCGCCCGCGCTGTTGCTGATGGCTCAGCCGCGGGAAGCTGGCATCGTCTTTTCTGGGAATTCTTTCTCTTTGTGGTGACGTCACTTTTCTGCGGTCCCACTGCCGCTTCTTTACCAAATATGGCGTCTTGTACTTGTTCGTACACCCCGGCGAGCTGGTCGGGTGGGGCCCTCCGCACAGCTTGCAACGTGGCGTACATTCGTTGTCGTGATTCGCGCCCGGGTTGGCCTTACCGCACGCGAAGCACACGCGCGCGTTCGGCTGTGGGCAAACGTCTGTGCGGTGGCCGATCTTGCCGCACTGCCTGCAGACCTCGTGGTGCTGTCTGTAGAGGCTGCACCTCACTAGGACGGCACCGTATTTGACTGTTGTGGGGACCTTTGTGCCCTGGAACAGGACGATCATCGCGGTCGAATTGCCGATTCTGTGCGCATCGACTGCCGTGGGGTTGCGGTTGTTCACTACGTTGGCCTTGATTTCCTCCGGGGTATCTTCGGTGGAGATGTTTCGAATTACCCCCTTCGCGGTGCCGTCCGGGGCCGCGTGATACGCGCTGACCTCGTGGGTTTGCCCCCCGATGTTGAGTGCGCGAAGCTGAGCGTATCTCACCGCCCGCTGCTCGTCCGGGGTGCTCACTACTATTATGTTCTGCATGACGTTTGCGCAAATGGTATCTTGCATGGCCTCTTCTCTCGTGGTTCCCGTTGCCGCCATTAGCGGCCATCAGTACTTGTGCCTCGACGCGGCCAGTGTGCAGGCCGCCACGTGGCCCCACGATGACCTTGTGCTCGCTTCTCGGGATGTTTGCTGGCATGCGGGCCGCCTTCGTTAGGGTTGCGTTAACTCGTCTGGCGAATTGCGCTCGGTTGGTAGTGGGTTTGGACGCCTTGACGGCGGACTCACCGGTGGTTAATTGCTGCGGAGCCTCTCGTTGCTGCGGCGCCCGCCTCTTCGGAACTACCCAGCCGGCGGTGTTCCCCGCCGAGAGTTCCTCGCCGTGTACAGCGACGGCAGTTCGGCCGGCGAAACGGTCGAGCTGTAGTTGGATCCTCCCTCTCTTCTTCGTCGGGCTCGGAGCCCGTGTCCATAGCAGTTGCCATGTCCTCTGGCCCGGTGGCGACGGAGTCGTCCGGCGTTAGGCCTAGCGGCCGTGGGCCGGCGCGGACGGGGGCCGTACTCGAGCTAGGCCTAAATTAGGCTTAGCCCGGAGTCCACGCTGGCGCACAGAGAATCACCCGTAAATCGAGAAAGTCACGTACCACTTGTCCGAAAATGGTATCGGTCGGGTCCGCAAGTGGTACCGGTCACGTTGGTAGCAATTAATCCGAGGTACCGGATAATTAGCACTGCGAAAATCGATGAAAAGCGGGAGCCCACATGAGGTGCTGCAGCGGGGCACATGAGGGCAGAGTTCTTTTTTGAAAATGTGAAGGAGACCTATTTTAACTATGCAATGGCTCTTCGCGTTTTATTTCGACACCCTATATTTCCCTAGTTTTGTACTAGCCATATGAATGAAGAAGGTTAAAGGCAAAACACGACAGTTTTATGCATTTCTCCTTGGACTGCATGTGAGAGTGCTTGGCAGCTAAAAGCCTACTTCCTTTAGTGGTGACTAGCCTTTTAAAGGCTGCAAATTAAGGTAAAAAAATGGCTGCGGCTTTGCTCGGCTAGGCCCGGTTATGCTGACATAACCAGCTCGGTAGAGCCGGCACAGATGGACCAGCGCCCTCACTCCTTCCTTCCATCGCACAACGGCTGAACTGAAGCTCGGGCCCTGCCGCAGCGAGAAACTGCGAGGTGGCAGAAAGAGTGGCGCCGTCTCTTATAACGCACGTTCTTGCAACTCTAGAGAGGACCATGAAGGACAGCTCCACGCAAGAGATTGCGTCTTCAGAATGACACTCGTGCCGGCGCGAACAAAAGTCAAATGATTGATTTAGACTACTGATGCAAGCCTTCTTTGCGTGATTAAGTAGTGCTGAGAAATAAGCAACTAAAAATATAGATAACTGTGTTTTTGTGGGCTTGCAACTTGCAAGCTCGTTGTGCTTAAAATAAAAAAAATGCGTTGTTTTGGAGGTGATAATAGAAATAAGATATCACCACAGGGCAAAAATGCAGGAAAAACAGCATGGGTCGGAGGCAACCACTATAAGCGGTGAGGCCTGTGCTGCACTATCTCTTAATGGCGCCTACAACGGCGACGCCGCCGCTCAAATGGCCACATTGGGCCCGTCCTTTTCTCCGAACTCGATCAAGTGAGCTCGAGTCATTTGAATAGGTCGTTTAACAGGTGAGCTCAAGTCATTCAACATTATCCAGTTTCACTGTATGAAGCCAGACAAACCCCATAATTACGCCATTTTGTTGCATAAATGTTATTACATGGTAAAATGCCCTGCGAGGTTTTATGAAGCTAAATGGGGATTTCAAAGTGCCTGTTCTTTCTTGACAGCGCTGAGCCAGTGTACTTGCTGACAGTTCTTCTGGAGGAGCCGACGTATACCCACTCAATTTTCCAGCATGGTGGCTGATAGCCTAACAGGTCACATAGCTGGTTGTAGCAGCTAATCGCAGCTAATCGACAACTCATAGTGTCGCTAGGGCTGGGTCAGTGGGTGTCAATTAAAAACTTTATTTCGATTAGTCGGCTTCGTTTTATTGATGAGTTACCCATTAATCGGGTGTGTTCATTTCGAGGCATACCTGAAAAGATTAAGGATTAAGTTTCTCTTTGATTTTTGTTTTCATTGTCATGCTGTCGATGCTTCTGAATACAGATATCATTTTAGATTATCAATAATAATTCATCCAGTTGCGCAGGCAAACAAGCTTGTTGACATTTTCCGGCCGCAAAGAGGTTCTTTGCTTGTTATTAGCTACCCTTGGAAGTACTTTCGCTTCTGAGTCAGCGCTGTATTTGTGTCCTTCTTACTCTCAGTGTGTTTGCGTGTTTTCGCGCTGTTTTCCCGCCCAACTTCGCCCAAGCTTCCGACCATCGACAGACAATTCATTCGGTGCAAAAACACGCGACACGGAAAGCTCCAAAGAAGCTTACAGTGACGCCTAAACATATGTGCGTCCCCACTGTCCGGCGCTGTTATCGGAAAACATATCTCAGCTTTTCGGTTGGAGACGAGGTTCGACGCAGGCGGTCTCTTTTGAGAAACACCTTGGGGGCGAGGGTTCGGTCAGCACACAATGGGGCTGAAAAATCTGCTTACGGACTTTGAGAGTGCGCAAACAGCCTCCGGCGCCGACCGTTTTTTCGGGTGTGGGCTGTGCAATGCGGGAGCATGTGGTTTCTCTATGGAGGACGAACCCCCGAAAAGCACTCCCTGCTCGGAGCTTCGTCCAAACACGATCTGGACAAAAGCAACGCGGCAGCCGAGGGTGACGGCCGCTAATAGGAGGGGAAGAGTGGTACGTGAAACAACAGCAGATAACAACAACAACAACAAAAAAAAAAAAAACGCCGCTTCACACGCACCGTTGAAGGCGGCAGGCCTATCTCTCTTGGCTCACTAGACTTCAATAAATTGCCTGATTAAAAAGTACTCGCGAGTCCGCGACTAAAGCATTAATTGATTACTCGGGAGCTTAATCGACCAATCGCCCACCCCTAGTTTTGGCATATAATTATACACAGAGAATAACAGTTTTTTTTTTCATCCGCATGAAGCTTCTGACAGTACTTGTATGACAATGTGATACATTTGACCATGATCAAAACTAGAACAAATTTTGTTTCCATTTATAATGGCAGAATCGGTCAATAGTCCGTCAGAACCGAATTTTATCATTTAAAAAAACAACGTGCTCAACAGAAGTTAAGTTCTGGCGTGCATTTATTTTACATTTACATGTATTTACATTAACCTGCCTTACTGTTTGTTTCACAAAAATTCTCACACAGGCTTCACCTAGTCTTTTTCATCACTCACAACTGGTGATGCCGCAAGAAAATTGAATAAGGCAATTATATTCGTTTTTATTGCTTTGGCGTTCTCTTTTTTTAATAAGAAAACGTAATAAGAGTGGTATATTTCTATTCAGTCTACTGTGTTCTGTGATCTACCGGAACATGCCCACTTGCGTTCGCACTTTGGTGACTCGTTGACGTACGTACATTGGTGATAACGAAACTGCATGATGTTCAATCTATTTATTTTTCGATAAAAATATTCTGGAGGTGTCTTAGGCTAAACGTTATTATAAACCAGTTTGATTAAACCCCGTGACACCATCGCAAAACAGTGTCTTCAGGAACGAAAACACAAATCACACAGTACCTGGCATTGGTACAAGCGTCGACATCTCTAATTTTGACGAGAATTTTATATACAGCTCCTTGTGCACAGGGGTAAACTTATCTGAAGTTATTTTGTGGAAAAAAAATTATCTTCCTAAAAAAAATCGCCAAAGTCGGCCGAGAGGCTCGCGGAAAATTTGAGACTTCTACCACAGCAAAACAAGAACGACTGCAGCTCTAGCCCTATTTATTTTTACATGAAGACTTTGCACACTCCCAAATGATTTAACTTATTCGTGTTTGGCGTCCAGAACAAGTTTTCTAAAATAATCCCAATTTAATTTTTTAATTTGCCAAATGTAGGGCCTTTTCCCACTGCAGCTAAACAAGTATAGGTAGTTGAAATTTTTGGTGTTATTCTTCTGCTCTTGTTCAATTTCAAAAAAGCATTCCACGCAGCTAGGCAACGCATTTTGGTTTCTTTTGAAATCCAATTAAACAAAAGGCCAGCTTCGATTTCTTTTTGAAACTTTCAGAAATTAAAGCCAAGGTTGCTCTTTATCATCCACATCAAAAACAGGATGCAATAATTTCGTTTTTGTTTTTTGCAGAAAGCGTCAAATATGGCCTTATTAGCAGTATTTGGGTAACATACTCAAGTGGTTGCAAGAAGCTTATGACCGCAATGTCGGGAGAGAAATGACCGTTACACGGAAAAAAAATTAAAAAAAAAAACATTGCGGTGAGCATGCTTTGTTGAAATTGGGCGTGTATCAAGCACATTGCACCTAAATCTCATGTTGAAGCTCCGACTTCCGAGCCCATGTTTGGTATATATATTCCTCGACTGGTTGCGGCTGAAGCACGCAATTGGAGACGTGGCCTATTTAAGGCCGCTGTGCTTTAAATGATTGCTGTAATATTTAGGATGAAACACAATGGAGCCATAGCGTGATACAAAAATGTCTCTAATGAACCAAGACTGCAAATTATGCTTTTGTTCGAACTATATGCGTTACAGTTTCGGAAACAGCACCCGTGGGATGTTCACTGAAAATCTGAATCCACACGAAACGGTTCCCGAGGATCTCTGCGGCACCATGTGCTACTTCTGAGCACTTGGCACCGAATGCTGTCCGTCATTGCTGTCATTTACATGAGAATGAAGCAGGAGTGGCTAAGGGCAGCTTAGCGGCAACCGAAGAGTTAGCTTAGCGGCAACCGAAGATCCCGTTCAGTCGGCTGAACGGGATCTTTTGTTCCACTGTCCAGATCTTTCACGCTACGGAAGTTCCTTCTTGACGCATTTTTTTTCTTATGCTGTCTTCAATAATCAGCACAAAGCACGTGCTCGTCACTACCGTCACTACTCTTGGGCTATTGGAACTTCTGGGGCTCGTCGATGTGCGTGAATCGCCGAAGGCGATGATCACGCAGAAACCGTTCCGATCTGGGGCGTTTTTTTTCAAGCTGCCTCCTTTTATCGCTCACGGCGGCTAAGTTCATGGTTATATGTTCTGTTTGATACTTTTTATTTTGCTGGGAATCATGAGATCATATTGTACTAAAACTAGGCAGGAAGTTCCGCCTTCCGTCAGTACTTATTTATTTCCGCCGGAACACTTCCGCCGATGCTACAAGTTAGCCTCAGCTCGGGCATAGTCTATGCTTCCCGGTGGCTCCCGAGAGGCCCGGTGTATATGCGAGTGGGCCTACACAACGCGCACAGAAAAACAGTGAGCAGTGCATGAAGAGACGCATCCAGAAAAGCGATCGAGTGCGCTAGCTTGAACGATCCACTTCGGGTGCCTTTCTACAACCTGTTAAAATGCAGCGTACTTTAGTCACGTTTAATTTCAACAAAGCCGCTTTCTTATTTTCTTATTGTAACGACCAGTTATTGACCTACATTGCGTTCAGAAGCTTCTTACAAACCACTTGATTACGTCACCGCACTGCTAACAAGGCCATATTTGGCGCTTTGTTGCTGCAAAAAAAAAAAAAAAATTGCAACATGTTTTTGATGAAGATGATGGAGAGAAACCTTAGCTTTATTTTGTGAAAATTTGAAAAAAATCGAAGATAGTTTTTTTATTGGCTTTAAAAATAAACCAAAATGCGTTACCTAGCTGCAGTAGAGTGCTTTTTTAAAATTGAAGTCTTGACCACATAAACTAAAATTGGCCCGAAGATTGAACAAGAACCAAGGAATAACTCTAAAAAATTTGAACTACCTAGTTTTTTAGATGCAGAGGGAAAAAAAACCCACATTTGGCCATTTTTCAAAAAAAAAAATTCTAATTCAAAAATTTTTATTAAAAAAACATTCGCTCCACGCGCCAAACACGAATATACGTTAAATCACTTGAGAGTGTGCAAAGTCTTCATATAGAAATAACTAGGGCGCGAGCTGCGGTAGTTTTTGTTTTGCAGTGGTAGAAGTTTCAAATTTTCCGCTAGCCGCTCAATGCGCCAGTTACCCGAGCCGACATTTTTTTTTTAGGAAAGGAAAAAGTTTTTTGCACAAAAAAAAACTTCAGATATGTTTACCCCTGCGCACAAGGAGCTATATATAATTTTTTTTTGTCTAAATTAAAGCTGTCGGCCAGACACGCCTGTACCATCTCTTGTGAAAAAAAAAAAAAAACCGTCGAAGTTGTTTGCCTCCCAGAATGTAAAAAATGACATGTGTGCGCCCACCCATCCACGCACAAGAACACGAAGGGAGAAGCAGAACTGAAACCACATGTGAGCGCCGAAATGCAAGTGCGGAAGAAAAGCTGGATGCCTTGAAGCAAGGACAAAGGCGGAGAAGAAAAATCGGTACCAGATGAGCGCGTCAACTTGCGGAGAGTGCGTGCAACGCCGAACGTACGAGCGCGTGCGTGAAAAAAAAGGCAGCAAAATGTAACAGAACCCACAGCAAAAAAAAAAAAAAAAAAAAAAAGAAAACACGCGACGTCACACGTGACGTACGTTTAGTGGCCACGTGATGTCTTTTGCTCTTGCACTTCTTCGCCGTAGTGCATAGATGCATTTATAAGTGCGGCGTGGCCTCCTTGTGCTCGAGCTGTGCCTTCCTCATACGAGCATCGACTACTACAACAGTAGCTGCCTCGAAGAGGCATTATGAGCAGGAACTCTTCCAGCCACCCCTCAGTGTCCCGCAAGCGACAAGCGAAATCCCTGAAGCTGACAAGTCTTTTTCCTAAAGTGTCCAAGGTAAGCGCTCCACTTTGCCATCAATCCCAGCTGGTGTTGTTTGGGCGTAAGGTCTTGCTCGTGAATGAAAATCTAGGTGCATGTTTGATCTTCTTTTCCACATCTAAGTCAACGTACGCACGCTCGATGCGCCGACTACGAGCACTACTCATATGTTTGGTAATAAAATTTACAATGTGCCACATTTCTTTTGTTGTATTTAGACTTCGGATGAGTGGAAAAAACATTCTGGTTCTTAATCTAGAGACGAATTACCCATTCCCGGACAATAACATATGCCTTTTATAAGAATATAAACCATGCGAAAATGTTAAGTATATTCCAAGCCTGTGCGTCGTTAAATATGTGTCCACCCACGCCATATAGCCAGAACCAAGGCAAGTTAATGAAACCACGGAAAAATAAATGTTGGGCAAGTGCGGAATTAAAAAACATAATAGCTGTAACGGAAATGAAAAAAAAAAAAAACCTCCCACCTCCCCTCGCGGGAACCCCTGTGTAGATGCGACGCATAGGGGGTTCCGTTGTTTCCGTTAGGTTGATTCTCCCATCGCGTGAAACGTGCCGTGAACCCCCTGCCGCGGCTATGACGCAACACAATCCACTTTAATCAAATCCAAATCCAATCCAAGCCAATCCAATCGAATCCAAAGGTTGATTCTCCCATCGCGTGAAACATGCCGTGAACCCCTGCCGCGGCTATGACGCAACACAATCCAACACAATCCACTTTAATCCAATCCAATCCAAGCCAATCCAATTGAATCCAATCCAATGCCCTTCGCGAGAGAGTGTTCGCTATCGGAGAGGAGAGGGGGTGAGTGGCGGAGAGAACAGCTGGCGCGGCGAGGAGAATGGGGGAGGGGTGGACAACGCCGACGACGCCGGAGGGACAAGGCGAGTGAATCAGATGCTCTGCATCTAAAACAGTGCAGCTTCTGACATGCTAAAGACGTTCATCGAAACTTAAGCCAGGTAGGGTTCACTGGACCAACTATACGCGAAATGCACTGCTATTTCGCGACACATCGGTGGGGGGGAGTGCGGCGAGATTTTTCGTTCGCTTTTCCAGCCTTGAGCGCAGTGCGGGATTCATGGTGTCAACAAAGCTTGCCCGTAGCAGACGGCAGTATGAGCAGCGCAATAGCGGAAGTACGTCACCGCCGAGGAGCGCAGCATCATGGGAGGGGAAGGCTCGCGCACCGTCAACAACGGAGAGTAAGTAGAAAGGAGGAGGAAACGCGGCACGACGATAATGTGCGGTTTTTGATTTACGATTTCTCAGCTAATAGTCATCGCTTTAACAAAATTCTTGCGGGAGGAGATTGATAATACATTGCTTTATTTGGTTACACGTACACCCATGCATCGGCGGAAGGTATTTCAGGACACCTTTAAAGCCAGGTGCTGAGCCGTTTTAAGACGGTCATTTTTTTTTTCAAGATGGCCGCCCGCTGTCCCATAAATGAAATTCGTTTTTACTTCCTTTTTTTTAGTAAACGGGTAAATCTCATCGCCGTTCTTGGTGTTAATGAAAAATACCGCAAATATGGGACCTTCGATTGAAAATTGAGCGCGAACAAAAGAATGTTTTGTTCAGGAAAAACTTGCAAAAACGCTAATTTATTGCTGTATCATTCTGTATAACTAAAATACACAAAGTGGCTTCGTTTATGTTGCAGAACAGAATTTTAACAGATCAGACAGGCAGATTCCCGATCATATCCAATACTCTTTGCTATCGGTGTCGTACATGAGCTCGCGTCATCCGCAATGATCGTGTTGGCCGCGGCATTTCTTTGCGTCGGGCGCATGGGACCGCGCCGATTTCGTCAACGTGGGAGAAATCGAACCTACCCGCCGCGGTGGCTCAGTGGCTAAGGCGTTGCGCTGCTGAGCACGAGGTGGCGGGTTCGATTCCCGGCCACGGCGGCCGCTTTTCTGATGGAGGCGAAAAGCAAAAACGCCCGTGTGTACGAGATTTCGGCGCACGTTAAAGATCCCTAGGTGGTCAAAATTAATCCGGAGCCTTCCACAACGGCGCGCCTCATCGCCTGCGTTGCGCCGGCGCGTTCAACCCTACAATCAAAATCAATCAGAAATCGAACCTGTGTTAGCCACGCAGGCGTAATTACTATAACCATCGTATAAATTACGTCCTATAAAAATAAATGTCCGTATTCTACCTGTTTCCTCTTAGTTTTAAGGAATAGCAAGCTCAGTTAATCGTTGAAGCGCGTTATCTGTTTTCAGCAATAAACAATAATGAGAAGTTTGCATTCCCCCTCGCCCCCTACTTGTTGCTTACCCCTGCTCCATTTATATGTCCCACTTAAACTTCAGCCTTCGTAATGTCGCTCAAAAACAGTCACTTTCAAGAGCAATCATGAATTCTCTACACATCGTGCTAGACTCACTTTTCTTCGCTGAACAAATGTGTACTTTTTTTGCGGTGAGGTGCCCGCAATAATTTGAAGATATGACTCAACAACGAGACACCTTATTTCTATACCCGGTTTCTTTTTATTCTATTTTTTTTTCACTCACTTTTCCTAAAGTTATATACGCGTACGACGTATACACGCAAAAATTTCTTGGCGGCGTGCATCTGACACATGAGTTTCTTGAGGACAGATTGTACTTACAATAACTGTAAGGGGTCGCTTTTGTTGGCTATCGACGCGTTTCCGTGAAGTCCAGTCCCCGTGAAATTTGCGAACGTGTACAATGAAGAATCGCTGTGCCACACCTAGATGAAAGCCAATCAAATTATATAGGCACGAGAGTCACGTGCTCTGAAAAATCGCTACCTCCAGTGTAAATCAACTTAGATCCGTGTAAATGTCACCCAAATAATAGCGTGTTTTAAGCACTGATGTACGAAACCAACTTCGCCATTCTGCGAATACGCTCTTGGAACATCCTTGCGGTATACTAGTCAGGGCTCAACGGTTCGCACCAGCCCCTGCAGGCGTGTCGCTCATGCAATTGGTATGCCGATTGTCTCATCTTATAGTGTGAATTAGTTATTTTAGGCACACACCACGGTGGCTGTAGTGTTGTGCTGGTGAGCCTAAGAATTGAGCCCAAGCACGCGGGTTCGATTCCAGGCCGCGGCATCCGATTTTTGTGTGTGTGCGTGGAGGCGAGAAGCGAAAATGCTTGTGTGTTCGAAATTTCGATCGGCGCACGTTAATTAGATTACCAGGTGGTCAAAATTAATCCGGAGCCCTCTACTACGGCGAGCCTCATCGCCTGTTTGGTGTCGGCGCGTGAAACCTCATATCAGTCAAACCAGATATTTTATGGCGAGTTTAACACATATCATTGAGCAAAACACAGCTGCTGAGCACCGATAAAGCCGCGCGCAGCTTTCACCCTCGACTGTGCGCTGTCACGCATGACCAGCTACCGGGCTGTTTTCGTGAGTCTTTTAGAAATGCCGGTCGCGTGCGTTTTTGTCCATGTGCATAAAACTGACCAAATACACAGCGCCTGCTAATTAACCCAACGCTCGCATGAAACGGGCGGCGCAGCATCCCGACGCCAATGCATGCGTGAGGCACGAACGAGAACTTGGTTTTCATTGCTTTGTGTTATTTCGAACTTATTATTTGCTGAATAAATAAATAAACTGGAATTACAACAAGAAAATAACTTTTTATGCCATCGTCAAATAGTATGGAGTTTACTCTGCTCCGACTTGACGTTCTTATAGCCGCTCACGTCACCATGTGCATCCCGAAATTTAACGCGACCTCTTTAGAATGCATGTTCTTTTGGGGAACGTACGTGCACCATATGGAAAGACAAACTGACCGGGTATACGCCGTGTCTTTCATTCGACGTGTTGGCCGTATCTTTAAGAAGTTCGCGCAGATACGCGTACACCTTAACACAGCTTTTTTTCCCCCTAACTGCCTGAAAACAGCACCCAGAAATGGCTTCCCAGCTTTCCTTTCCTATTGTTGAAACACTGCGCGCCTTTCTTAGGTAGTAGATTACGGCTGTATTATAAAGAGGTAATCGTGAACCGACAAGGGAAACTTCCAGTTCCATTTTGCTAAGTTTTCACATGCGTCTCGCACTGTTAACTTTCTCTCTTAAAGAAGTACTGACACCAAATTTTTACTTCATGTTTTACTGGTTAGGTGTAATAGGTGTAATATTTGGTATACGTTGCCGTGGAGGGGTATTCTAGCGATTGCGCGATTGAAATGGTGACACTTCGGAAGCCTGTTTAGGGCCCCTTTAAACCATGCATGGCCGGGTTGTTTTTATGCTGTCGCCTGTACCCAGGCAGCACAGAATGTCTAGAAAACGTCGTATTTATGGAGGAAACGTCAGAAAGGGATTTCAGACAGGAAAAGATGGCTTCTAGAAGTCAATCATTGCAAGGATAATATCCCTCCGACTATGACGTCTTTAAAACGTATTTCTGATAACTGCTTTTAGCAGTTCTTCCTCTAGCCTTCTTGTAGACGGCCGTAAAGTCCCGCGCTTGGGCGCGCGCTGGTTTGAGAGTAATCGGGTTTGGCGCCAACGGTATGGCCTGATGTGACTCCATGGACTGGGATAACAGTGGCTTTCCTCTCTGCCTCTACCTCCTCCGCAGCGTTCGCATGAGCTTGGGCGCGCGCTGGGTTGAGAGTAATCATTTTGGCGCCAACGGTCAGTTTGCGGCTGGGCGCCGATCTTCGAGCTTATTTGTGTAGCCCTCATTTTTGTAAGTATTTGCTATTTGTGCCCTTTTCATAGGTCACATTTTGTTCCGCCCGTTGATACCGCCGCGCTGTGACTCGTAAATGTTTCTGGTGCATTTGTGACAGTGATTCTGAAAAAAACCTTTATTTCCAGCCACTTCTCTTGATGTGTGCAGTTTCGCGATGTTGTCAAACACGAGTGTTTTATACGTAATACCGTGGTTAGTTTCAAGCGAGAAGTGTTTGGTTAAGCAGCTGCTCCTGGAATATTTTGTTCGCATTGTAACATTTATTAAATGTTTTGGTTTACTTGCGCGACAACTTGTGCTCCATCTTGGCATCCTTGGTCGGTAACGCTGAGCTGCGCTTTTACCGTAATTTTTGGGAAAGGCGGCGTTAAAATTTTGCGGCATCTTTTGTGCACTAACCCAGGAGGGCCGTAGACGAACAAGTGGGTTTGTTTCACTCCTTATGAGAATTCTGTCGTCCCATGCCATGACGCAATGCCTACCTGACAGGGCGTCGTGGGTGAACGTTTAGCCAGCCGCAGCGCCTGAGATATCTGTGTTTTGATGCCGATAAAGCTCTGCAAACCGCCTCCAGCACGGATGCCTCTGCTCGAAGCGGCACTGCAATTTTACTGGCGCCTGTTTATTTTTTTTTTCGCAGCAATTGATATCCACGCATTGCCGCAATTAAAATCTACGCAGGTTCAAATCGCGATCTGTTTCGGAACCGACCCGACTGTTGCCATCGCGACATGCCGCCCCAGCCATAGATATGATAGACTTGGTAAGCGTCGCAAGATGTTAAATCCTGGTTAGAGATAAGGCTCTTTCGGCAATGTTAAATTAAAGTAGTGCAAAAATGTCGCGCGATGGTTAGTTTTGCATATTTTAAGCAAATTTTAAAATATATCAGCTTGAAACATCAATTCTTCGGAGTAGATATTCGGCCGGCAGCCGGCCTACCTGCGCGAGCGGAAGTTTGCCGGCAGTCTCCCCTTATTAGCTTGCTGCGGTCACATGATTAGTGCCGGCATGCTGTATGAGAACGCGCTTTGCCGGCAGACAGCTGGCATTCTTTTGCAAGCTGCCGTGGAGCGAAGAGTGCCGGTCTTCCGCGCTGTAAGCTGTTATTAGCCGGCAGCTTTCTTGGCAGTTTTCTGTAGGAGCTGCCTAATTATTTGCCGGCTGCTTGCCTCAGCCGCGGCGCATCAATGTTCCGTCAGGCGAAGGGTGCAGGCCTTTTACGCCGGTAATTATTTGCCGGCAGCTTGGTTTAACTAAAGGTCATATTCTAGGCCCAATTTTAATGTGCTGTGGCGGCGCAAATAACCGAAATAAGCCACCCGGCCGTGCTCTCACGGCAAATAATTATTCTGACATGAAATGCCGGCACTCTTTGCTCGCGAAGGACAACTTCCGTGACAGTACGACCGCGTGGGTTATTTCGGTCATTTGCGCCTTCACAACGCATTTAAAATGGACCTAGAATAGGACCTTTACTTAAACCAAGCTGCCGGCAAATAATTATCCTAGCGCAAAAGGCCTGCACCCTTCACCTGAAGGAAGCTCTCTGTGCCGTGGCTAAGCGAAGCAGCTGGCAAATAATTAGGCAGCTCGCGACAGAAAACTGCCGGTGAGATCGCAACCGGACAGCGGCCGAATATCGACTCCCTTAATTTTTCCAGGCATGCCAGCGTTGACCTTTTCCTTATTGTCTTAACTGTCCCTTTACAGCTGATAAAAATCTTTCATCATTATCAGTCACGGGATCGCTTTTGTCTTTAATTTCAAAACTGGAGGCTAGTTCCCGCACAAGTTTGAGTAAACGCCAGTTTACCTAAATGTGAAAAACTTTAAGGCTGCCTGGTTGCAAGCGAACTTAATGCATTGTGCCTGTTTGCAGCCTTTACGACTGTACGATTTGTGAAGAGTAATGAAGTGTAGGCTGTGCCGTCATCGTGAGGAGAGAAGGAAGTGGAAGGGTTGGCTTGTGAGCCCATCTGATGACGATGATGTGGATTAGGGTGCCTGGTTGAGAACAAATTTTACATTCTAAGGGGTATTTAGTTGGATAAAGGTGGTGCAGCCCGGTCGGGTGAGGGAAAATGTTTGTGTGAATTCTACTGAGAGTAGTTTATTCGTGTTTGAGTGGGTTAGAATGAAGAGGGGAGGGATTGCCTAAGGGCGCGGTAATGCTGCCTGATTGATGTCTTGGAAGGTGACCAGGGGTGGAGTGTCCAAATCGCCCTCGGTAGCCTTGCAAAAACGGCCGTGGGCCTGTTGGTGGGCATAGTCGCTGCCCACCAGTGAGGAATGAGCCCAAAGAAAACCAATGTTCGAGTGGAGTGATCATGGCTCAGTAGCTGGAGGGCTTTTGGGACCACTTTACCCAACAAAAAGCTACAACAGGCAGCCTGGGAATCCGTGAGTATGATCGGTGACGTAGTTTGGGTGATAGCCAGAGGAACAGTGAGTCCTCGGCGACCCAGGAGGAGGGGGGGGGGGGTTAAGGGAGGCGCAAGTAATGAACTTATGTTGTGTAGTCGCCACTTCCAGGTGCCGAGACTGAGTGTGGTACGAACTTGCATCCGTGTACGCGATGTCATGGTGTTTTCCATATGCCCGTTGGTGGGCTTGGCAACGAGCGAGACATCGACCTCAGTGAAGTGTGGGATGCATGTTCTTGAGTAAAGGATAAACTTTAATGCGTTGCCGCCAGTGGTGAGGATTACTGCTGGCTAAAGCCCATTAGTGGAATTTTGTTTCATTGCTGAGGCATAGCCTGCACGGCTAAGAGTTGAACTCCCTACGTCTACAGTGGCACTGAATATGCACCACTGTACGTTTAGGTCGCGCTGGGGTAGCCGTTTAGGGTAGCCGTGAGCAGAGTTGTGCTGTCATTTATACTGATATGCTTTGACTGTTTCACTGGAGCGAGACCTAGGCCATAAAACATAAAGTAGCTGTCCCTCTCCATACATCTGCAACTGGTCTGCATTGCGCGTCTTTGTATTGTTTTACCAATGCAGCTGACAGGAAGCTCATCATGAAGGAGCTTGCTTACGTACGGCAGCAAAATGAGCAAACTTTAAATCTTCTGAACCGATGGTGCGAGAGGCCTCAGCTGAACATGGACGACTGGAGCTTTCCCCTGAAGTGTGCTGAAGATTTAGGAAGACTGGAGGACAGCCTTCAGGAAAACAAGGACCTCGAACGCAGCCTGGCAGGCCATTCTAAAGGTGTTTGAAGTTCCCGCCTTACTTGCTGTTTATTTTCATATCAAGCGACTTGCAGGCGTAGGTGGCATATCCGTTGGCCATGCTGTGGGGCTCAGTTGCGGTTCTTATTTGTAGACGAATTGACGGCGAACTTCAGCTACTCGGGCCAGAAAAACAAGGCTTGTGCCGCCTCGTCAGAGGTTAGTCAATAGGTAGTTTGGGCTGTCAAGCCTGCAGTGTTAAATGAAATAGCACCATGCTTGCTGCTTCAGCTTGCCCTGGTTCAACTTTTTATTATTTTATTGCAACTGCTCAGTTTAGTTAAATTTATCTGGTAACGTACAAGAGGCCGTAAAAAAGGGATGTTCTCTGAATTATGCGTGCGTGTACAATTCTTTCTAGGAGGCTGTGAGAGCAAATATGCAAGCACGAGGAGCCATGGACGCAGAAATGAAGACAGTCATCATGATCCAGCTCAAGAATGCAAAGGCGCGAACGTAAGACCCACATTGACTAACACATAACACGGTATTTTAAACGGATTACACATCTAGGCGTCTTTATTGGCTTTTTTTTCTGCAGTTCATCCAGACAACCTGAAGAGCTGGAGGTACGACCAGTACAGCGCAGCTAAGGAAAGTGCAAGAAATGGGAAAGGCGTCGTCGACAGAAAGGTCACGGAGGATTTGCCCCTCATCAGTGCAGAGAAGAGGACCCCATTATCTGTTGTGGTTGTTGAGGGTATTTTTTTTCAAGCATGTATGAACCATGCCTATCGATGAAAAGTTTTGGCATTTAAGATAGGTTCACTACTACAGGGCCCGTTTGCCCGAACGCGATAAGTGTGGGAATAAGTTCTCAACTGCGACTTTAGCGATGTCTAGGTGATAAGTCGTTTGCCCGAAACTGATATAAACACTCGGTTAAGGTAGCGTTTCCGTCGGGTTTTTTGGCAACCGGCTTATTTGCCACGGCCGACTGTGAAGTTCACTTTGAAGATAGGTTCACTGGTGATATTTGCAAGTCGTGCTGCACATGGCTTTTTATTTGTTTAGAAAAATTGTGCATTGTTTTCTTTTTTTTTTTTTCAACCATGTATGAACCATGTGTATTGAAGAAAAGCTTTTGCATTTAAGATATATTCACTCCCGCTGGTGATGCTTTGTTAGTCATACTGCACGTGGCTTTTTATTTGGAAGGAAGTATTTAACACTGCTGGCTCCAGGCGACCACTGGTATTCTGCCTAGTAATTTCGTGGTACATTTTTACAATGTGATCTATCAGATAAACGCAGTTCAATTGTTTCACTTTCCTAAGTCGGTATCATTTTTTGTAGAACAAGCGCTTGCATCTTATATTGTTTCAGTTTAAAAACAAATGTACAAAGTTGTGGACCTGGTGGTACAATTTTCTTCTATTTATATTTTTTCGCGAAAGTTTTTTTGTGCTGCATACTTGCTTTCAAATAATCATACACAACTGTACAAGTTGTGGACGTGATGGTGAGAGTTTCTTGCGTGTGCCTTTTTTGTAGTGTTTTATTTGTGCTTCATTCGCACCTTCCAATATCCATAAGCAAGTTCACACAGTTATGGACCTGATTTTACAATTAAGTTTCTTGCATTGATTTCTTTTGTTTTTGTTTTCAGAGTTCTGTTTGCCCTCCATTCTTTCTTTGAAAATAAGAAAGTGTAGAGTTCTGGACTTGTTGCCACAAGTTTCTTCCATTGCTCTTTTTTTGTTCAGTGTTTTATTTGCACAGAATTTTTTCTTTCGTATGACCACTGTAATGTTTTTATATATGCTTCTGGCAGCTGGAAAGGACGCTTTCACCGCATTGTGTTCTGAATTGTAACGGTATTTTTCTCCTCAGTACATTACCCCCATGGCTTGGTCTCAATAAAATGTTTGCTCGAGCCAAATGGCTTTTAATTGCGAATGCATGCAGCAAAGCCGCTGCATTCGCCCCCAGCATCATCTCCGCGGGAGGGGGGTATGGGAGGGGGGTTCATAAAGCCGTATTTAATACGTCTAAAAAGCGGCTCTAAATATCCCAAGGAAGGGATTCTTAGCATCTTTCTAAATCCCTTTTCTAGACCAGAATTATCAGAACGTCTTCTAACCCTCTAAAATGCGGATTGAAAAGTCACATTAACAGACTTATACAGCTCTTGTAAAATCCCACTTCTAAACCGATTTTCGAGGATGTTTTAAAGAGAGTAAATAAATCGTCTAGAAATAGTAATACCCGCTGGACATTAGACGTTATTTAAGACCTTTCGAAAACGTCACGAATGCGTCGGATTGTCTGGGATGTTTGCAAGCCGTTTCTTTCGTCCTGAAAAATCGCGGTAGTAGAAGTCTTTAAGCTCTTTTGTGCTACCTGGGTATATCCTTACACAAAAATAATCTAGATAGAAGGCCCAAACATTTCATTGTTGCTGAATCCTCATAATTCTTCGAAAAAATTAATTTACTGGAGAAATTTATATACGCGCTATATAAACTGGGAGTGGCGTGACATGGGAGTGCGAGCCATACATGTCGCCAGCTAATTGCAATCGTATGTTTTCCCTTCATATTGCCGCAGTAATTACTGTTGATTCATGAAATTGATTCAAACCCAAAGTTATGTTCTTTAAATTGCCCCCTCCTTGTGACATTTAGTCACTTTTATAGCCCCTCTGATCAGCGAACGTTCCAACTAGTCCACAGCTTGCAGCCTTGTTTGAAATAAACAACATGAATTGGGCTGTTTTATATTTCAACTTCCCCATAGTGTACGCGGCGCCTCCGCGGGATGACGCCACCGAGCCAACCGAGCTGCTCCAGGCACTCCAGGCCAACGTTACTAGAATTATAGTGCCTGGAATATACTGGCTAGTGTGCGGAGCGCGCGCATTCTCTACGGGAGAGGGTGGCCCCGCCGGCGATGACTGCGCGCAGAGGCCGCAAGGGGCGCTGCTCGGCGAGAGGGTGCATGAAAGCCGCCAAGCTCCTCTGCGCGGCGGCGTATTCGGCAGCCCACGCTTTGGTCGGCGGCGTGTGAGCACTGCCGAAGTAAACAGGTAGTCCTTTTTCAGAAACTGTTCGCCCATCCTTACAGTAATTAAGCTACCAATCGCATGGCTATTTTGTGATTTCATCCAGAAACCCAAATTTAAGCTCTTCTAAGGGAGTATATTGTATATGCCGACTGAGTGCGAAATTTAATTTGAATGTTTTATTAATGAAATATTCTGAACCTGCGGGGAGCTAAATTTTTTAGAAAAAGTGGCGCTTACAGCAAATGAGATGGATACCGAACATCACAAAAATATTTTAATAATAAGACATATAGTTCACTAGTAAACAGGTAACAGATGTACATTTTTGCAGGCAATATATATATTTATAACAGAAAAAATACATTCCTATTGCATGCGGCTCTTTTTCTCTTAAATACTAAATAAATAAATAAAATTTTCTATACCTTACGCGCGTTTCGCCGAAATCCAACCTCGAAATGGGGCATGTGTACGTATTAGCATGCTTTCTGTTTTTATTCGTGTTTTAAGAATAGATAAAAAGTTCTGCATGTTTCTACAAGCGTTTCCGTTTCACTCGCTAGTTTCTTGATGTTATCCTCATCATTGACGCTTTTAAGAATCTCCGTCCCCACGCTGAGCAGCGACAAATCTCTGAGGCAGCTGTCAGTCACCACTGATCAAAGCGGTTTTTGATCGATTTCAGCTGGCTGAATGACCTTCTAAATTCGTTACCGACAAGCACAAAAGAAAATGTAGCAGCAACATAAACATCTGGGAATGAACCTTCAAAGTTTTCACGGATTAGAAGTTTCGCCATGTCCGTCACAGAAGAGCAGCCTTCGTTGCTCGCATATGAAATAAACTACCCAAGCTTATCGGAAAATATGTGCCAGCCAGACTCGGACGGATACTTTTTGCAATGTCCAGTGCCTGAAGGCTCCTCGGAATATGGTGAAAAGCAGTTCCAATCTTCAATAACAGCAAACGCGAGAATACTTCGGTGTACGACCATTGAACGAAATTGCTACAATGATTGAAGTAATTACACACATAAAACGCGTACACGCAACTAGCAAGTGAAGGCGGGCCTGGATGCGTTACATCAATAAGAACGCGCCCAGAAGACTTGAGAAGTTCTCGAAAAGCTTCCAGCCCGATTGGCCGTGAAACAAGGCACTCACTCACTGCACAACACAGCACTGACGAGTACCTCCCTCCCCACTCCCCACCCCCCTACAGGGGATCGTGTAACGCCCTGCATTTGCACAAAAATTCGTAATTGGCGGCACTAACACACTAAATCGTTATTTAGCATAAATAGAGATAATTGCACAGACAAATTACTGAGAAACCAAAAAATAAAAAAATAGAAATTTTACGGAAATTTGCAGATGAAAAATATGCATCTGAACTCTGGCCTGAACTAGAAAAGCTCGAAAAAGGATGATGCGAACACGCATTAAAAATAGCGAGAATGACCCAAAAGTTATGCCTTCCATTTCCACAAAAATGCATAATTGGTAGAAGTAACACATTTAATTGTTATATTGGCGTCAATAATTTTTGTACAGACAAAATTTCAAGAAACCAAAATACACCACAATAGGAAAAGAATCATCAACTACACTTTTTCTACGACCTCAGGGGTCGTCTACTTGGGAAAATAAATCCAAAAATTAAGAGGGGAGGGGGGGGGGGGGGAAGGACATCCCGACCCACCCTCTGAATCCGAACGAGAAATCAAACCACCACCCCTTCGGAGTCCTTCCATAATCAGAGAATTCCACACCGTATAAGTGTTTAATTGGGCGTTGTTTACGCTATCATGAAAACATAATATAGCATAGAAACCTCTGCGTTATCTTATTTTCAGTTATTTTTTTTTCAGCGCATTAAAACAGGTTTCAAACAGAAACTGCTCTCTGTGCGTTATGCGCGTTCCGAAATTGTTGGACCGCAGCTGCTCAAATCCCAGTCCGGCTGCTATGGGTGTCCATCAGCTAAATTAGCTTTTCGCTGTACGCAATGCATGGTTCTGGGCGATTGCAACGTTTGCCCCTCAGACTGATGAACTGTGAGCTAGCTGACTTATAGTTAAATAATAGACGTCTGTTAACCAAACGCTCATCCCCGTGATGTACGTTTTTCATTTTCTATATATATATATATATATATATATATATATATATATATATATATATATATATATATATATATATATATATATATATATATATATATACACCTGAGAAGCGGTGCTTTCTATTCAATCTAAGAAAAAAAACAAATTTAGAGAAATTCATTTTTTGCCATGAAAGGTCCGTATTCAGTTTTTTGTTAATTTCTCGCCATTTTTCAACGTATAAGGACATTTTCGAACTTGTTACCAGGGCCAGTGACGAAATTTGAGTTCTTGAAACAATGTTTAGGTAGTACACGAATTATGCAGCACTTATAAATCAGGCACCGATTGTACGCTCCCGATTTATTAAAACGCCAGGATTAGCTTCCGTAGCGCTTTTCGCTACTCCCTGGCTGGTAGCAATGAGCTCGCAGCGTGGTCAGCCTCAAACCACTTTGCCCCTTTCCTTTGAAAGCCTTTTTTGTGTGCACATACGAACTTGCCACGAGCTGTCGAAAAAACGGAAATAAATACGTGCAACGCTAACAGCAAGCTCGGGGGGCGCACTTTTGTTTATTTGCCCGAGGCTACTGCCAAGAATAGCAGACAGGCAGCCCGCGCATGTGCAGATCGATACTGAAAAAGGTCCATACAAGGACTGACAAGAGTGAAATTTGGGGATTCAAGGGGGGGTGTATAGAAAAACTAGGGGGGTCTACACACCCCCTAGGGGGGGTGTAGGGAAATCACTGGACCAGGAGAAGTGTCCTGTGAATAGATGAATTGTGCAACGTTTCTTTGTGTAGCATCCCCCCACGGCTTTTTGTTCGTTCAGACAGGTTTCAGCCGCAGACAGCGGCTGCGGAAAGTTGCTTGGAAATCCACTGCCTTCTCGCCCCTTGCGAGAGGGAAAGAAAAAAGGGCAAGGGCTCAAGGGGCCTTTTCTCGCCACTGCCAAGAGGACCCCGTGCGCACCCAGCTCCAGTCGTAGCGCCGGACCGTTTACCTGGCACACTGCAGTTGTAGACATAAGTATATTCGCAAGCGCATGCTTGTTCAGCCGTAGTCTGTTCGATGGAGTTATATCTTTTTCTGTGGTCTGTCCAACCGAGACCCGTTTATAAAGGCTGGCTATTCAAAACGAAGCGCCAGAGGCAGCGTTTGGAAAATGTGAGCGACATACAAGGAAAACAAGAATTGCGGAAGGTGTGCAGGAGCAGCTCGTGAGTATTTTCTAGCTTATAGGCCCATGCACACTTGCGACGAAGCAACGCGATTTCTGTCCAACGACAAATTGGCCAAAACCAAACGACAAAACTGATCACCGGGTGGCAAAAGCTTCCGAAATCGCGTCACTTCCTCGCAAGTGTGAACGGACTTTATATGTTTGGTGAAATATACTAGAAAAATCGATGTTACGGGTTCGTTGCATAGAAATGATTTTTGCGCGCCTTGTGCAAAGTGAATTCGGAAAACTAACCTCGCGCACACTCGAATGATTTTCACTTCAGTCTGGCAGGTGAGGTAGTGGCATGGGCACGCGAAACAAAATAATGTGCGTCTCACGTTAGTTCGCTGTGCTAAATTTTGAAAAAAAAAAAAAAGCATTAAGTTTGCCCCTAATTGCCTGGCGATGCAATAATCATGTTGGGAACGCCGGGGTTCTTTAAAGGAGCCATGAAGAGAAAACACAAGTTTGGTTCATTCAAAAGATTGTCTCGTTAGAATCATACTGACACCACTTTTAACGTAAACTTCGCTCAAATAAGCTACATAATTAGGAAAAACGGGAATGGTCATGCGACCCACCAGCTCATTTCCCGCAACAGAACCTGTGATGTCACATGGGCTAAGCTCTGCGATTGGCGGAGGCTGGCAGAAGCAGGCGCAAATTAGGTAGAGCTTACAAACTAAACGAACGAGCGATTTGCGCTTAAATTTAGGGCACATTCTTTACAAAGCAATAAGAATGATGGGACAAACAGTGGAAGTTACGAAAGCACATGTAAACATAGAAGTACTGATGCGTTCTGCTGTTCATACTGCGCACAGCATGCTTTGGTTTAGCTGCACAGCACTACGGGGCTTGGGGTTGTCGCAGACGACACTGGCCGATTGACGCAAGCAACGGTGTCTTACGTGACCCCTTTTGTCGAGCGAGCACTGTTTCAGGGAACGAATATTTTCTCCCAGAACAAAAACAAGCCAGGTTTAAATGCGGGCAAAAACAAACCAAACGCTTGCCATGGTATGGTGGCGCCATCTAGGTTACGGAACGTAAAGAAACGCGGGAACAAACCAACACCGCTGTACAGGGTGGAGACAATTTTTGAACGGTCCCGTGCCGCCGCAATTGGGCCAACGGGCTCAACGCGATTCTTTTAGTTTCCCACGAGACCTAGCAACGCGAAACAGACAATATGATTCAAACTTCTTCAGTAAACCGCGTTGCGGCGATAATTTTAGCACGGTTTTGACACAATGACTTGCTTCGGCGGCGAGCGAGCAACCGAACATGGCGGCGCCAGCGTTACGTGTCTCTACCCTGTACGGCGGATGCGTGAATGAAGGTACTCTAGGCTGCAGAGCGGTCGGTTCCTGCGATGTCACTTGGGACCACGAAAACGCACGAATGAGCGGGAAAATCAAAATTTTAACCTAAATTGTTTAATTTCTCAGTGAATAAAGCACCGTTTGTATCCGGACAAGCGCTGGGGGCACTATAAAACACGAAATCTTTCGAATAAAACCAACTTGCATTTTCTCTTCATGGCTCCTTTAACGTGAAAAAAAAAAAAAAGGGGGGGGGGGGGGGGTTGCAAGCTACTTCGGAATATAGTCGACATATAATGCAAATGAACAGGTCAGAATGCACCCCTTGGTAGCCTATTTTGCTGCTGGTTAACGCAGACGGTATGACGGTGTACCTATCGCAAGAAGTTCGTCGAACTACTGGGCTATTCTTAAAAGCTGCAAACCTGAGCCTTTTGTCGTAGCTGTCTTCGCTGGCGATAAGCAACCAGACAACTTGCGTGACTACATAGCCAACTTTGTTAGAAAGGGCCGCTTTCAGGGCTGAAGGTGTCACAGAGGGTGGGAAAAATTGCGCTGTTTGAGTACAAGCATTCATTTGAGACATATTTTTTAAAATGCATTAGGCAGCATAGCGCGTTCTTGAGTTGTGAGAAATGCACCCCAAAAGGCTGGTAAATAGCGGCTGGTAAAGAGTGGAAGTCACTTTCATTGCAGGCTATGGTTTTCAAGATACCCTCAAAGCGGGAAAGCCGAGGAGTTCATCGACGATGAATGCCGATCCCGAGACCATAGAGATTGGTAAGTAAATATTGCTCAATAGTGTAAATGGCTAGCGGGAATAGAAAAGCAAATCAAAATAGGAAAGCGAATTAAATCAATAACGCACAGCACAACAGGAGCTGGAATGACCAGGACAGGTGCCACTTTAACTAAGCCGATAAAGATCCGAAAGGGGGAATTGGGGAGGAGGTGTGGGAGGTACTTGGTCATGCTAGCGATCACCCACTCCCTCTAGAGGGAGCCATTCCGCCCAAAAGAGGTCACTCTGGATACAGAATTTTGTCTACTGCACGTACGTTATCAGAAGTTTGGAACCAACACGCTTTCATTGGGGCCGCATTGATCATGCACAGCCGTCGTTCGCCGAAATAAAACCGACGTGCTTCGAGCAAAAAGGCTAGTTTAGTACTGTCCAACGGTGGTGCGGTTTTGAACAGCTTGAATCAAAGGCTTTTACTTCCGTGGTTCCAGGTGCACTTCCAAACTTTTGAAAAATCCTGTAAATGCTCAGCAGTGATGAATAACAGGGTGCATTTCATATGACGAGGTAACAACGCCGAGTGTGAAAAAACAATAACCATCCGGTTAAAATGAACGCTAACAAATTTAGTGGCTGCAATGATGCACATGGCTTTGACTGAAAAACTTAACCTTCCTGCATTCGTGAAAAAAAAAAAAAAAAAAAGAATGCCCGGGTTGTTGTAAAATGATCAAATTCTTCCTTCCTTTCTTCTCCTAGCCTGTTCCAAGCATGTATTAAAACATGTAAAACAACTCTTTTCAGTGCTGATAAAGACTAGGATCGAATTTGTTCGTTTATGAGTACCCACTTTGGTTCCCTTTATTATGTAAGCAAACTTGGACCATTATACACATTCAAGTTTAATGGGTGTGTTCTTTTGTGTGACCCATCTGTAATGCCTATGTAGCACCTTGTGTTCTTTTTTAGGTGAAAGCTCTGCTGGACTGGAGGAGCAAACGTCGCTTCTACAACGAAGGAAATTTTCAGATGGGTTGTTTCAATTGAGGTAGCTGTCATCTATAAACAGTTGGAGAGGAATAAAAGAAAAAAATTCACCCCACCTCCCCGAAAGAAATCGTGAGGAAATGCGAATGCACATGTCGAACACGTATTTCTGGGTCTTCGGCACGGCGTTGGCGTTTCGCAGCGGCTTCCCGAGCACGGAGTTCGGCGTCGGCAGCTCGCTTCAAGCGCTTGTGTTCGGCATCACGCGTTCTTCGCTTCGCAGCCTTGTCTTCCGCTTTTTCTTCTCCTCCGGTTGAAGATGACGTTGAAGCCACTACAGTGACGTCACCTCCAGCGAGAGGTGTAATGCTCGAACTGGATTGTATTACACTTCTTGCTCGAGGTACCGTTGCCGGCAGACATTCCATTTATATATACTTGCGAACGGGAGAGTGGGGCGAGCACCGCGCCTACCCTCGCCTACACTCTCCCACACACGCGGGAGCTCCGGCGAGCTCCCGCGATGCGAGCGCCCTCACACGCCCGAGCGCGCTCCTCCTCTCCACTCACTCGCCGCTGATCCGCCCGCACCACCTGCTCCGGTTGCTAGGGGAGAGGAGGAGCGCGCGCGCTCGCAGCTGTTGCTATGGGAGAGGGGGTACGAGCGGAGAGATAACACCTGCGAGGCAGTGGACGCAGCACGGCGCCCGACATGGCTCGACTAAGAAATGCATTCGCATTTAAAAGGTCCGAGAGGCTTACTATCCGTTCCCGAGTGGTATTTGGTGAGTGTATAAAAATTCTACAAGCGTATTTTGATTTGTTTTAGTAGTTCAATTTACGAACTGCTATGCAGCCCATAACTAGTTGCGCCCTGTCTTCCAGCTGCTGCGGGTTTGACCCAGGCCACATCTTTGGTGACTGGCTCCGCTTTCCAAATATTCCAAAGTAAGTAATAAACTAATATTCTCAAATTTTAATAGTGCATTTATATTTAAATGATTTTCATCCTAATCTCCGCCTAATAAAAATACATGAACCATGCAGAAGACAACACTCCGCTAGCGATCAACTTTGACGAACAGTCACTAGGGAGATCAAAGTTTGGAGTCAGGTGACCCAAAATTTTGTGCGCTTGCTTTCTTCTGGTCATATGATTAGCACGAGTTGCTGCGTAGCTGCTTGTTCGTTTACTCTCCATTTGGTGTGTGCGTGTGTGCATGTGTATGTGCGCTCCTTCGTTAACTAAACAATCCTTAGGCGGCAACTACTTTTTCACTCAAGAACAGCCTACTGCCACAGTGTACTGAAGTAGGATCAACACAGACGCAGCCAGCCCCTGGATGGAGCCTCCTCTCCTGCACAGCAGCAGCAATGGAGTGTAAATAAAAAAAAATATGTAACCATGCAAAATGAAATAAAATTTTGTTTGAAATTTCACTTTTCCTTGTTATTTTGAAAATGCTTTAAAATATATCGTAACCGGCATACGGGGATAACAGAAACAATGCTCCACGATATACATTCCACACGTCTGGCAAAACGTCACTGTAACGTTCCTGGTCCACATTCTGAAAAGGCTTTGCAACGTTAAAAGATTGTTTCAAGGGTGTTTTCGGCAACGTTAGGTAATGTAAATCCAACATAATTAATGTGTTGTCGAAATTTTTACAGTTGCAATAATGCTTGACGAAATATTACGGTAACGTTTTTAGTTGTTCTTAAAATGTTTTCTAGCGTGTTTCTGCAACGTTAGGTAAATGTAACTCCACAAGTATTTGTGTTGTAGAAATGTTTTCTTACTGTTCGCGTGACGTTTGGCGAAATGTGATGAAACGTTTTACATTGTTTCTAAACGTTTTTTGAACGTTATTAGGTTATTCGCTGCAGCGTTAGGGAAATGTAACACTAACATTAATAATATGTTGTAAAAATGTCTTGTGGACGTTTAAATAATGTTTGCCAAAACATTACTGTAACGTTTTTGATAATATTAGTTAAACATTTAAAAAAAATGACATTAAGAACATTGCTCTAACGTTAACACCAAACAAAAAAATTAGGCTCTTCTAATGTTTCGGTGCTACTTGGGTAGTGAGAGAATTCAAATTTTGGCTTAACTTCTTTAATTTCTCAGTGAATAAAACATGATTTGCCGCTGTATATAAGCACTGGGGGCACTACAGTAAAGCCCGCTTATATCGAACAGCGCGAGGACTGGAAAATAGTTTGATATAGTAAAAATTCAATATAAAAAGTGAAGTAAAAAAACTTATATGAGAGCAATCTTGCCGACGGAGTCACGAGCTAACGCTGAGCTCTCACCACCCTGCAGTTCACTATTGATACCACACTTTCTCGAAAAGAAAACATTAATTTACTGGGGCGGAAGAACTGCGTGAGTGTAGCCTGCTTCTTAGAGCACAACGCGTTGCTGGTGACTGCTTGCTCCATGGTATATTAACAGTCGACAAGCACAAGGTCGCTGCCCTCAATGTCACTGCAGTATTGCCGTAGCAGGGCCACGGCAGCGACGGCTTCGCTCGTGCTCGGAAGCGGTACGGAGTCCTCGGCATCTTCGACAGAGTGGAGACAAGCATGGATACAAGCGAATAATGGCGAACCGAGCGAACCGAGAAAGTGCGGGCTGCGAGTGGTGCGGACTTGAAGTTCGGTGACACCGGAGCCCGCAGCGGACGCGCCAGGGCTCGCGCTTGCGACACCTGCGAGTTTTCTTGCGACCAGGGTGCCGCTTCCGACACCCGCGCCACCTCTGCGCACCGATGTAGTGCGAGAAAGCCTGCCGCATGCCTAAGGAGAGCCACAAATCCAGCGCGGGAGAGTTCGATATATCCATTGTAAGCAAAATCGGGTTCGATGTAAAAAGTTTTAAATACATGTAATTTTTACCAGAAGTATACAAGGGTTCAATATAGGCAATAATTCGATATATCCGTGTTCGATATAAGCGGGCTTTACTGTATGAAACACCTAATACTTCTAATAAAACACGCATATTTTGTCTTCATGGTTCCTTCAAGTACATCAAAACTACTTTAATAACTACGAAGATTTTCTTTCCTGCACTCTTCTCCTTAGAAGAATAAACCACTGATTTTATTGCCTTTGAAGTTCACATTGAAATTGCACAGGCTCTATGGAGTCTCCCTTTAGTATTGAGTATACGCTCATGATTCGTCTGAAAGTATTGTGGCTCCACATGAGGGCTCTGCATGCACTGGCACTTTTTAAGGAGGTCTTAAGGTGATTTTTCCCCAAGAATGCCATCAAGGACATAAAACACAATAACAAGCTGCCTGACAGCCACCCAGCAAGAAAAAATGCCACAATTCCTAAAATAGTGGAGTAGAGGACCACACTAGCTTTTTTCACAGAATGCTTTTATTTGTATTCAACTCTCCTCTGCAAAGTACAAGCGTAAAAAAAGCAGGTGCGGAGACCCATCCTGCAAATTTGCACACCACGCCAGTTGCAACAGTTAAAGCTGCTGAGCCCTTTGTCAAGTCTCCGGACACCAACTTGCAGCCAAACTACGAAGGAAACAAGAATAGCACTGAGGGAAGCTGCAAAGATTGCCTCGTTAGTGTGCAAAACTAAGGTGTAGAATGCCCAGGCCATGTTCAAAGTTTGCTGGGCCAACATGGACAAATTGTTTTCAACAATGCTGCTTCCCTCATGCCATTCTTGATAGCGATTTGATGTCATATGCCATGTCAACCTAAATGGGCTTGCGAACACATTTATTCTTCACAACATAAACGCAATGCTTTAGAAAGAGCGAATTCATGCAAGGAGCAGTGAAGAGCTAAAATATTGCTTACACTCTCACTGAAACCTTTTTATCAAATTCCACACGATTTTATCAGGTATAACCAAAACACCGCAAAGTATTCTTCAAGGCGTGGGCCTTGCTGTGTCGTCTCGCTTTTTTTTTTCCTCAAATCTAGCTAGGAAAAAAAAAAGAACTAGAAAGCCTTGTAGTTTCAGAACAAAGCACTCAGTGAAACCTGGAATGTACACTAACGCACAGAAAAAAATGCCACCATGGCGATCACATAAGCATAGCTTTTAGCCAAAACTGCACTGCTCACTGGTACAAACAAGCAAACACTGTTTACTGAGGCCAGATGTACAAGGTGTTTCATGCACACTGGACCAGAGATCAAAATCCCAAATGTTGAATTTTCCAACCACAAAATAATAGGCAATCATTAAGGGTAGCATGAATCACTCCACAACACTTATATTTTGACTATTATAGAACTGGTTTACCTAGAATATTAACTTTTCAATGAATGAATCTTGCCAAAGCTTCCGGCCAAATTCCTTGAACGGGAAAGTACTGATGGCTGAATTTTCAATAACGAAACATTGAAAAAGTTTCTTCTTGGCAGCAGCTGAGCAATGCTTGACCAGCGTGTCCCACTGGCCCGCTGCTAAATTTGGGGTGTTTTCTTAAAGGCGTCAAAAGGTCTCTTGACAATAATATTTTCATTGACACCGCTTGGTGCGTCTACAAGAGTACAATGAAAGATTTCTGGCTGCTTTAACACACACACACACACGCATGCATGCACGCACACACACACACAGTTCGAACCTCACTGATTCGAACTCGCTTAATTGAAACTTCTGGTTTATTCGAACTGACACTGTGGTCCCAACGAAGTTGTCTATTTAAATAGCTTTTGTTAATTCGAACAAATTTTCGGGCTTCTTCGAGTTCAAATTAACGAGGTTCGCCTGTATATATATATATATATATATATATATTGTGTGTACTGTCCTGCATGTATGTACTATATGTGCTGCCTCTCACTCTTTCTTCTCCCTTTCCTGTGTCCACACTTAGGTGACACAAAGCCCACCTGTTGGTGGACTTTCCTTTCTACTGTTTGTAACAATAAATTCACTCATTAACAAATTCCTTAATTACCTAATAAAAGTGCTAACCATCCACTGCACACTGAATTATTGTTCACATTGGTGCTGAAAAATTCCACCTTTCCCATTTTGATTCTCAGTTAGAGGTTGCATGAAACACCTTGTACACAAAACAGAACACTCCAGCAACACAAAACCTGCATCAAGAAAGCACAGCCGGAAAACCTAAGTAACATAAGTGCAGGGGCCTCTACAGGGGAGTTTGTCCTCACTACACTTGTCAGACAATGATATACAACCCAAAGTAAAACAAGGATACATGGTTGTAAAAAGTTTAAAAATGATGGTAACTTAAAATGCGACACATAAAATGAACAAGGACGAAAGTAAAGGGTGTGGAAAGCAAAAATTTGTTGCTATATAAATACTGTAACCATAGACATCACGAAGACACTCAGTCGCCTCAATGACAATCTAAGAATGAACGTTTCAGGCAGGTGTGATCATGGATTTGAAAGCGGCACCAAATCCAGCACAACTGCAACACTTGCAAGAGATTTCTGCACAAATATTGCATGTGCCTAAACATCAGATGAACATTCCAGACTAGCAAACTTCCTCCCAAGTAAGCCAACATGAACACAGGATTCCAAACCATCAGACTCTTGCAATGAAGACACACACAAAAAAGCGTAGCATGTGGAAAAGCGAAAATAACTCGTGCGAAATGGAATGAAAATATTAATGCAATGTATGCCTCATGAGTGGAAATGTCAGGCGTTGTCCACATCAGACGGCTCAAAAAATCAATGTGATGCTATCAAAATTAGAAAATAAAGGAAAGACATGCAGAGACAGGGAAAAGGCACGTTAGAAAATAAAGGAAAGACATGCAGAGACAGGGAAAAGGCACGTGTTTTAAATGCAAAAGTCTTACGGCTTCCCCTGGCAATCTCTGTTTCCCTTTCTTCGTCTTCATTGGTTACCAGACCAAAGACCATCTGGAACACCGTACTGAGAAGCTAAGAATCCCTACTAAGGTAGCTCCATGGATCCTGCATTAAACACATGCGGTGTAGCAGTGAAGTCCCACCAGAAAAAGCCATCATGCTTTCACATTCAAAGCACATAAGCAAACTTAAGTTCCATAAGAATATTTTCGGTTTTGTACACAGTTCGATGTAGCTATTCATCGTGAGAATTTTCTCTCTCCAGCAGATGCAAAAGCCTCCACAGTTCACAAAATACTGACCACCTAGCTGAAAACCAGCCATTTTGTGCGAAGACACGCAATAACAGCCACACTGCTAATATGGTACACAATGAACGAAACACAACACTCCAGTAAAAATAAATAGCATGATGCAAGCAGCAGTTTCGTTAAACTTCTGTGAGCCATTGAGGGAATTATCACTGGAAGACAACAAAAGCACCCTAGGCCGTAAGATTTGCAGTAGCACTCTATATCTGGGCAAGTCCACCCTGCACAAGGTGATTGTGCCCCTCCCCGGAATAAGCTGTTTAGGAAAAGCAGCTGTAACGGCAACTTCAACATCCCTGCACGGGGCAAATTCCCTCTATTTTATGTGTGAACACATCAAAAGTGGGCCACTTAACCCCTCACTCAGCAAGAAAATTTTTAACAAACACTCTGTTCCCCCCTCAAAGCTACTTAAAATAGCGTTCCTCACTCTCCTTAGCTATAAATATCAGCATTCTAACTGACCGACCCACCATTGGTAAGCCGAAACCTACGGGGCCCGGAGAGACAATGTGGAGAGCGCAATTTTTCTGTGATGCAGAGGCTCAATGGGGCAGAATTTTCAAAAGCTACACTGAAAAAGATACAACACTGAATCTGGTTTTACAAACTGCTTTTCTTTTTTTTTTTAAAGCTGTAGGGATGCCCACTTGGAACCTGCTCGTAAAGGTTATGATACAAATGGCTAAAATGAGCACACGTTCACAAATGTTCATTGCCTTATAAATACCAATTTCTTTCCCTATTTTATTTGTTATTTCAGAAACAATAATTCAACGTTTTTTTTTTTTCACTGTATGTACCAAAACAGCTGGCACTGACTGATTGGTACTTCTGTAATCCTTATAGCAAGTGAAAAAGTTGCACACCGCGAAGAACAAAGGAAAGCCCTGTAAAACTGCTAGTGCATATGTGTTATGCAGAAGCACCTTGATGCGTTCCTGGTTATTGCACTTCCCCAGATGTTACAGCTATGAATGCTCAGTCCCACTGTGCACCAGTGAAATTCTACAGAACATTTAGGGCCAGCCTGTAAACAACGTAACATATGCGTTAAGTGCCAGAGTGCTGGCAAGACAACTGGGGAATAACCAGCAGCAATTATGCACAACTCTAACACAGGAGGGCAACGCAGCAGCAAGTCAATGGAGATGTAAAAAGGATAATTGTTTAGCTTCTAGATATAAAATGTTGTTCATACAGAGTATGGGACAACTTAATTTAGGTCATTTGTTATCACTCAGCTTGCAATAGGTCTGCACCACACCATGCTTTAGGCATATAAAACAAACAACTTGAACGTGGCTACAGCTGAAAGTTACGTTAAGAATTTAGTCACATTGTTAGCCACGATGGATGACATTTGAGGATACTAAACAATTCCTGGCTAGGAACCCCAACATGTGAGGATGTCTGGCTAGACTGTTTTGCAGCAATGCCAAATGTCACAGAACTAGAAGAGCTTTTCAACAGAAAGAAGACGCATTCACATTGAACCAATGTAAAATACAGCAGGAGTAAAATTCAAATGAAGTATAAACAATGAATGCAGTATGTGTTCCACAGCTGATATCCGCAAGAAAGCACAAAGGAAAGCACAATGTGTACGGGCCAAATTATGCCAAGAAAATGACAGCAATAAGAGGCAGCGGCAATGCTAACACAAAGCAGACTGGTGCAGAACTGCTTCTGAAAACCAAATATTTCAGATGTGTGTGTACAATGCACAGCAAGGGCCAACTGAGGGTTTAACTTCGAATGAGCAGCAGTGCATTTAACCTAAAACCCCAGTTGTTCAAACACCAGTGAGATGTACCCACACGCACATACACACATTTATAAACACTCCTTCCAACTTGAGGAACTAGCAATCAGGCAACTGACGTACCGTATTTGCACGATTCCAACGCCCACCTTTTCGTTTTTCTAAAAGTAGCCTTCAAACTTGTGTGCGTGGTACAATCTGGCTCAAAACTGAAATTGTTTCTAAGCAGCCACCAGCATGGCCACGGACACTCGCCTATTGTGAAATTCAACTCAATCCAATCCAAAAGAATACATCCACATCACGCGAGTTAATTTTGGCGTAGCCATTTCTCGATGGGCACACCTTATCCAGCGGTTGCACACACCGCTGCCCTGCACGTAGCAGTCGTTATGCCAGTGCAGACGCTCCATTAGGAAGCGTCCTGCAAGCACACGGTAACCTTACTAGCTGACAGCGGGGGGAACAGCACACTGCGAGGGAGTCCCAGAGACACGAGTGCGCGATTGGCTTCACCGGCCCTGAGCACGGACGTTTTCAAGAACTTGATGGGTGGAATTCATAAAGGAGAAGCAAATGAAGCAACAGCCGATTGTGTGGCACATCAAGGCGCTTGAAATGTCAAGCAATTTCGGCGTTCCCCAGTTTTAGCGTCTGCAGGAGCTGGATGAGCAAGTTTATGAAGCCACAAGGAATTGGTGCTGCCACATTTGCATGCATCCAATAAAATGTTTTCTGCCAGGTACGTAGTGACATGTCCTTTACGAGTTGCTCAAATGCACTTGAGCTTACCAGGGACACACTCCTTGAAGAAAACAAACGGACAACGCGGACGCAAAACCAACTAGCCCGATTCCTTACCTTACTGTCTTTTAAATGTGCGCGGTAAAATCTGCGTCACATAATTTTCTAAATTTTCCTCAGTAAACTTACCACTGCATTAAAATTGAGGTGTGTTGGAACCGTGCAAACACAGTAAGTGCTTAGAGGAAAGTTCTGCACATGACAGAAGCAACATTAATAATAATAATAATAATAATAATAACAATAATAATAATAATAATAAAGACAGCACTGCTCTCCAAGCAGCTTTTCAGACCTTATTTGCTACAATATGCTCTAAATTAAAATATAGGCACTACAACGTGTTTTTTTCCCATATCGTCGAGGTCAACTGCAAAGCATGCACTAAAAAATAAACACGGGCTTACATTAAACAAAGCAGTGATAAAACTCAATATGCAAAGCAAACTATACAAATACAAGTACATTGATTCACAATCTTGATAAACTAGTACAATTCGCTAATGACGATGTCATTCACTTTGCCCCTCTTTGAATTATCAGCGAGGATTGTTGAATGTTGAAAATCTGCCACGGGTGCAAGAGCCACTTTGTAAATGTCTACACACAGCCCCCATCAGGCACGCGCTACAACCATTGCAAGCACGACCAGAAAGAAAAGCCAGAACGGTCAACCTTCCACAAAAGCACAGGCCCAGTGTCCAGTTCTTGCTGGTTCACCTGCTGCAATCACCCGTTCCACCCAGTAATGCCACACGTCCAAAGCCAGGTCTTCATGCGATCACCTTCATTTCCATGAGGTCAGAAATCATGAACGTGCACCAAAGCTGTGTCCTCCCCATGTTGACACTCCATTCTAGGCCACAAGTGCAACCTTATGCTGAAGCCAATTTCGCGTTGCTGCCAAGCCAATGGTAGCAAACATTTTTATACTAGAACTGAATGACAGAGTAGAAGCACTACTGGCACGCCCTGCTCCTGTGCGCGCGGATTCGGCACCACTTCCAGCCCGTTACGTATTAGTTCTTGGGTGGCACTTGGAGAATCTTTAGGAATGCACAAGCACATCATCTCTCCCTCCTTACAAACTTGTGGCTCGGCCCAATGTGCACACCTTGCCCCGGCTCTGCAAGCCCGCAACACGGCATTTCTCACATGCCCCTCACGCACCCGGCCAACTGTGCTTTGCATTCTAACCACCTCAGCGGCCGCCCGGTGCTCCTTTTGTGGTGCACCAGCATTGGCCTTTCGTCACTGTCATTCCCATCCTCACCCGTTCGGCCCTCCACTGCGCTATGCACACAAGCGGCGACGGGACGCATCGAGGCACTGTGCCACAGGTGTGTTGAGCGGAGAAGGCCATGCCTCGACTTGTCTCCCTCGCAGCTAGGAGGCCAGAGGTGCCAACAAAGCCCTACAGCAGCCAATGCTTCTGCTGCGTCAGCTGACATCTCCCCTTCCAAACGCACTCTGTCGTCCTTTGCTTTTTTCTGCGGCTCTGCCCGCGGATCGACGGCAAACACTTTTCCTAAAATGCCCCACCTATTGCCCATGCAATAAAAGCACTTGCAAATAGTACATAAAATTTGGTTGAGCCCCTTTCACTCAGTCCAATGCCAGCACCTAATACGAAAAACCTGGACTGTGATGGGTGCAAATTTAGTTTGCTGTACGTTCTCAATCATCGACCAAATGCTGAGTGCACAGGTATTTTTTGGGTCGCCTCCATCAGAAGTACAGCCAGCGCAAGGCTGGATGAGCTGCCATAGGGGCTTGTGTCAAGTGATCTGCACCCGTCACTAATCTCAACCAAAGTGAGCTGCTAAAAGTTAATGTGCTGCAGCCACAGGTGGCTTGCGTCATTCTGAGCATGCTTGCAAAATGCAATGACGAATCTTTTTGCACGGCTGCATGTCCATAGGACAGTTGTGAGAGTAACCATGACCTGCAAAAGCCGCCCTTACAAAAGCTGCAAAAAAGAAAGCCCACTGTTAAATACTTCAGGCCTCGTACATTAGTGCCACCTCGTGCTGCATGACAAAGGCGATGCCCATGTGGTGAATGTGTGCCTGATGAGTTGGGTCCCAGCTGTGTCACATGCAAACCTGGCTCTCACTGCCCGGCATAACCATGTGTCACCTAAACACCACCCACAGAAAGAGCACAAAGCCCAACACAATGACACTGGCACTGTACTGGGCACCGCGGCAGTGGAGCATGTCCTTGTGAAATTGCTTCTCGGCCAGGACGTAGCTTGCCTTCACCAGGTCTGCGTCGCACTCCATGCCTTCCTTCTGCAACCAATAGGAACATCACCAGCTTGACATCTCCAGGGTTAAGTAGCTATAATGTCAATCAACCAAGTTGTCAACTATTAGCCACTTCAAGCCGACTGCCAAGACAAGAACGAAAAGGACCGCCACAATTTGGCTGCAGCCAAAATTTTGCTGAAGAATAAATTGCAAGCATATAAAATTTAACCCCTTCAGCTATATTTTACCTCATCCAAACAGATCTTAAGAATTTACTTCTTTAGATGGATCATCGTTTGATGTGGCGATATGCCAGGCAATTTGGAACCTTGACACACTTCTTTATGCAGGCCTCCGGGAGAGTCAATAGGGTGGTAAGCTATGCTGTCAACACCTTGCCCAGTATTGCAGCATGCCACCTTGCAACATTACAAAAGCACCAACATGCCTTAGGAAACATGCTTTGCCGAGAGCTTCCCATGGATTCTGGCACACGAACGCTTGATTTGAGTAAGCCGCTTACTATGGTTGTATCTAGAGCCACTACATGAGTTCGACCCGCCGCGGTGGCTCAGTGGCTAAGGTGTTGCGCTGCTGAGCATGAAGTCGCGGGCTCGATTCCCGGCCGCGGCAGCCGCTTTTCTGGTGAGGGCGAAAAGCAAAAATGCCCGTGTGTACAAGATTTTGGCGCACGTTAAAGATCCCCAGGTGGTCAAAATTAATTCGGAGCCCTCCAGTACGGCACGCCTCATCGCCTGCGTTGCATCGGCGCGTTAAACCATACAATCAATCAATCAATCAACTACACGAGTTCGTCTAGTCATATCTGTGCCATGGCTATCTGCACCTTTGTGTGGTATATCTCTGTACCAACGTTGTGTCTGAAAAGCAATGTGGTCTGGCCGCAAGCTTGCAAACAATCTCGCCGCCCTTGACATGAAGTGGGAGAGACAAGCTATTCCAGTGAGAAGATCAGCCAAGGAAAATAATAAACTCGTGAACAGCCCGGTGTTCTCAGTTTTACGCTGAATTGTAAGATGAAGATGCATAAAGGAAAAGGTGGAATTAACCACACATAACCCTTTCACAGACCACAGTGTGTTTACATGTAAGCCATATGCGTCCGCTTGTTACCTTGACATTTCTGCCTCATTGTTTAAAAATGGAAGGTCAAAGCAACAAGCACATTGTATGTTTACACAAGGATTCTCCCCCTCTCTCTCTTTAATAGTACCGGACATAAAGCATTGTAGATGACTAGTCTGCACAGAGTAGTTTTTAAAAAGTTCACAATAATTCCCCTCGGTTCCAGGGCCTATTCGTGAGTGGAACCAGTGCGAACTTAGACAAAGCAAGTTGCACACAAGGACAGCGGCTGCCTAGTGCCACTCAGTGGCTGTTGCCCACAGGTGGCCCCCCAGAAAGGGCCCGCTCACCTGGCAGATGTCCCGGCAGGTGGGGCACACAATGGTGCCAATGTGGAGCCAGCCGCTGGCAAACAGCTGGATCCGGATCTGCTGCTTGGAGTGGTAGCAGGTGTACGTGTGGTTGGCCACCTCAATGTGCAGCCGCCCCTCGGAGCACGAGTACTGCGGAAGGGGGGCAGCTTCCCAGTCGGCACTTCCACCCATGTCTGCCATCTCGTCCCATTTCCCTTCAAAATCTTTTTGCAGTTTTTTTTTTTTTTTCACTCTGGACTGTAGGCTCTCAGCTCAGACTATTGTCCCAAAAATGCATCTTCTGTTTCTTTGCTGACAGAAACGTTTTTAATGCCAGCTGACTGTCACAACTGTGGCTTGAGCCACTCTTGATCAATTTCACACATCCATTGCAAGGGACAAAGCGCACAGTTCAAATGGGCAATCCTCTCTGTTTGAGCCAACTGTGGTGAAATATCGAGCAGCCCATAGCAGCGTCATTGACACAGCTACTACCCAAGCAAACCACCAACTTAATTCAATCATAACGAGTTTTCTTTCTCCAAAAGAAAAAGCACCTGAGGCAAAAACCTCCTTGACCACGCCTGGTGCCCCACATTGAAAGCTGGGAGCCCTCGTACAAAGAGAGCCCCAGCATCAAGCCAAGCCAACAGCCCGAAGGGGGGAGGGCAGCCAGGGGGTTGCTGCGTGCCGTCAGTTCCTTGCTCACCTTGTAGCAGCCACTGCCCCAGTGCTGCCACTGGCGCACCTGGCTGCAGGTCCGCTCCACCCACATCTCCCGGTTGTGGTTGAAGCACTTGGAGCCCGGCCCATAGTACTCCAGCGCAAAGTTCTTCTCTTCCTCTGCAAGCCAGGCGAAGGCACCACAACTCCCTCAGGAGACAACACCAGCAGTGAATGGTTGCGATACAAAATACAGGTGCACGAAAACTCACGAGGGTTGTTCTCCTCAAACTGACACTGGGAGCCACGGACAACTGTGTTCTTTGATTTCCACGTGAACTCCTGGGAGAAACAAATGGCCGGCATGAGTGTGAATGTGGACAGCAGTGACGACAAAAGGGAAGAAGTGAAAGCTCCTCAGCGGGACCCACCTGGATGTAAGGGCAGAAGTCGGCCAGTATCACTGAGCCGCCGAAGCGACCGAGTTCGGCAGAAGGCACACCGGGAATGTAATCGAAGTTCTGAAAGCGGAACACAGCGGCTCGGTTACTGCCCCACCTCGCAGTGCGTCTCGGCAGAGCTACCAAGAGAAGAGCCCGCTGTGAGCAAGTGAACAGGCAGGTGAGGAAACAAAAGAAGTGTCACAAACACACCTGCATCATGAACACATGCCCAGGTGATCACAAGAAGTTATGCACAGAACGTACATACCTACTAAACAGAAAGCTCAGAGAGGAACAAGATATGGAAAAAAAAAAGTAAAGTGGTTTTACAACATTGCTACTCCTGTAGTAAATGAAACAAAAATAAAGAGGATTACGCGGAAATTAGAGTCAAGCAAGATTCTAGGCCTTTCTTACGACCGATCCTAACACAGCACAGGGGGGGAAATCTTACTAAACTACACGAGCAAATAACCTGTTGTGCTCGCTAATCTTGCAGCAAGCGCCTTGGTGTATTGGCAACCATTTCACTTTTCGCCACATTGAAATGAAGAAATAAAAGGGTGCCTGTGTAAGCCCTAATGAAATCAGCAAGCACTTTAGAGTAATGACTACCACCATTGTGCAGCAGACCTAAGTACAAAATACGCCACTAAGAAATATATTCGCGGAAGACATGCAGTTTATGCCAAAATAATCGCTTTCATGTGGTGTTCTGGGACTGGATTGCCCTAACCTGAAACATTTGGTCCAGGTCTTCACCGTGGTCGACTAGATTACACAAGGCAACGGAATCTCGGCTTTCTGTGCACTCTGTCTCCAAGGGGTCCTTCTTCACTTTATCACAAAAAGGGTGGATGGTCATGTTCCTGTTCAGGGCCGAACAAAACACCAATGTCACTACACAGCCTGCATCATAGCGGCTGCACCACTCTAGCAACCGTCACGAGAGATTAACAGCAAAAAACATGCAGTCAGGCCAAGCAGACATGGTGCGCCCCTGGCCTTGGGCCAACACTGCTGGTTAACATTATTAGTGTCCCTTTTCAGCAATCCCATGTATTTCCACATGCAAAGGGACCATTATCAATTTTATTTGGACACCCACATCTGCCTTGAGCTGCTCCACGCAAGCTATAAAAGAAACGCTGACTACAAAAACAACCCAGAGAAACAAGTAGCGGGAAGGTGGTACAGAAAAGATTGAAACGTGACATCTTTCCCCCCGAGTGTTGCCATCAAATGGGCCAGTGACTTGCCTCGCTCGACGGCTGTCAATCCAGTCCTTGCAGCTCTTGAGAGCAAAGTCACAGCCAAGGTTGTGGCCCCACTTGAGAGGCTGCGCTTCGTTGTAGTTTGGAAGGTACCACCTGCCGAAAGTGACGCCTCTGAGCAGCCCGCATCAGACGCAAGGCCCCACGCCACCCTTCCAGCACCCCTGCCCTGCCACATGCACCGCTTTCAAGCAATGCGGCCTCAGCAGCTCACATTATCGAACGTGTTTTTACGCACTGCCCAACTCGCTAGCTCTGTGCAAGCGTGGCAGCTCACACACCTTTCGATATTTTTTCCCGGCCATCTCTCCCTCTGAGATGGCTGCCACAAGCAACATGGCGTTCAGTGAGAACAACGATGAACAATGTTGATTTTCCGACGGCATAGCACGTGGCCCTCATTGTGCGGGCCGAAGCGAAGCACAAGACAAACTGCCACCACAGGGGGACAGTAAGCTGAGCACAGCCGTTACCCTGTGTCCTCCATGAGTGCCAGGGTGATCCTCGAGTACACCGGGTTCTGTGTGTGTGTGCCAGTCATTGCTTCATTCTGCGAAGACGGGCATACCGCTCGTAAGAGACTCTGCAACTTCAAGAAAGCACATGCACGCACACGCACACTTGTGCCCAAGCTTAGGTTTGTCCAGAACCTTCCTTACCTCGGAAGTGCACATACAGATTACACCCAAGACTTCCACCCTCAATTCTTCCACACTGCCTTTTATAGAGCACAGCACACAGACCCTGCCACTGTGCGCTGGGGGATGTGGCATGGTCGTGCGCTTCGCTTGAAGCGTGCTCAAAAGCTATGGCCGCAACTGATTCCCCCAAACAGCGCTTAACACTGCAAACAGTAGCTCTTTTCGAATTCCTCGACTTTTCCAGGCTTTCTTCTCTAACCATTTTAGTTCGCAGTCCTTGACCAGTGAAAGTGGCATATTACAGTAACCAATGCATTGCAAAATATCTAGAAGATCATTCAAACACGACATGGCCTGTTCATGGCTTTCACATGACGCCATAGAGTTTCATACAAATAACTAGAAGATAATTCAAACACGACCTGGCCTGTTCATGGCCTTCACATGACGCCATAGAGTTTCATACAAATAACTAGAGGGGAAACTGGCGCTAGTGTCAACGCGAACATGGCAGCGGTGCTTACACTTCAATGGGAATGATGGGTAGTTTTGGAACCGGATTGCGTAGGATCAAAACGAGCTTATGGCTGCGCAAATTGTGTTTTTTGACAAAAAAGCTCTTATTGCTCGGTTCTTCGTTTACAAATTACATGGAGAACAAAAAAGTTAGTGACGAAAAACCGGTTTTGTACGAAATAAAATGGCGCGTTTAAATAAAAAGCAGACGCGGAGTTGAGAAGGTTTGTGGAGCAGGTTTGCCATTTTCCGCCAACTACAGCACGACGCGGACTTCTTTAAAAACTACTTGTAAAAGTTTCGGCGCTGGTGGTTTGTAATAGCGAGATAATTTTTGTGCTCATAAGAAAAAAGAAACCGATTACCTTTGGAGAAGTTATTCTTGCGTGAATTAGTGACATCCATCAAGCTGCGTTCCTATCAGCCGCCGGTGCTGCTGTTCTACGCCGTAGGAGCCGGCGTTCGCACGAAAGGTGTGGCTGTTCCAAGCGATTCGCAACCGTCGTCACCTTATACATTGCTCCGCCGAATGAGCAGCGCCGCAACTCCTAATTAGCAGACAACTTCGCCGCACAGAGCGCCGTCATTTGTGTTTTCATGCTCGCTGTGTGGCAATGCATTGATAACCCACCCAATTCGCAACTCTGGTTGTAAAACATTCTACTCAGGGCGGCGTCAGTGCACGCGAGGCATTCAGTTCAAGGAGAAACGTATTTTTGATCACTCCTCCCAACACCCTGCCTAGGAAAATGCGTTCATGCAAATACAAAACGAAAACGAAACTGCTTGCAATCCATAGTAAGTTCCACGAGCCATCAAGCGCCAATCCAAATCCACAACTACCCATCACGCCCATTGAGGCGTACGATCGCAGCGCCAGTTTCCCCTCTAGCTATATTGTAAGAAACTCTATGCATGACGCCACCACCACTCTTTCTGGTGCACTGCTCTCACAGCTTTCCCAGAGCTACACGAGATAAGGGCCGCAGACACATTCGCAGCCTCGCACACTGCACGCACTGCACCAACGTGGCAGCTACAGTGACATCAGTGCAAGCTATGCATTGCGATGGCACAAACTAAATTCCAGCGCAGACACTTTAGGGGAATCTAGTTTTCCTTGAAGAACAGAGGCCTCACACTATGCCCTGTTGAGTGTCTTCTTTTACTCAAGAAAGTTCTTAACCTTTTTTTGCATGTCATACCTGTTGTCCTTTTTATATTTATTTCAAGAATAGTTTTAAGGCTCCCCTTAAGCAGGGGGCCACATGAATACTCCTGATGACTACAGTCGAACACGGATATATCGAACTCCAAGGGGATCGCGAAATAGTTCCATATATGAAAAATTCGATATAAAAAATATGGGCTCTGAGACCTCACCTATGGCGGACGATCACTTACCGATCGCCACATTCAAGAATAACAACTAATTCCGCACTCATGATGCAACAGGACGCTTTAATTTCGTGAAAAAAAAAAATCGCTGATCTTGGCCTGCTTCTTCGTCCAGGAAATGAAATTAAAGACGCTGGTCTCGATCTTCTCGCGGCTGCACAACTAGGAAATTCCAGCAGTACGCTGCGCCTTCGCACACCATGCACAACACGCACGCAAAAGAAGAACAGCGCGCACGTACCACAAGAACTTTGAAGGTAACAATTCCAAGGCTCTCTGAACGGACTCCAACAAAGCGCTCGCGATGGTCATCTCCGAGAGAAACAGTGATCTCCGAAAGGTGCGGGACAACTCGCCAAACAGCAGCAACAGCAGCAAAATGCAAAAGAAGGAGGAGCCCGTCAGCGCCTTCATTCCCTCTTCCCTTTCCCGAGACGATATCGGGGGAAGACAGACCCAGAGAGAGAGAAAAAAAAAAACTCTTTTTTGGCAAGCCAGGGAACGTACGCAGCCGAAAAAAAAAAGAACGTGCGCAGTCGGGGCATCCCTACCTCGCACTGTCACATTTTCCGAGCATTCGGGCTTGTGTGCCTAGAGAGATTTAGAATACCGGGCTCCGTCCGCTAAGGCTACGGCGGCCGGTAGCGGGGCCCGACTGGGCAAGCGCAAATTCGTTCCGGTAGGGGGGATTAGTTCCGCGAGCCAGTCTTCGCCATGCCCGCGCATTCCTCCACATCCTCCTCAACCTCAATCGGGGGTGCAGCGACCGCCGAAGAGCACCTTCCAGCTCACGCGGCGTTCGATATACCCAATGTCGGAAAAAATACGGTTCGATATAAACGTACGAATTCCTATACTTTTACACAGAATTTTCAAGGGGATAATTTACGAGTTCGATATAGACAATAATTCGATATACCCGTGTTCGATATATCCGTGTTCGACTGTAATGATATTATCAAGATTACGCCAAAGTATTGATACGAGAAGAACTTGAGATGTCAAAACTGGGGCTACTATTGCCTTGTAATGTGCCTCAATTTTTTTTTCACGCCCCTTTTTACTCGAAGCAAAATGAAGAAAAAAAAAAAGAAACAGCAAAAATTTAGATTAGGGGGGACGTGGCTTTTGAAATCAACTTTTTTATTTCTTTGAGGATTTTGATGAAAATTGGCCCATCAACTGGAAATGCTTCTGTGATAACACCATAAAAATCTCGAAGTAACGATTTGAAAACTTTTTATTTATAAAATTTTCTTTCTGCTCACCTTGTACTAAGCTTGAGCAGCTTATAAAACATGATAGAAAACCTGTTTGAAGTGCTTTGCCTTCCCAAATGAATGAACAAGGTCATGACAGTCTTAGATTTTTTGTATTCATAATGCAATCTTTCTTAGTTTTCAGTTTTTTTTAGGTTAATGTACAACAGGCGTGTAGACTGTGAATGACCACCTGAATAAAAAATTCACAAAAAGTAAATCTGGAAAACCAATCAAGGCATGTATGCAAAAAACAAAATCAAAATAGACCTGCGGTCATGAAGAAGTCACTGGAACAAGCGACGCAGGTGGCAAAAAAAAAACCTGTTTTCAGAAAACGGCTTCTGATGTTGCAACATAGATTTCATTGACAAAAAGCCGCTAGGGTTGCAGCCTTTCGTGTCCTTTTGAACACGGGGGCTTCTGGAATACCTTGCATTGAAATTGAAGCGCCTTTTGCAGCTCCCGTGTGGAGTACATTTGAGGAAAGTTTGCCGACCCAATGGGGGGCGGGAGATGGCTTTCAATGCAAAGTAGGTCAGCTGGTTGCCTGTATTGCACTGGACAACTTCCCTACGCAGTGTTGTCACCACGGCAAGAAGTGAAACGCCCTTCTTTTTTACTTAAATTTAAAAACTGACTTTCGGTTTCTCTTTATAACCTTGCCTACAGCAGCAACTTAGTACTCGTACATGCAGGTGTTCATTGCCAAAAGTTTACATACCGCAAGGATACAAATGAGCTACTTTGAAGCTTGGTATAATATTCTGAATAACTCCAATTTCAATGCATGCACATTTTTTTAGTACTCTTGACATTCAGGGCATCCAACGTTCCTCACAGCACAGCCAATATGCATTAAACTATACATGTATGCATTGGTATTAATAATTTTCCTAAAAAATTCAATTTGTTAAATGCTACGACAGTAAGGTACATTTTTAACGCCGTGAACAGGTTTTTATTCCAAACTCAGAACAGTTTGCACGATTACTAGAAGTGCACGGGAAACATTGCACAAGAAAGGCGATATGGCTCGCGCACATCGAAGCGCACATTTACTGCAACATGTCATACTTTAATTATCCTTGACATGGCTCATCAGGTCGCTTTTAAGGTTAAATCTAACATCACAGGCATTAATTACAACTACTGGCATTCAATCTTAACCGGTTGCGCAGTCAGGTGATGCTCTAACGCACAGCGGCTATGCCATGCACACACAGCTTTTGGTGCGTCGACCTTTCTTTTTCAAGGCTAGCGAGCCTACTGTCAAACATAGCAATAACTTAGTGTGTAAACATCGCAAACCAGACTAAAAGTTCACTTCATTAACCGCTATCACAAGCGTGCACGCCGCATTTCACCATTCAAGGTGAAGTCACGTGCACCACGAAGCGTTTGATGACCTCCACCTTTTGAGTCATGCAAAGGCCAACTGCAGCGAAATTTTCGGTCCCTTCAATGCACTCTTTTCTGGTAATATTACTTTAAAAGATGCCACAGGCAAAATCTGGGAGACCCAAATACGTGTCGCTGCATTGCAAACGAAGATAGAAAATTTCTCTTTCCAAATCGAAACCGGGAAGCCATTACGGCCGGCCGGAAGTGACGTTACACTCAGGAATCGAGTGGGTGTGGCCGACAGATTCACCCATGGCTGCCAGCGAGAAGATGGTGTGCATTCGATGTGTTTCGGGTCGTCCGTTTCTTCAAAAACTCGAAACATGTGCGAAAAGGGTTTGGGAAGTCCGTGCGACCATTATTGCTTCCCTGTGAGCGGCTGAGATGCACCCATAGTCGACTGGTAAAAGGTAACCACAGGCATTGCGAGTCGTCGTGGTGAAGCTGAGAGCTAGGAAATCAGTGCACAAAAAGCAGCACTGAGCGCTAATCAAACCACCCTGCATTTGCGGGAGAAGAAAACAAAAAGAAAGCTACCTTGGGAGGAGAAAAGCGCCGAAACCTGCCAGACAGCGTGTAAGAATTCGGTTTCAGCGCAGATCATCGAAGTTCAATCCATTTTTGTTTACACGGGCAGTTTTGTTCCTGTGCCCATGCCAAATCCTTAACGATGCCCACCTGTACAACAAGTCATGCAGCAACGAAAGCACTGCACTGTCTTCGCTGCTGTTGTGAAACAACCACTTTACCCGAGACTAGATGTTGACAACCTCGTTATTAGCCCTTCTGACTTATTTCTCTTTTTTTCTAATCGGTGAGCAAAATGTTGCACGCAGCGGCTTTTTTTTTATTTTATTTTTTTCACTAAGTTGTTCGAACTGAATCAATTCAATGCAGTGTGCCACGTAGCTGCTGCACTTTTCGCCCCGACTGTGACGGCCGTTGTGACAGCCCAGTTGTGACGGCCGTACTCACGCATCGCGCTCTCGTAGAGACGACCGGCCGTGATCGTGCAGTGGGCCGCACAGCCGTCGTGCTAATTCGCACGCCGGACAAGCCGTGCCAACAGCATATCGTCTCGCATAGGCTGTACTCGCGGCCTGCGCGCTCGTAGAGTAGACCAAGAGCCTGCTGCCGCCGTTGCGACCACGAAATCAGCCGTGGTGCAACTGCCGCACACGCTTGCCAACGGCATATTGGCTCGTGTCGACCGGCCCCAGCACTCATTGAATTTGCTCTTTTCGTCTCGGCAACCCAGAGCTGCTTCTCGCATTTCGGAAGCGCTTGAAAGCAATTATTCGTGCAAGGGGCCCCAGTTACGTTTCCCACTCGCATGAGGCCACTGGTAAAAGGGCTACTGAGGAGAGACAGACAAAGGCAACACGGGAGTCCTGAGTCTAACGTTCCATCCGGAAGTTCACCGCAGTGGCGGCAGTTATGGCAACACTCCACTAGGTGCTGTGTCGCCTGAAGTAGCATGTTTTCAAAAAGTTTTAATAAAAATATGCTGCGCATGTGGAGTCTAAAATTAGGTTACAAGAGACTTTAGTGGTGTATACCATGCGTTGAAACATAATTTGGGGTAGGTTTGTTGCACTTGGCCTTTAAAACTAGTCAAATCCATACGCTTGACATACTTTCATGTAATTTAAATCTGTGCAAAAGAAAACTTTTTTTTTAATTCCATCAAACCCCACAGCATTTTTTGCTCAGTTTGGGCATCGTTCAGCAAAGCAAATGCAAGGAAACCCTCAATTTATTCATTATTTGCAATTTTCAAATAACAAGAAAAGGGTGACAAGGGAAAGTGTGCCACAGATCAAGTGGAAAAGGGAACACCATCCAATAACAGTGCAAAGGCCTGAACACTCACAAGCCCCCAGTAGCTTTTTTTCTCAATTGATGCACTTTTTAAGAACATCCTTGGAAGATCCTCGCAATTTCTTAATTCTTCCACGTGCCCAAGCTTTTCATCACATTTTCCTGCTTTCCTGGACCCCTTGACATTATGGCAAGAGAAGATGCACTACAGGGGGCCGTTACAAGCTGAACAGCACCATAACAGTGAGCATTGGCATGGCAACAATGGTCACTCCTGCATCCGAGGCAGCAGGTGGGCAGGCACCAACCTCGAAGATGCGCTTTTCCCAGTGGGTCAGCCGTGTGCCATCCTCTCCCTGGTCCTCCATCTCGGCGCCTTCGAGGCGACTGCAGTTGAAGTGGCGCCGAACTTCCTCCTGCATGCAGCAGGGCACACCAGGTCACACCGCCGGCAATCTGGACTTCTTTGCTGTCAAACTGCCGCTTCATCCCGCTGGTGTGCATGCCCAGGTGCTTTCGCTGTGACCACCCCAAAGCCACTGCCATAGCAAAGCCACCCTGTCAGATGTCCCAACAGCTCTACGCCGGTGGCAAGTGGGAACACGTGCGTAGTAAACATACAACCGCTTTACAGCTCCGACAGTTAACAAAAACGGTATGATGTACCAAAACAGTGCCAAATGAAGTTCACTTTACACCTCATGTTCGTGTTTGCTGTTGTGAACGTGCTTGTGCAACCCAAGCACTACCCCAAAAAATGTGAAAATTCATAGAGGGAAATATATGAATGGAAACTTGCCACGACACGAGGTGTAACCATGATCCAGAAGACCTTGCTCATCGATCCTCCATGTATCTTCCAGTCATGCCTGGTGACCTTCTTCATCACACGGTCACTCCACTTGTGAGTCTGCAGCCTGAAGAACAACGCAAGGTCATGACAAAAAAAACAACTATGTGACAGTAGCGAGGTGTAGCGACAGTAATTACACCCCAGGGTACGCTTCTCCAAGCATGTGCAATACACGCAAACTTACAGCACAAAAGAGAATCAGAACACGAGAATATAAACATGAGCGCATAAATTTAACAATTTCGTTCCAAGTAATGTTATGATATTTAGCTGCAGCCACACTTCACAGCCATACCTGAACCAGTTCATTATTTCACAATCACAAAGGCAAAAACTTCTATGCAGAAGGCTGCAGGTTTGATCCCACAGAAATGCATGCAGTAAAGTTCCGAGACAGTGCCCCACCTAGAGCCTCACTAACCCCTCTTTTGGAGCAAACTATCTCGTTTATTAAAAGACTACCAGCATTGCCCATCCCCTAAACGTCTTGCTGGCTTCGATGCCTTCGCAAGTTCGGGGAGCTCCCTTCACCGAGGCATCTTTCGGTCCCTCCGTTAAAAACCTTCGGTGAGCAGTCTACAAACACTGCTGGTGAATTGCTTTGAAAAAAGATACCGCCACCGCACTGACCCTATTTTACCGATTCATGAGATACAGGTTACTGGGTGTTTTAAAACAGAGGGAAGTTTACTGGGGTAGATAAGAGCAGAATACGAAGTAAGGGTTAAGTTGACAGTATACATTTACAGGGGCACCCAAGCTTTGTGTCCGAGAACTGGGTGTCCCTGCCCGAAGCTTGGACGCTTCTGTCAGCACATACCGTCCATCCTGGTGTCCTTTAAGCCCTACAGACATCCCCACATCTTGATGACTCTGAAGACAGGGAATTGCTCCCCACCTGGTAGCATCCCAGCACCCCAGTAATGGGACACGAAGCTCAGAAAAATGTGGCAGACTGAATGGGTTTATACCCGCTGCAGCTCTGATTTGCTTCCGAAAGTCTTTCAATAAGTTCAGCGATGAGAAGCGAGGAAAAAATGCCACTGATGTATCAATGCAACAACCTTTTATTTTTATAGTTGTTGGATCAAATAACTCCCAAGTTTACCCACCGGAGTTTTCTTACTTAAGACCTCTGTAGTTTGGGTGTGCGTTCTCTCAGAACCTTACCATACATGCATGACAATGTTGGTGCCCGTAAATAAACCCCAGGTGGTATAAATTAATCTTAAGCATTTCACTACACTGCATAATGCACATGCAGCTTCAGAACATTAAATCCTAAATTTGAATAGCAATTCACATATGGAGACCAAAATCTTGAGGCTTACACATTCAGGGGCACAGGGGCAACCTTTTGTGCTGATTGCATGTAGGTATTTTTTTTTTTTTTGCATGAGAAGCATGGCCACTACAAACGAAAATTGAACGTGCAGTCTAGCGCAGTGCAACAACAGCTGCAGTTAAAAGGACACTGAAGTGTTACAGAAAAAATATTTAGCGCAGCAAAAGACATGGGCGGTGAACAGATAGGACGGGCGCTAACTCGCAACTAGATTTTCATTGAAAAAACGGCAAGCATTTATACTTTTGGTGCAATCACACACGTGCACAAAAACTAACAGGCATCTGGTAAAAAAGGCAAACGTCTACAAACATCAAAAATATTATCAAGGAATGCACACTCTTTTGCGTAGATTAGCGGCAATGGTGCGCTCACGCAATTATCTCCCTTTGGCTTGATGTAGAATCGACCTTTGATCGACCTGATGTAGAATCGACCTTCGATATAGATGACCGACCTTTGGCTTGATGTTGAGCTACTTCACATGCCGCGACATCCCGACTTTGTTTCAGAATTTTGGTTTTGTCCAATTCGGGTACACAGTACAGTGACATTCTTTGCGGTGGGACGGCAAGTGTGATCCAGTCCCGTTTTTAATGGAGAGGGTGTGCTCTCGTAGTCGTTCATACCCACATCGACCAGTTTGGCCATTGCATACTTTACCACAATCCAATGGTATTTCATATACAACCCCTTCAATGCAGTTTACAAAAGGCTTAGCATGCTTCTTATCGCATGTTCTGGGACGTTTCTTTTTTGGGATTGGTTCGCGCATAGCGTGCCAAGTTCGGCAATGGAAACACTACCGGGACCTTATACCTCGTGGCGCCCTTTTTAGATTAGATTATGTGCGACCCGGTGCACGTAAGGTATAACTTCAGGGCGTGTTTTTTTGTGGAAAGGCTCTGCGTTAGCTCCTTTCAAGACAGTTCTTGTTTTGCCTTGTATTTATGTTGGTGCGGCCGCCGCAAACCGCGCATGGTAGTTTTTCTTCTTTCAGGCTTTATAAAATAAATACCGCCTTATTGCCCGGATAAACAATGAAAACTGCGTTCATTTGAGCCAGACTATGCAGTGCAAGCAAAAACAAGAGCTTGACAAATTCACTTCAGTGTCCCTTTAAGTGCGAGACCACACAACAGCACAGCTCTGTAGACCAATGATTTAACATGCACAGAGCAGCTGGTTCTGTTTACTCAGCTTTATTTGTGCTGAAGAGCTTTATTCACAATATTTGAACATCTTTACTGTTCCAGCTAAAGGCTGCCGCACAGCCCTAATAGACCAAGTTCAGAGAACGAGTCAAATCAATGCACAGTTTCACTGGTTTCATTTCTTCCCAACCTGGGCCTGCTTGCTCGAAGCCAAATAAGACAGTTTTATTCGCAGTCTAATCTTATTGGCAGTCTTATTCGGGGTCTTATGTTCCCTAGGCTATAAGACGCTTTCTTGAAACTTATAAGACAGTGAATAAGACTCTAAATAAGAACGCAATAAGACTGTTGATAAGCCTGCTCCGAGCAGTCTTATTCACAGCCTTATGCTGACGTGGTCGGTCATTTCATCATAACGATCGACCTTCATACCGTGAAAAACAAGTGCAGTAGTCGTAGAAGTGGCGAACGATACCGAGCGGCGGCCGTTCAACCGTCTGCTTGGAACAAATAAATGCCTGCTGTAAACGCCGTTGTAAACGCCATTGGGAAAGAGGGTGGAAACGAACAGACAACGCCGGTGCCGGAAGCCGCAAGGCCTACCTACCTTGATGTGGCACCGATGGCTGCAGCCAACCACCGTTTTCAACTTTCGGGCGCTACGGGCGTGTGCTTGTTTTTCCCGGGTAGCGCGGCTTTTTTTCTCCCTCACGTCAAACAAAGATGGACAGGAATGATAGTCTGCAGCCTGATATTTGTCCCAAGCAGCCATCGGGCGGCCAAGCCAGTGGTGTGAATTTGTGATCGTCTGCTATGTCGGCTGTCACCACAGTAGCTACGAAAAGGCGGCACGGAAAGGACAGAACAAATGTATTGTTTTATAAAATCATGCCCATTAACTTAGTCAGGAACAACAAATAGGCATTCACAATAGAATTGCAATGTGACAAAAAATTACACGCAGCAGCAAAACGCTACCAGCCTGCAGTACCTCTGCCCATGAGCGTAAAATAAAATTGCATTTTAAACAAGAAGCTGCGCAGACTTCGCGTCTTTTCATCCTTCTCTTCCAAAGTAGCAGTTACGAAGCTTGATTGGTTGGGTTTGTACTTTGATTGCTTCTGCTTGAGCAATTGGGATCCAGAGGCGGCACGTAAAAGCAGCATGCATAATATAAAATTCGGCTATATTCTACAGCGCGATTGTTTACAGCTCCAGCCCTCGCTAAGCGTGCTGCCGGCTAGGCAGAGGGTTGTGGCAATTGTTTCACTGTTCCAGGCGGCGTGAGCCGCTGGAGTGCTCGTTGCATCTGAGTCTACGACGATGAACCCCAAGCCAATTCACAACTTTCCAGTTCACGGTGAGATGAAAAGCCCGACTCGTGTTGCGACAACGTGAGACAACATCGCTGCTTTTTGCGTCAGCCCAGTGGGTTTCTCGGGCCCATGCTTCGAGCAGACGATCTTTGTGTATGACTTCGTTTACGCGGCCGAGGCCCGGCCGCGTGAGTTGGCCGACCAAGGATGGCGGATCATTGTAACGTATTTGTGACAAGGCTAAAATACGCCGTCTGATGGTCAGTATTTCTTGAATTTATCCAATCATGGTTCAAAATAAACGCTTGCCCAATGCCGGCGACTGCAACAAGCAGTTTTGCGGCGTATTCCCCGCTTTTCCCTAGGAGCCTCTCTCGTGCTCATCTAGGTACCCGCTGTCCCTATAGTCTTCAATAAGACCACTCTGTAGCCTGGCCCGAGCGCTTTCGAGCAAGCGCACTAGTCCGAATCTTTTTCGTGGTCTTATTGAAGTCCGTGAATAAGACTAGACTGTGAATAAGACTGCCAATAAGAACGTGTGTTCGTGAAAGCGGGCCCTGGCATCTTTCAGTGTACATGTCAGAATGTCCATGCACTCTCACCTGCATTCTGCTAATAGCCACACATCCTAATCATTGGATATCATCACAACAGCATAAAATACACATAACAACATTTAAATATTATTCACTCAGCAAAAAAAAAAGCAATAACAATAATAAATCCCAACATATAGAGAACTCGCTTTGTTAAAATTGAGCCTTTTGCTTATTTAAGTACAATTTCCTTTTTTCTTTTTTTGTTATTCAGTTTGATTAATTTATTGAAGATTCTGGCCCTCAGCAGTGTTAAAGGCTTACAATAAAGCTCCACGCTGGAAGTTTGGAGACCCCTGCTCCAGATCTATTCATCTCGTATGTGAAAGTATTAACACCGGCTGAAACCATAGCAAACTAAGCAACTAAGACACATTTCAGGTGGAAAAAAAAAAAAGAAAAAGACTAGCCTAGAGGCAGCATGGTCAAGAAGGCTGAAGAGAAGCAGAAGACAAGATAGCAGACATGCATGAAAAGAGAAAAAATGAAAAAGCATGCACCTCTCCAACATGCACTACATTATGTGGCACTAGCGAGCTACAAAAGGGAAAATGTTCAACGTAAAATTGTGCATTACCTACAAGAACAGAAAGAGCTCCTCTGAAACAAAAGAAATGAGACATAAGCAAAAAGCCGCTTACAGTCCAAAAGAACCCAAGCAAAGAAAGAAAGGCAAAAGGCATAACAACAACATACACAGCAATGCAAAACGCCCTGGGAAAATACAGCCAAGTAGCGAGTTATCACTCTGCATATGTTCTAGCAACAATAGAATGGTGAAGGCTTCACAAGAATTCTTCAGCCCATGTTCATTTCGTCTACTTTCAGTACAGTCTCTACTTTAAGCCTACGCTATACTCTGCAAGCTTTTTCAGCACTCAAAGGTGTGTTTACACCACGGAAAAAAACCCAGGAAGACACGAGGACCAGTACTTCTGTCTAGGTCATTGTTTTCCTTTGTTGTTGTTGTCTCGTTTTACAGTGTAGCTGTTAGTGGAAAGCCACCAGATTTTGTGCCGGCAATGCCAAAAACGACCGCAGCATGAAGAAAGAGAAGCTATCTGCACACCCTCACCCACATGCTGCAAACAGTGCTAGTCCAGGAGCATGGGCGAGAGCAAGAAAGTGAAGCCAGCACGATGAGCATCCATGAATTAACATCAGCACTGACGTTGCCTAATAGTTCAAAAACGTGGCATATGTTATTCCCCCAAGGCTATTGCTTGACTGAACCAAACTTTTATGCCAGAAAGGCTGCAAATGTCTCCAAAACAGAAAATGTCCACACAATTTTTTTTAAACATAGAGTAAGTAATGAGTGCAATAGATACACCAAGCGCATACGACTACCATGGCCGCTGACGTCGGTTCATAACGCATGTACTTGCTCACTCTTACAAATTTTGGGGCGATTCTTTAGTTATTCGCTCACACATTTTATACTCCCATATGTACCAAAACACAACGTTGCTGCGCACGCGCGGTGACAGGGTCGTTCACTTTTCTCGTTATCTTTCGGTGTGGTGTGGAAGCGTAGAAGTCCCGCCCCACTCCTTCCACCAGCTTTTCGAGCCGTGAGCGGGGTGCAGGATTCATAAGCAACGCCGAAAGCCCGACGGCCCCGTCTCAGAGCGATGCTGAGGCGCAGAATATCGCAGCAGCACACAACGCCCGCAACCGGATGTTCTTGCCGATGCCATCAAGAGGCGAGGCATCGTGGGCAGTCATGCTGGCGTGGTGCACGGAGGTGGACGAAACAAGGGAGAATCGCGGTGCCGGCGAAAATGCGATATTTTGAATTGCAATAATTCCACTAATACTCATCGCTTTAACAAAGCTCTTGAAGGAGGTGATTACTAGGACATTGATTGACCTTAAAATATGAACACCTATTTATCGGCAAAACCTCTTCCAGGGTCAACCTCGACCCACTCAAGCCCCTCGTCAACATTTGAAACAAAACACAGTCTCTCGTTTTCCGCCCAGCTACGTCGTTAAGGTACTACCACCTGGCAATGTATTTTGTAAATACAATTGGTGACCCCTAATGTTCAAATTTTCTGAGCCATATTAGTTCATTTGGACAGAGAGACAGCAACAGTCCCTAAGCAGCTGAACCTATGATGGTCGAGTTTAATATACAACTGCTTTTACATTGCACTTGAAGATAGCTTTGATTAATTTAACGTAACAAATGCAGTCATACAGTTCCATTCTACAGCACAAACCTAATGCAATTTTTAAACCAAATTCGCTTTGCAACAGGCTGCCCTGCTGTGTTCACTGAACGGCTGCAGAAGGAGCGGCAACATCACACCCGCCTTTAAAATTCGATTACTAATTACTGACTCCATTCGACAAGACCAAATTCTTACAGACTGCACAGTCACCATTCCAGTAAATTGTAGCAATATTAGTTTTGAATTGGGATGCTAGTTAAAGCCTTTTCAATGAACTATAATCGCTGCTACTGCGTAGGTGCTCCGAAGCAGGAGCCGGACGAGCTTTAACCGATGTGGAGCCCCTGCCGAAAGTAGCAGCCGCAAATGGGAACTCCGCTGTGGCACACTCGCACACTGCCGGCGCATGAATCGGCAAGCCGGACCTCTCCTTCATTTAGTGGCCATGCCACTACAAATGCCCCATCAGAATGCTCCTTTGCTGCCCACACAACCAGGGTGTCGGAACGAAATGTTTTTCGTTCCGGTTTCTGTTTCGTTCCATAAATAAAAGTTCTGTTCCGTTTCAGCTCCGGAACGAAAAAAATAGTGGTTCGTAACGGTTCGGGTTGGCGCGAAAAAAATTTAGATCTGTGAAATTGTTGAAAAGATTGAGAATTACGAAATATAGTTAAAAAAGGTGAAGTCATTCCTAATATGTTATTGAAAAATATAAATTCAGAGGAACTCATGCAGTTGTGATGTTATTGCTTAAAGTTTAAAATGGTCTGTCTCATGGAACACTGTAAAACTAGTAGCAATGGATTAACATCAGTACCTTCAGCAACCCCCCCCCCCCCCCCCCCCCCCACGAAAATTGGTGAATATTAATGGCGCACATCCGCATTGGAAGCGTATTTTTCGAGAAACCTTAGAGATAATACTGCCCTGCCCGAAACTGTTGCTTCCGCTGCTTATGAAATGTTTTCCGCTGCACTCTCGCAGCACTTGCATACAAGTGCAACATGAGTTGGAGCTGTTTGCATTGAGTGCGGCTGTAACGTGCTGTTCGCGCTGGTAGTGGTGTATGTTCACACCAAAGGTTGCATTTTTTCCTCATTGTTTTTATGTCTTGTTTTAGAATATTATTGTTTATTATACATGCATCACACCTCTAAACAATGGGGCTAATGTAGGTATTTGATTAAACTAACCAAATAAATAAATAAATAAGGCCGTGACGTCTGCATCGCAGCCAGATGACCACAGCGATCCTGTGTGGAGTTTAGCACTGCGCCTATCGGAACAAACGGAGAGAGTGCGGGAGCAGGCAGCAAGCCTTCCGAAGGAGAGTGGGCGCAAGAAAGACTAAGGACGATGTTATGCCACAAGTCAACGCAATTTTCCACCTCGCTGAATGGAAATTGAAATGATTCTTGAAATACCTGAAATTGCCACTCAAACCGAAAACCGAAACGAAATTTTTCCGGTTTCGCTCCCGAACGAAATAATTAATATTGTTACGTTTTCGTTTTCGTTCCAGCCAAAAATATCGGTTTTTTCGTTTTTCGTTTCCGATTTTCGTTTCGTTCCGACATCCTGCTCGCAACACATTCCCAGCAGTAATGGGATCGAAACATCAACCCCCACTCCACCTTGATTCAATTGAAACGTGACACGAGTCCATGGGATTACCAAACTAACACGATGCAAGGTGCAGCCAGAGAAAAAAAAAAAAAGAAAGAAACAAGAAATGCTTCACCTATATCTCCTGAAACCAGGTTGCATGCTCGCTTGTGTGCCCTAGGTGTCTCGCAACAGAACAGCATTTGTTGGGCAGAGGCTCATTATATGTCAAGCTGTCACAACTGTGCATGCTCAGTCACTACTAACGATGCGTTTACATCATACCCAGAGAAGGGAGGATGCAATGTTTGGTACTCAGCTTCAGCAAACGAGAACGATGCATGAAGGCTGGGGATTGCGCCAAGCGAAGGGCTGACAATGGAAGGGATCAGGAACGGGCGGCCGAACGGGACACGTAAAACTGAGGCGCAGCGCCAAGAGCTGGCGATCAGCACCACATGTGCTGCACTGCTTAAAGCAAGAAACAAGGGCACCTGCACTTCTGACAGGTGAGCAAAAAGAAGCGGACTCACTCCTTGTTGACAGCCGGCTTCCCGTTCTTCTCACGAGGAGTCAGTGGGTCTCCATTCTTGTCGCGGAAGTAAGCATACAAGCTCACCGAAAAGCCCTGCGAAGAGAGGAGCACCAGCTGTGCAAGAGTGGCTGAGAGGAGATGATGAGTGCATACCAGGGCGTGAAGGATTTCATGCTTCACCGTAGACAGCAGTGTGTCCGTGTCTTGTGGCTTGGTTGAAATGGAATCGGGGCAGAGGTTGGCGTGACCGGCAATTGGCCTGCGACACGTCATGATGCAGGGGGTACTGTTAGCTTCCCCTCAGCCACATAAGAGAGTGTCTGTACTGTACAGCAAGCACCAGCATCAAATCAAATACTGTTTAAATCACTGAAATACAAAGTGTACAATCAATTGTATAGTGCCAGCCGTGAGTTTTGCCATAACTCAAGTATTGCTGAGCCACAAGGGGATGTGCTAAATATACACTGGAGGTTTTACACTTTTCACTTTGCTTGCCATTCCATGTTGGCAAGAGAGGTGTAATGGTTCTCACAGGGGCTGACTTTTACACGGAGGCGACAAAGCCACTGAAAATGACTGCACTGAGTAGTAAGCACCAACAATTTTAATTTACATCCTTGCTTCACATTGTGTGCAAGTTTGGGTGTAGAGTAATGCTTCCCTTCACAACACAACTTGCCCCCCGTCCTTATTTCACCAAAATTAAAAGTAAGAATGACAAGTTTCTGTCACAACCATTAATCCAAAATAAACCACCACAGTCATGCCAGAAAGGAGACTGTTGCTACCAGCACCCTGTGATGACAAATGAAAGGTCTTCGACAATTATACTGATCCATATTTACCCGCATTAGCCACAATTCGTGTCATTTTCCTGCATGAAAACCAGCAGAAAATAGATATTCATGACACCAGATCATCAATCATTATTACCTCAGAACTGCAAAAATTATTCAAGGAAATAGTATGCTGCTGGTTGCTTTTGAGCATTAAAAAAACCCAACGCTTTTTTAATGCTTCAGCCCTTGAAAGAATAGTTGAAAGAATTGGCTCCTAAACAAGTATAAAATTCAAGAGCTAACCAAAAAGTATGTTTTTCTTGTTTCTACTCATGGCGGAGTGAATCAGCCATGCTATTTTAGTGTATTGAAAAAAATTAATTGAAAAACATTCATGATACAAATAGTGATTAACATTCATGACACAAATAGTGATTTTTTTTTTCGAGAGGCCAAACAGCACACTAGTGTAGCCAAACCGAATAAGTATTTCTTGTGCCTTATGAATGCACGTGATACTCCGAGTTAATGCCAGTAAAGTTTGCTTTGTTCTACTTGCAAACATACTTTATGAAGGGTAACCGGCAATGAATAGGAGTGCACATATTGAAGAAAACTGTGTGGTGGTCTCTTACACCATGAATGCATGATAATGATTGAATCAAGACAGATTTTGAGGTAAGAACCAAATCAAATCCCCACATGTGAGCATTTGGACTGCTTTGGTGAAATTAAATCCAAGTATGAAGTACCAGAAAAACTTTTGACCGGGATTATGCACACGAGTTATCCCAATCGACATTATGGAAATTGAAGTCCCCTTACGGCATACAGTTGGCACGAGGAAATCGACACCGGATAAATAAGCACAACCGAGTGAAGGGTATAAATAAACTAATTTCAGAGGGAAGCTCGGTAACTCATTGTAAGAATGTGCTTGAAAGAAAGAGTATGTTTACACACAAAGTTTCAGGGCTGGTGTCAGTTTTAACGCGGAAGACCAGCAAGGTAGCTTGGGCAAAGAGCCCTCTGCCTGGCCTTGCCAAGTTCGTGCTCATGGTATGTGATGTGTTACTCTCGAGTGGCTCCTCATTTCTAAGTAAACCCGTTAGCCATGATTCACTTAATTTTGCAATGTCAGTGGCATCAACTCCTAGAATGGCTTCAAGAGCTTCTGTTTCAGGGAGATAGATTCAGACATTCCTAAGCCAAAATGATACAAAATTAAAAGTAGGGGTGCAACCTGGTACTGCTGCCAAGGCCGACAACAGCGGCATTAAGGGGAAGGGAAGTGCACACCTATCAGTTGACGCTTCCTGTTGACAGTGGGCCGCATAGGCCACGGTTTGGCCTTTGTAGCAGCGGTCGGTCTGCATGGCTGACACGTAGAACACAAAGTCAGCATCGGGTATTCCCCGGCCAGCACGCCCCAGGGTCTGGCAGTAGCGGCCCGTGCTGTCACACACTCGGCAGGGCTGCATTCGAGGGCAAGGTCCACAAAGATGCCTCCTGTTGGTGCCTTCACCAAGCAGCCAATGCTCATATTGACTGAATTAGTTTAATGCAGCGAATGTTATGAAAACGTTACGTTCAATGAGATATTAGATATTAGAGCCAGTGAAGCTTCGTAACACTTCAAGCGTAGCATACGCGTACCTCTAAATGGTCTTCGGGGACAAGAACTTCGCCACAGGTCGTGTCACTCTCACAATATTGGTTGCAGTAAAGGTAGGGGTCCTGGTCCGGAGAGAAGGCTTGATTGTTGGGACATTTTCTGTTTTGGGGGGGCAAGTGCGCGGGACGTTAGCACGCAGCCCTGCCTCAAATACTTTCCCGGGAGCGTCACCTGTTCAACCTAATGGGCACCAGCGTCGGCCTGACCATCAGCGTCTTCTCCCAGTAGACCAGGGCCTGGGGCAGTATCTTGTCCTACAAAAGAAAAGCCGCAGCCAAGAATTACGCACAACGATCACGCGCGGTACTGCTGCAATGCGTACAGCAGATGCGAGAAAGATAGCGCAGCGAGCGAACTCACATTAATTATTGTAAATTTCTCGGGCGGCAACCTGAAAATCAAGTCGACGGCGATCAACACCCCTAATGTGGCACCGGTAGGCAAGAGTGATAAATTCCACCAACAAAACTTGGCACGCCAAATGCTGAATACAATGTTCATGCAAAGTACACGAAGTTTCGCCACAGAAAGCTGCCGAAGCTAAAAACACTCACCTGAAAATGCTTTTATCGTAGAATACCTTGATTCTCAGCGGTTCGCTAATACTTCGCTTCCTTACATGAGATGAGGGCTCTAGGTGCACCGGGTTAAGCACCTGTAACCAGGGTGCAAATACGTTTCTGAAACTCGACGTCAGTCAAGGACTGTGGAGTTCTGCGTTCCACCGAGGATACAAAACCAGTACACACTTGTCCTTCGTGTTTCGATTACGAACCGAGCGTAGTTGATAAACTGAAGGCGCTCGATCGCGGATTATAAGGATTAATGGGGAAAGGGAGGCACCGCGGAAATGCGAGCACAGAAACGAGCCATCACGGCACTTACGTCTTCGATCTTTGGCGGGACGTAGCTGCAACGGAAGCCCCGGACGAACGAGAAGTACGACGTGATGATGGCCCAGTACGCGATGGACTTCATCGGGCTCGACTATTCTGATTTTACCCCATCGATTACGCTCCCTTACGCCCGCCCCCAAAATCAAGCCACCGCAACGCAATCTGGTCGTGCCATCAGCCGCTCGGTCGACACAACCTCACAACTCGCTCGGCGTTACAGCCGACTCGGCGCCTTGCCAGTCTTGCGACTGCAAAGCACGTTTTAGTTTATTTAGTGACCCCATCTACAATAGTCCTAATATCGCTGCTAACCGCCAACATTGTTGTGTCGCTAGCATCGATAGAGTTGGCAAAGTATCCGACATTGTTCGCAGGCTGTTACGCGGAAGAAAACTGCCACCCCTGTGTCTTGTTTTTTTACATAAAATTTTAAATTTAAAGCAATTGGCGTCTTGCAAGCCTTGCGACTGCAAAACACGTTTTAGTTCATTTAGTGGCACCACCTGTTTTTACTGAACAGCTCTACTATCGCTGCTAACCGCCAAAATTACTGTGTCACTGCCATCGCTAGAGTTAATACTTTTTCTGTTATTTTAGGATGCTATGCGGAATAAAACTAGCGTCCGTATGTATTATTATTTTCCATAAAATTTACAAATTAAACTAGTCCTAGAACAAAACTAACACTCCATGTTACATTTTAATCATGATCATCACTATCAAACACATTGGCTCTGAAGTGCTTTCGTAGTTTTGGTTTTGGTATTGTGTGATTGCGGACACGGTCTCATTCACACCTTTGCGCGTCCCCAAGTTCCGCATGGAAATAAACATCGCCAGATATGTCAGCGCTTCGCGGTCTGATGCAGACAAGAAAGCGCGTAGACACGCGCGCGCAAGGGGTCACGAAATAAAATAGTGTAATGCGCCAAGGCTGCCTTATTGCCCCCATTATAACAAAAGCACCGGGCGCACGGTCAGCGCGCGCGTGCGGGTTCAGCAGAAGCGCAAGATTGAGATCATGGCTTTGAATTAATTATACATGCCCTGCGCTGATGCAATCCCCCCCCGTGTACACGGAAGGTTTCCAATGCTAGCCGAGCCAAGTGCTATTACCTCTCGCTTGTAAACGGCTACTGATGAATTCGAACAATCGGCTTAATGAATAACCGGGCCGTATACCAAGGGTGCAGAAAGTGATTCACACAGCATTTCCAATACGCAGCTGCATGCAGCCTAAAAAATTAAAAATACTGTACAAACTGCTCGCACTTTTCCTGCCCGTTTTGTCAATTTTGCCCCTCTTGTGGTTCTTGAGATAACCAATGTTTTTTTTTTTTTTTACTTGGCCGAAAAATGTAGTTACCAACAGTGCTAACCGAAATTGTCAGTAGCCAATTTTCAAAAGTGGAGCAAGAAAAATACCGCACCCAGAAAAGAGAAGGTATCCCTGACTGAGTGTGCATTCACCCTGAAGATTTCAAACAGCCGTGCAATTTCTATTAAAAAGCTTTATTTTCGAAAAAAAAAAAAAAACTATGCTCTACACCAGCCAAAGAAACTTAACATACAAAACGTTCTAGTGTCAAGACAAAGAGTGCATGTGAACTGGATACATCAATAAAGCTCGATTATCCACCTGGCACAGTCAAACCACAAGGAGGCACTTAATGCTGAGTAGTAGTACATCTGTTAACTGTATACGAATCACACTTTGTACACACAGACAGATACCATATCATTTAAACTAGGAGTGGTAAATATAAACACGAGAACAAGAAACCACGAGCTCAAAGCTTTTGTTCTAGACAAAACCTCGAAGCAAACAATGCAACAGCTGGCATGCGCTGCTGTCAAGAAAGCTTGCACTCAAAGGTTATAGGTACAATACGCAGAGGCTCGAAGTGAGGCATTCAGCATCAGGCCTAGTGAGACATGGCATATGACACCTAGAATGTGGCAGCTTCGACTGAAGGCACTTCGAGCAACGAGAAAATAAATAGCCATAAAAAAGGCGCACCAGTTATTTCCTTTGCTAGGATATGCTTGAAAACATTTCAGTACAAGCCACTGCTTTGAGCTCGGCTAGTTTATACATTGAGAAGTTCGTCGTATATTTTGACGCCAGGCAATGACTGCCTTCACATAACCACCGACCCAGAAAGGATAGCCAGAGGGAAACAGAGGAGGAAGCAGCATATAACCTTTAACCGTAAGAAAGCCTGCAGCTTCTTAAACAACCCTGAGGCAACAAACATGCTTTGTGCGGTCAGACTGTAGTCCAGCATCTGTGCAGCCCTCGTCGGCGAGTCTACATCCAGCAAAGTGAATTCTACCGAGTAGTGGGCATACGCCCCGAAATGCACCCCTTCTGAGACAGTGGCAGGCATCTGCTCGCATGACAATACCTCAAGAAGAGTGGAGTATCAACGCTTGAGCACTAGATGTTAAAACGACTCCCACACCGTACGCCCATGTTAGGCTGGGAGGTAATACTCGATGTGAGCCAAGAACAGATTTTTCACAAATACATTGCACACCCCTGACAATACACGACATGGGGCCACAAATAAAGCCGCTGCCCAAATACATTGTGACTTTCGTGATAAAACAACGGCAAGAACGGCAAGTCGGAAACCACAAGTCCATTTGTGCTCTTTGAGACCAATTAGGCCAAAAACTTCGGCATGTGCATTGAAAACCCAAATTTGCAAAAAAAAAAAAAAAAAAAAAAGGAGCTGCCGCACAAAAAAATGACGCCGCCTTTGCGCATGTGTAAAAAACCCAGTGAGAATTTTTAGGCAAGGTAAAACAGAACCATCACCTGTTGAGTCAGTGAGGGCCAACGGCCTGTTCACAAACGAAGTAGATTTAAAAATGACCACAGGGTGCGAACCCCAACAAATTTACGCATGCTGTAAACATCTGGATTATTTGACCTCTACAGGGTTCCACACCGTCCAACTGCACCTCAGTGGCTAGCCACAACTGCCAACTTTAAAACGAAGCCACATAGCACGATGGATTGGATCCATTTTCCTATCGTCCCACCTGCTTTCTGCCGAAGTGCTTTGCACGTTTCTGGCCATGAGAGTTGTCGTAGAGCTCTTCTACAAGGCATTTAGAGTACAGGCCACCCCCGCAGCCCTTGTCTTGCCAAATAACAATGGCCAGTACACCACACGCCTTATAATACTAAAATAAGGCAGTGAGCTAATTCGTTTGTAGATAAGGCAACACTCGCCCCGCACACAATGGCAGCCAGCCTCATTCGCAGCCCTTTGCATGACTGGCTACGACTTGACACTAGCAATGCACTTTGATAAAAATAACCTTGCACGCTGGTGGCAACACACTACATAGCTCCCTTCCAGCTACAGCCAGGGGGGCGGAATATAGAACCAAAAGAGAACTATGCAAGGATGCAGTAGCCACTGAAATAGAAGAGAGGAAAATGTTTTAGCCTTGCTTTTTTTCTCTCAAATGGTCGCATGCCCCGACTTTTAGTAGACAAGTGAAAACAAACAGAGCATGACAGGGGAAATACAGGCAGTGTGGGAGACAGCGAGGGGCACGACGAAGGAGGAGCTGGCAGCACGAGCGAGTTCAGTTGACCGGCTCGACGTAGTTTGCCGGCAGCATGCCCGTGCTGCCCGTGCGTTGCACCGTGCCGGTCATCCAGCCCTCGTCAATGGGCACGCAGCTGACAATCATGTCGCCATCTAGGAAGCTCACTTCGTCCACGTCCTGGGCCACGTAGTCGTACATCGCCCGGAAGGTCCGCTGGGAAGAAAAGTCTAGGCGTTGGGTTGTGCATTGAGAAAGATCTTGCAGTGGCACCACCTCATGCAAACACGGTGAAACAAGAGGACAAGAGCTGCACTGCTGCTGCTGCAGGGTACTTGCAATGCCCAGATAATTCGGCAAAGATATTTTTTTTTTACGATATCACACTTCTTGTACAAAAACAAGCCTTTCTGCCAGCGATTCCCCGCAATAACGAATCCACCGGAAAAAGCGAAACAATTTGCTTTGGCGGGAATTTCGTTCCCGCGAGATTGAAACATAAACGGCAGGAAAATCACCCGCAAACCAAAAATTTATTTCCGAAAGTCGGTTATAACATTTTGCGAGCCTTACCTTGCAGTAACTTCACAGTTTAGCTCTCACACTACAAGCAGCGCTTCATTGCTAGTTGTGCGCGCCTAAGAACAACCAAATCGTGTCAAACGCATCCAGAACATCCCACTGGTTTGCCTTCTCAGCACATTTTTCTCCCTGGCCCTTGGCACCGAGTATGTCCGAGCATGCAAGCGAAGTCCAGCTGCTTCTGTTCCAAACTTTGCCCGACAGTGGCACCCCGTCCTTCCAATGCTGTCCCCAAATCAGAGCGAGAACCGCTTTGTTGACGCCCAGAAAGGCTTTCAGAACTGTGAAGCGAGCTGCAAGCGGTTCCAAACTCGTCGGCGCTATTCTCCCTTCTTGCACATGGGCCACTGACCAGGGAGGGCAATGATGGCTGCCTCATCTCGTAGTGATAAAAACGTCCACTTTGGATTGAGAGCAAACGTGCCGATTGCCGCACACACAATGAACGCAAGTGCGCTGTTCAGTGGTGGCTGGCTACAACAGCCATGGCCCAAGCCAAAGAAAGGCATGCCCAGGGTGGAAGCAGGCTTGAGACTTCCGGAGCAGCTCAGGGAGCAGGAATAATGCTGTCTTGGAGCAGCTTTGGAGCAATAACAGGGATGTTTTGGAGCAGCTTTGGAGCACCAAAAGTGACTTTTGGGGCAGTGCAATTCGGTTTGGGAGCAGATTTTGAGTCAAACAATTTAGCTGCAACTTTTTAAATTATTTTGCACACATGCACAAAAAAAAGCGAAAATTCTAATCATTCTTACTTAACATTCCATCAGTACTGAGCTGACCACTATACCAATAAGTTGAAAATATATGTTTCCATAATTAAACCATACCAGCCAACAGAGCGATAACTAAGAGAAAACTTTGGAGATGAGCGATGCTTTGAGAACTACATTTAATCAGATTTTAGACAAATGAAAAATAAATATTCATGATAATAAAACCCCATTACAGTCATGAGAAATAGCCCTGAGAAGAATAAAGAAAAAGAAAATGGTTCCTTTTGCACCAAAGCTGATAAAATTTTAACTTCATTCTAACCCAAACAAGACTGTCAGCAAATAACATTACTAAGAGTAACAAAACAACAGAAAAATAAAATAAGAGGAAACAATCGGTAATATGCCTTGCATAACTAAACCTGACAAGACTCCAGAGAAAGTAAAAATAAATGCTGATATTCACAAAACAAGAGAAAAAAATACCCCAGCATATAACCGTTTGTATTGACCATAATGCATTATTCTATGCACGTAAAAAATGCCGAGAAACTGTGTCGTGCTCATCTAAATAAGCCGCATACTACACACCTACTGAGCTGATTACTTGCACATCGCTAAACAGGATCTCCTGTTTGTCAACGTAATGGTTAGCGCCGATAAGACAAAATACTAGTGAGAGTCCGACTGATCAGTAGAACCATTTTATTCTCTGCTTCTGACAGTAAGCGGGAAGATTGAAACGACTGCTGGTGACGACGCATCTTTCACGACGCAGCGCGCTGTGCGGTGTAGCCGCGTTTCGGGCTAAATTTTGCGCACTGCCCGCACCCCAACTCCTGTCAAACTGCGCCACAGCTTGGACAGCAGGAAATTGTGACGAGGGGACGACCGAGTCCCTACTGCTCTCCACACAATAAGACTGGCATTGAACATCATTTCACTGTGGCCTCACATTTTGCGGCACCCCACTCCAATGCCGGTTTTTGAAGCAGGGTGGCACAAGAAACTGAATTGGCACAGCGTGGCGCAAATGGTGCAGCAGTTCCCCCCCTGCCCACCGTGAGTCGCCATGTGTCGCCCCCCGGTGGTGTCGCTGCGAGGCTGCCTCCCCGGACGGCCACCTGTTGCAGTCTCTTAGGTAAACAAATATGGTGGCGGCCATGCAAGCGCCCTGTGGCAGAAGTTTACGCACTTTGAATGCACCTGAGCACTTCTGGGACAGTGTTAGCATTGAATGGGTAGATAAAATGTCGACCAGAGCAGCAGCGAATTTTGTTAATGTGGGATCGCTTTCCGAAAACATTTCGGTGCTGCGAGACATGAAATACATGGGCTTCTACGGGCGTTTGACGGGGATCCCAGAATATTTCATTGCTGCGGGATTTCGCTATCCCGGGGCTTGACTGTATCAGCACCGCCAAGCCAACTTGAGGTGGTTCCTGAGTGCACAATATCTGGGGCGATTGTGGGCAGTGCTGGCCAAAATGGGGGAGGGGGCGAGCATGCTCAGCATTGAAAACAATTCACTGAGCAGAGGAGAGCAAGACCAAAGCAGCTTGTCCCACCTGCTACGCTGCACTTCTGCTTCAGCCCGCCTGACTTGACAAACAAGCGCGCGTCGGAGAGCACACAGAATGTGCCAGACTGCTTGCCAGAACATTAAAGCTGCTGCGCGCTAGGGTTTCACCTTCCTTACCCGACACTCCCTCCTAGTCTCTATTCCTCCACACGGCCAACCAGTGCAGTTCTTTTGCACACTGCACTTACCATTTCCTAGATCAGCCTCCTCGCTCTCTACAGGGGGCGGCAGCGGCACACTAGCATGCCAGACGCTCACAGTACAGCAATGCATCATGATGCCCCTCACTGCAGGAGCTGGCACGCCAATTCGAAGGCTGCCCGTTTATGTCCAGCGTGCTTACCCCGCTTGGCATCTGAGGCTGAGAAGGCATGACGCGCTGCATGGCAGGAGCAGCATCTGGAAAGACAGGCCGCTCTCAAAGCACTGAACAACACCGCACTACATTCAGCAGCGTGTTTCCAGTTTACGAGCCTCAGGCCCAGCTCGCAGCTCTTGTGGAGCCGCAAGAGAGCACACAAGCTGAAGAAGCCATGCACAACAGTAGGACAAGCCTAGGCGCAAGGAAAGCTCGGACAAAAGAACACACCAGGGACTTAGCAGCAGGCAATAACAACATTGACAGTAGAAAATATGTGCCTAGCCATAAACTGTCGTAGACACAAGGAAATAACTTTGCAGCTAGCAGTGGCCATGCCCTAAGCTTTCGGTTTTGTTGGCATTTATAGGAATAAGGTTTGCCATCCCCACTACAGCAGAAGCAAGGACGTCCGACTCATCAACCAAGAAATACAGTCAATGCACAGCAAAAAATAACACTTGCGAGTTTGCACCCTTTCACAAAAGCTAATTTTATATTCGCAAGAGCCACGATGAACAAGAAAAATGTTTAGGCTACACTGAGGCTTGTGTTGGTTCCCTGTAGCACGGTAACCCGCCATGGGCGCAAGGCAGTTGTTTCCCATTGCATTTTTAGAAACAACCGAGTCTACAGCATTTTGCAGTCACATTTAAACAGACAGTGCTCTGTTGCCTGCATAAAATATCAATTTATTCTGTCACTCAAAGGCACGATGCAGGCTGGCTGGTAATGAATTAATAAAATAAGAACCTCAGCCGCTCACACATTCTGAGCTTAGCATACACATGGCAGCGTCGTACACTCTTACTGCAGCGTTATGTAGAAAACGCTCTGCAGTACAAGTTAGGTTGGTACCTTGATGCCTCCTTGAGTTCAGTGTTATCAAATAGAAAACATCTGGAATTCACTTCAGTAAAAGAACAATGCCTCTGCCTTTTGATGAGGAGAAAAAAAACATTCGATGCTCTTCTTCAGTTAATATATAACTGATCTAACTTTGCTCTGGTGGGAAAACAACAAGAGCTACAAAACAAAAAACAGCGCTAATAATGTCTACCTCTTTCGACAATTCAAAAAAAAAAAAAAAACTGGAGTCAAGAGGGCAAACGACTGAGTGAATGCCAATCCACGCAATGCACATTAAAGGGACACCAAAGGCTGAATGCTTTAACTGAAAGATCGTGCGTTCCTTAACCCTCTCGGCTCTTTTGTTCGACGAGCAACAATGCGTTATTTGCTGAGAAATGCGCAAACAAAGCTGGCATTTCTCTCACCCGCTTCCCTTTCATTTTTTCGTGACGTAGCCATTGCGTCACAAAGTAGGAGCAAAGCACCAGCAGCCCCGGTGCGGTCTGGGCATAAACTGTGGTAACAGATGCTTTTACGTATCCAAGCCATGGCGGACTACAGCTCGTTTCTCTGGCCGAGAGTTCGCATTCATGATTATTCTGCGACGGAATGAGATATGCTTTGACAGGGTGTCTACCAATTCTACATTTTCAAAATTCCCCAACTTTTCCAGGTTTTCCCTGACAATTCTAAGCATAATCCTTGACTGATATGCCTGTTCAACAAACACTCTGGTAAACAAACCAGTGGTAAAAAAACAAACCAGTGGTAAAAAAAAGGACAGAGCACTTGCATTAACTGCAGAGCACACTGCTAAATTAGAATCCCTTGCTTGTAAGGATCCATTAGCAGAAAATACAGCATTAAAAAGGCCCAATAAGTGATGTGCAATAACAAATGAAACACCTTTCACTCTTTCAGAGACTTGATTTCTTACTGCAGCAGAAAAGTCTGACGTTCTGCATTTTTCATGAGCTTTTGCATTTTCAATGCAAGTTCTCTAACAAGAGCAGCGGTTCTCTTCTTCCTTTCTTCAATGTCCCACAAATACAACCATTTCCTCATCGCCACCATTATCACAATCATCAACAGCCTATTTACGTCTACTGCAGGACGAAGGCCTCTCCACCCGTTTCTGTCCTGCGCTGCCCGAGTCCATGCTTTGCCTCCGAATGTCTTTATTTCATCCTTCCATCGTGTTATTGGCCTTCCCCTTCTTCCGTCGCTGGGTACATATTCTGTTAACCTCTTGGTCCACCTGATGTAAGTTTGTTTCACTACATGGCTTGCCCAAGTCCATTTATTTTTGTTTATTTTAACAGCGATACCTTCTACTCGAGTTTGCCCCCTGATCTAGGATGCGAAGTGTTACTCTGTCATTACCCTGTCAAGAAGCATTACTCCTATCATTATTCGCTTTATGGCCCGTTGGACAGCATTCCGTTTGACATCACCGGTAAAACTCATTCGTTGAACTTTCTTTTTAGGGATAGAGGTAGCTTACTTTTCATTTTTTGTGAGTGCTTGCCGAGTGCACCTCAACCCATTCCTATTCTGCGTCGGATTTCTTTCTCGTGGTTGGAATCAGCACTGACCACCTCTCCGAGGTAGTTATATTCTTCAACTTGTTCAGGTGTTTCGTTACCTATGCTGAGTAGGACGCATTCAGCATGTTTGTTACAGCCTTATTTTAGATTTCATAATATTTATTTTTAGCCCGACGGCCACACTTCCAGCATTTTTGCATGTGGTCTGCAGATTCATTGAGCAAAAGCACGTCGTCTGCAAACCTGAAATGGCTCAAGTATTCCCTATTTATCCATAGACCTGCATTTTCTTAGTCAAGCTTGATAAATAGCCCCTCCAGACACGCTGTGAACAATTCTGGCGAGATGGGATCTCCCAGTCACAGTTCCTGTTAGGTTCGGGAACGTTTTGGTTTGCTTGTGAAGGACTATCCTGCCTGTACATCCCTCATATATTGCGTCTAGAAGCCTTACGTTGGTTTCCTCCACTCCTTGGTTCTTCAATGCTTCCAAAACTGTTGTGGTGTCTATTGAATCAAACGCTTTTTCCTAGAATATAAATGTCATGTCAACAGGTTTATTATACTCTGCGGACTTTTCTATTACTTGATTGATGACATGATGCGATTCATTGTAGGGTATCCTTTTCTAAACCCAGCCTGATCCCTGGGTTGTTGGAAATCTAGGCTGTCACTTATGCAGTTAACTATTACTTTGGTAAACAGCTTGTATACAACTGACAGGCTGCTTGGTCGGAAATTCTCAAGGTCTTTGGTGTCCCCCTTTTTGTTGGCGTTTTTCCAGGCTATGGGCAGTTTAGAGTCCTTAAGCATTCTGAGATTAGTTTAGCAAGCTTTTCCACAACTACATATTCTCCCTCCTTTAAAAGGCAAATGGTTATGTCGTTGTCACCTGCAGCTTTTCCTCTTTTCGTGCTCTTGAGAGCCTTTTCAACTTCGACTGTGGTTATTAGTGGTACTTTGTCAGCTAAGCCTGTACTCTTAGTTGTTTCCCCTGGTGTAACGTCACATGAATATAGCCTGGTGTAGAATCGTTCCGCTACCTTTATTATCTTGTCCATGTTGAGCGTAATGCTACCGTGCTCGTACTACAGTGCGTACACTGACTTTTGTGATAGCAGGCTTCCTCTTAGTTGCTCTTAAGCTTCCCCCCATTTCCAGTGCTTCCTCGATCACTACCATGTTGCACGCATAAGAGTGGTTTGTTTTACATCTGTTAATTTTGACAGCCCTGCTAATTCAATCTGATCCACCATACTCACAATTTCATGTTCGTACGTTTGGCAATAAGTTCCTTTGTTTTCGGTGTTAGTTTTCAGTTTGTTTCCTGCATGCTGCTCCTCCCACAGCTACTGCCGTTGTTAGGTTGTTATTTAGCGTGTCAACACTGTCTTTGTTCTGAAGGGTTATTTCAGCTCCTGCATCCTGGCTCCACCCGACCCCATTGTGGGTTTCCCACGCTCCGCCAGTGTCCCCTCTTTCTCCTTTGATATTCAGTCTTCTTATGCACCTAACCATCCTATGATGGCTGCTCCGAATCTTGGCTAGCACCTCCATGTCCTGACTTCCTGAATTCATTCTTCCATCTGGGGCGGTATTCTCGTAACTCTCCTTTTTAAAAACGTCCCTCTTGTGTCCCTTTCATTTCATCGTGACGTACTTCCGGTTAAGCCGTGGGCCTTTGATTCAAATACCGTAACTGCTCTTGCAAACGCATTTTTAAGAACTAAAACCATATAAGACTACCTTTTATGTGTTTACAGTTAAACCTCGTTATAACGAGACGGGCTATAACGAAATAATGGATATAACGAGCAAATCGTAATTCCCCTTGAAAGTCCCCATAGAAACCAATGTATTTAAAACCTCGTTTTAACGAGGTAAAATTTGCCCGTTACGGGATATAACGAACAAATTTCGTTGAGAAATCAAATTTTGAGCTAATTTTTAAACAGTGCGCAACGCGGATTTGAGACAGTGCGCGACGCGGCAACTGTATTAGCAGTTCAAAACTCCCGCCACGCGCGCGAAGCTGGATGGCGCGCCATGCGGACGCTGCGCCCGCGAAGCCATTCCCACCCTCCTCTCGCTGCGCACGGCATGCAGACAATGGGGCCCTTCGATTTACAGTCTTGGACTCACCGCGGGCTCCCCGAGAAGCAGTCCGACGTTCGATTTTCACATGCATCCCTATGGCTTCGGGTGGCTTCGGGGAATCCTCGGACTACCCGCGGACTATCCGCGGTGAGTCCGAGAAGAGCCCCAATGCGCCAATGCGTCGCCTTCCTCTCCCACCCCTGCCCCCTCCTCCTCTGTTCGTATCGCCGACGTCGCTGCGTAGTTGCAGGGCTCGCAAGCTTGGACGTTCCCTGTCTTCCCTATAGGCGGCGTAAAAATCGACGCCCCACGTGACCAACCTTGACCAACCTAAAGCGCTGTTTTCGACCATCAAGCCCACCAGACGGCGCAGGCAAAATGTTACTTTTGGTATAGAATACAAAACATTCATTCCGTGACTCAAAGAGCCCACACAGTTCGCTTACAATGTGTTATTTAAAAATACTATTAACAAGTTCCGCATCAAACATCTGTTGAGCAAAAATGTACGCAACTTTTTACGAACAGCCGACTGGTGCACCACCTTGTTTCTGAATTCGCAACCACAAAGCCGCCAATTCAAATTGAAACCGCTGCAACGGCCGACCGTTTCAATGTGCGCGGAGCACCGGTTTCGTGACTGTTATTGCTGTTATGTGCTTTTGCGTCCATCAGTTGTTGAGAGGACTGGCAAAACACGAGAATTGAGTGCTTGTGGAATGACAAATGTGGGAAATTCCGCATCGGAAGGCAGCTGTCGAGGCCAGAATATTCGATTCTTCAAACAGAAGGTGAGTGTTATGCACTCCGCTAGAAAGACGGTGCAAAGGAAACCGTTGTCGCCGTCAATACTTCATTTGTGCCCTTCGTTCGAAATCTTAGCGCAAGTGAACGAGTTGTTATGGCAAAAAAAAATGTTGTCACGAAAGCGACGTACAATTGCAGCGATCGAAATGAAATGATGTCCTGGCCTCTGTAAACTTGCGGATGTCAATAAACGATTTGTTCTCACTTGCTGCTCACTGTGGTCTGTGCCAGTCGAGGCCATCTGGTCACCTGGCGTAACATCACTTCACTAGCGCGGCGCAAGTAAACACGCGACCAGCGTGCCAGCCAGGAGCCAGCAGGAGCAGCCACGGCCGGACTCGACGCCCCTTTCGCGCGCGGGAGGAGGAGAGTCGAGTCCGGCCGTGGAGCAACGAACCGGCGGCCGCCGTGCGAGGGCAGCCATGTTATTAAGGAGCTCAAGCGGCCTGTGCAAAAAGCATCCGCCATGTTTACAAAGCCGTGTTTACAGCGCCATCAAGCGGGCGTACTGGGTAGTTCACGACGCCGCCACTACGCTTTTTCTGGCACTACAGGCAAAGCTAGACCTTTGCTTCTCTAAAATCCTCCCTGTTCTGTGGTAGTTGCGTGTGCGTGGGTTTTCGCAGTCTTCAGCCTTATCTTTTATCGTACTGCTCGCGTGATTCCAACAACGCGAGTGCGACAGGCGGGAAGCGAAAGCTAAAGGCTATCACGCTTGAACAGAAGACGTCTATGATAAAAGCCGTCGCATCGGGCGCGAAGGAAGGTAAGGTGCACTCCGTGGTAAGGTGGCAAGAGACTTTGACGTGTGGACGAGTACGCTGTCCACCATCGTGAGCAACCGAGAGTCCATCGTCAGCGCTGTTGCACGTGGCGTGAAAGGAAGCACTAAGGACGGCGTCGGAGGCACTAGATGCGGTGGACGTGCTGCGCCGCTCCTTCGGCGCGCACGAGGGCGGCGAAGATGGCGTGAACATAGCGGCCGCAGCTGAGCGAGCCATCGCTCGCATCAGGAAGGTGCATCAACGTCCAATTACGGACTTCTTCGAGCCAAGTCTGTTTGAAATACGAGTTTTGAACTGCAATAAAGTAGGTTCGTGACTTTTCCTTTTTACCTCCGGAATGTGTTTATTTTGCTGACTACCGCCGTGCGGCAAGATGCTATTTCGCCCGCTTTTTGTTTTAGGTAACTACAATGCAAATATTTGCAGTAAATGTCGGCTATGGCTATAACGAAATATTGGCTATAACGAGCAAATCGCGGCGCCCCTTCAATTTCGTTATAACGAGGTTTAACTGTATTTGAACGTATTTTCAAAAACTAAATGCGAAGAAATTTTTGTTTGTTACGACGTTGAAAGTTTTCACCGCAAGGAAAGGAACGTCCAAAGATGGCAGCTGCAGTCAGCTGTTTCTTTGTGACAGTGAGGTGTAAACAATGCTGCGGCGACTCAGTTTTTCATGGTTGGACTCCGTTTTGAGGTCGGTTACAATGCCCGTGCATCAAGATAACCCTCCCATTACGTATTTTGGCATCAACGCACTTTCGGCACGCTGACGCGAGCTTTTCCAGGAACCTGCAATGGTGCGCTACGTCATTGACATTTGCGTGTTCTACGAGTGAAAAATGTGTAGGGGGTGGGGGGGATTTTCGTTTCTTAAAGGAGTACTGACACCAAATTTTGACGCCTAAAAAATTATAAAATTGGCTTCAGTAGTTTGTACAGATGCCTCACAGAAATTTTTGCAGCGATCCGAGGCCGGAATCACATCTAAAATCGATTTTGATTGTCCCGGCCACGAGCTTCCACAAATCGGCAGCACTAGCGAAATCGCTTTCGGCGTGACGAAACATCGGCCTGCGTGTCTGGCCGGTTCAGGGTGACGTCATATCTTCTTTGGTGGGGTTTTTTGGCGCAAGGGCATCTAAGGCCAAGAGCGCCATTTCTATGATGAGGTAAAAATGTGCTAATGAAATGAGTGCAAATAGTGCATAAAATTACTTCGGTGTAAAGGGCCGGATCCAAAAGATGAGTGAGGAGCGTGATGAGGCATGGAATGAGCTAACGGTGTATAGGGCCATGGTAAATAGAACCCTACGGATGAACAAGGTGGATGAGAATGCTACTTTCTAAAACAAACCTGCTTTAAAAAACTGATAGCATCAAGGTATTCCAAAACTCTGCTGAACTCGAACACAGGACAGTCTGATAAAAACATTGCAATGTGCCGTGGCATATTCTTACGGTACATTTCCGGGAAATAGCGTCTCCTTTCTGGTTCCATGGCCGAGCACTCAACCAAAACATGGAGGACTGAAAGACCCTCACCACATCTGGCACAGTTTGGAGGCTGGTCACCAGTCAGGAGGTAGGAATGCGTGCCATGTGTGTGCCCTATTCGTAGTCTGCATCGCCAGACCTCAGAGGCCCTGTTTTTTTCCCTGGCAGCTGATCGGCCGATTATAGGTTGTACCAAGTGAAGCTTGTTGTTGACTTCTCCGTCCCATTCTTTCTGCCAGAGCTGAAGGAGTATGTGTTTTACTGCTGGTTTCATATCGAGGTAAGGTACTTGCGTGATGTCAATACTGGTTCTTTCAGCTGCTCTGGCAGCAGCCTGGTCGGCTTCCTCGTTGCCAGCTATGCCACAATGGCCAGGAACCCAGCACACTATAATTTCTAAATTTAGCTGGTGTGCTTTGTACAGAGCTTTAAGAAGGGCAGTAAATGTGGGATTCTTCGTTCCCTTTCCTGTGGACAGGGCTGTGACAACGCTGAGTGAGTCTGTGAAGATAACAGACTTTTGTGTTTTGCTTGTGATAATGTGGTCCACAGCCAGATATACTCCGTGTGCTTCTGCTGTAAATATGGTTGTGTTTTTATGCATTGTTTTTGCTATTGAAAGATGCTGTCCAACAACTGCACAGGCCACAGCCGATTTGGTTTTCGATGCATCAGTGAAAAACTGAGCAGCCTTGTACTTGTCTTGGAGGTATGCGAAGTGCTGTTTGACTTCCAATAGTGAGCCTTTCCTGTCTACTTGTCTAAATGAGGTGTCGCATGATATGATGCTTGTATCCCAGGGTGCCACGCATTCATCTGGAGTCATTTTGAGGGTGTCATCAAACGAGATCGATAGTTTTGTAGAGATGGAATTGATCAGCAGTGGAAACGGTTGAGCTAAGGAAGGTCGATTTGAAAAGAGCAGCATTCTTGAGTTATCTCTAATCAGGGAGTCACACGGGTGCTCGGGCTGTGACGTAACCTTCAGGGCATAAATAATACCAATAAAAGTTCGCTGGTACTCCAGAGACCAACAGCCTGATTCAGCATAGAGGCTCAGTACTGGACTAGTGCGGAAGGCCCCTGTGGCCAACCTGATGCCCAGATTGTGGATAGGATCAAGCATTTTCAGTGCAGTGCTAGAGGCTGACCCATAAACTACACATCCATAATCTAGGCGGGACAAAACAAGACTTTTGTACAAGTGTAGTAGACACTTCTTGTCAGTGCCCCACTTCATGTGTGCTAGTATCTTAAGCACATTCATTGCCTTCAAACACTTCAGTTTCAGATGCTTCAGGTGGGGGGTGAACGAGAGTCTCGAGTCGAAAATCAATCCGAGAAACTTATGTTCTGTTTTAACAGGAAGCGGCTGTCCATTTAAGTAGATTTCTGGTGCAGGGGCAATGCCCCTTTTTTTCGAGAACAGTACACAGGCACTTTTTGAGGGGTTAAATTTGAAGCCATTCTCATCTGCCCATTTGGACAGCTTATTCACTGACAGCTGAATTTGGCGTTCACAAAAGGAGAGATTGCAGGACTTGAAGCCGATCTGCACATCGTCAACATACACTGAGTAAAACATGGTTGGCGGAAGTACAGTGCGTAGGGAATTCATTTTTACAATGAAAAGTGTGCAGCTCAGCACACCTCCCTGTGGCACCCCTGTCTCTTGTGTGAATGGTTTAGACAGAGTACTGCCTATCCTTACACGAAATGTCCTATCAGAGAGGTAGCTTTCAATTGTTTTTAGCATATTTCCTTGTATCCCAAGGGCACATAGATCTCTCAATATACCAAACCGCCAAGTAGTATCATAGGCCTTTTCAAGGTCAAAGAATACAGACAGAAAGTACTGTTTATGCGCGAACGCATATCTTATTTGGGACTCCAAGCGCACAAGTTGGTCAAGCGTGGATCTTTGTTCTCGAAAGCCACACTGGAATGGATCCAGGAGCCTGTTTGCTTCTAGAAAATGCATTAATCTTCGGTTGATCATTTTTTCAAATACTTTGCACAAACAGCTAGTCAGAGCTATAGGTCTGTAGCTAGATGCAACTGCTGGGTCCTTCCCTTCCTTCAATACTGGAACAACAATGGCCTCTTTCAGCCTCGGAGGGATATATCCATTGTTCCAGATCCTATTAAAAAGTGATAGTAATGCAAGTTGAGTTTCTGGGTGCAAGTTCTTGATCATTTCATAGTGAATATTGTCAGGTCCAGGTGCTGCTTTACCAAGAGTGTTTAGGCAAGCTTCGAACTCAGCAATAGAGAACTCAGCATTATATGCCTCACTTGGAGGTGATTTACGATGAAGTTGCAGTTTTTCTTCCCTACGTTTCAATTTAAGAAACTTCGCTGAGTAGTGCGCTGCACTTGAAACCGACTCAAAGTATGCTCCCAGTGCATCCGCCTGATCTTCCAGAGTGCCACCAGCATTATCAACTAGAGGGCGGGGGCAAGTCTGCTGCCCTTGCAACTTGCGTATCCTATTCCATAGTTTATTTTGGTCGGTGTAAGAGTTAATACCCTCTATGTACTTCTCCCAACTCTCACTTTTTGCTATCCGTCTCACTCTTCTCGATTGGGATTTGATGCGTTTGAAGTTTATGTAGTTTTCAGTCGTGGGAGAGTCACGGAAGAGGCGCCATGCTGCATTTTGTTTTTTCCTAGCACTTTGGCAGTCCTCATTCCACCAAGGAATCGGCTTTCTTTTTGGGTTACCAGAACTTTGTGGGATACATTCACTAGCGGCTTCAATTATGTGCTTTTCGATAAAGGAAAGTGCGCTGTCGATGTCCAGTGAATCTAGATAGTCACGTGGAAGACAGGTTAGCTGCCGAAACTTTTTCCAGTCAGCAGACCCCATCCTCCATCGTGGTACACTGTTCTGCCCATGTGTCGACACTACCTTTTCTTTCAGCACGATTGGAAAGTGGTCGCTTCCATAAGGGTCATCCAGGACGTGCCAGTCCAGTAGTGGGAAGAGAGTAGCAGTGCAGAGAGCTAAGTCAACTGATGAGGATGTTTTGTGTGTGGGACTGAAGTATGTGGGCTTCTTTTTGTTCAATATGCAAGCTCCAGTGGAGACTAGTAATTTTTCTATCACTCGCCCTCTTGAATCGTAGTTTTCACAGCCCCAGAGAGGATGATGGGCATTGTAGTCTCCTGCTATTATGTACGGCTCTGGGAGCTGGTCCATTAGATTTTCAAATTCAGATTTCTGTAGTCGCTTGTCTGGGGGAATGTAAATGGAGCAAATTGTTATTAGTCGCTGCAACCATATAACTCTCACAGCTACAGCCTCTAGTTCAGTCCTGAGTTTAACTTCCTTAGCTGTGGTTGACCTTTGAAGGATAATAGCCACACCACCCGATGGTTGGCTGGTGTTTTGCCTGTCCTTTCTGTATGTGATGTACTGGGGTAAAAAGTCTGTGTGTTTGCTGCTTAAGTGGGTTTCTTGGAGACACACTGCCAGAGGTGCATGCTCCCAGAGCAGCTCTTTAACATCATCCAAGTTTTTCAGAAGCCCCCTGCAGTTCCACTGCAGTACAGTACAAAAAGCCATTACTAGTATTGAGAAGTTTGTTACTAAAGACAGGCTCAGCTTGTTAGCTGCCAGAGCCTTTTCCAGTAGGAGACACCTTAGGGAGCTCTGCTTTTTTGATCAGTTCCTGGGAGTTCGTACGTTCCAGAGGTTTGTGGCGATCCTTCGGCGTGATTGACGCAGAGGATGGCTCACTTGTGTCCATAGCCTCCAAAGAAGGCTTCTTTGTTGACGGTTTGAGACCTGAGGCCTTGGCTGGCCTCCGGTTCTCCTGTGAGGTTACAACCATCTCAGTGGTGTTAGTCAGCTGTGCAGACCGCGAGGCTGCAGCTGACACATTGGCCGTTTTCGGGCCACCATTTCCTTGAGGTGCAGCAGGTGTCGCTGTTTGCACCTGGGGGGCTGAAGATGTCTCCTCAGGCCCTCTCAACGAGGTCCCTGATTGGACAGTTGCCGCACGTGGCGCCGCCCCCTGACGCGCCACGTCGGCGTATGCTATCTTATGCGTGATAGCAAGACGCCTGCGTGCTTCGGGGTAAGAGATGTTTTCTTTTACTTTCAACGCAATGATTTCTTTTTCTTTTTTCCATTGCTGGCATGAGCGTGAGTATGCAGCATGGTCACCGCTGCAGTTGACACAGTGTGGTGGGGCAGTGCAGCTTTCCGACACATGGTCGGTTTTGCTGCATTTTGCACATGTCTGCTTACCCCTGCAACTCTGTGATCCGTGCCCGAATTTCTGACATGTATAGCACCGGCGCGGGTTGGGGATGTAAGGTCTGACTCGGATTTTCACGTAGCCAGCTTCTACGGTCTCCGGGAGAACCGTTGTGCCAAAGGTGAGAACAATGTGCTTGGTGGGGATTTCTTTGTTGTCGCGGCGGATGACTATCCGCTGAACTTTGATGACATTTTGCTCATGGAAGCCTTCAAGGAGTTCATTTTCAGTAAGGTCTAGGAGGTCTGCTTCACTTATAACACCACGCACGGTGTTCATGGAGCGGTGAGGACTGACAGTAACAGCGGTGTCACCAATTTTGTCAACTTTGAGGAGCTTGTCACATTGAGTCTTATCTTTAACTTCAATCAGCAGGTCGCCATTGGACATTTTTTGTGCCTTGTAGCCAGCCCCAATGAGGTTCGACAGACATTTGGACACAAGAAATGGTGACATCTTTCTCATTGTTGTGTTCTCATTTTCCGAGTGCATCACGTGGAAGCGTGGAAAACACTCTTGCCTCTTTGAAAGAAAAAATTCAAAGGTGGTTGCCTCGGTGCGCCCCCTTTTAAGAGAGCGATTCATGGAAAAGGGATTTGAAGATGCCATACAGCAAGTATGTGTTCGGTGGCAAGGCCGGTCGCCCACCACCGAGCCCAACAAGGGAACGTGGCTTCTTCATGAAAAGCACACGCTAACCGTACCTTGCCACTATAACCCTATGCTTGAAATCAAGAGTGATGTCTTTGCACAGGGTTAACCCTCGCCACCTGGAGAAGCATGGAAGCAAAGAAGGAAGGAGATGACAGGACAGGGTTAGGAAAGACGATAGGAAAGCAAAAGGATGAAGAAGAGGACAGGAAAAGGCGACTGGCTGATTCCCCCCAGGTCGGGTCAGACTGGGGGCACCGTCTACGGGAAGCGGGGGCCGAAGTGGTGTGTTGCCTCTGCCAGGGGGCCATGAAGGTCCAAAACAACCCTGGCTTTGGCTCAACCACCAGGATGCCCTTTTCCCCGAACACGGCAAAGCCACGCACAGCCGAGGGCGTGGGTGGGTCCAACCCACATGGGCTCGGGGTCCGCGGTGTCGCCACTACCGTCACCTTGAAATGCAAGGCGCCCCTGCGGGCAGGGTGACGTCATATAGTCATTTTCAGAGCCAGAAACGATATCCCGCGCTGCTGTTGTCAGTGGTTTGATTGATTGTAGGGTTTAACGCGCCGACGCAACGCAGGCGATGAGGCGCACCGTAGTGGAGGGCTCCGGATTAATTTTGACCACCTGGGGATCTTTAACGTGCGCCGAAATCTCGTACGCACGGGCGTTTTTGCTTTTCGCCTCCATCAGAAAAGCGGCCGCCGCGGCCGGGAATCGAACCCGCGACCTGTTGTCAGTGGTATTCGTTTGGGCAGGAGACGTACAGGTGTAGCTGTGTGAGCAATGCTTGTAAACTTTGCGCACTTTGCGTGTTCGACGTCTTTGCTCTTCAGTTCGTGGCCGGCGCATGGTGTTCCCTTGCACTGGTGCTGAAAACTGCGCGGTGCCGGCACCGCGCGGTGCACGATGTCGACGCGCACCGCGTCACCGCGGCGGTGCACGTCACCGCGCTGGACCAAGTTGTGCTATGGCAAGCTCGCAGAATGCGAAGTACTGCTCGTGGAAGCCTGTCCGAGCAAATCAACGACGACGCCAAGATGCATTATTTTCCACGCGACGACATGCAGCACTAAACGTGGACTGAGTTCGTGCGTGGCGGCGGCCGCAAGAACTGTCGCCCAAGCCAGCGGGCTCGGCGTTGCTCGCGTCAGCTTGGGTGTTGGGAACTTCAGGCTTAGTATCATGGCGAATATTTGATCGCCGGTATCTGTACAACTGCGAATGACCATCCCTTACACAACTTTTCCCCACACTATCATCCCCTTTTTCGCATACTGAGCTTTATTTTGGCGATAATTTCCGTTTCAGCGATCGGTGACCAAGACATCTGTCGTGGCCTGTTTTGATTCTAGCACGCAGGTGGCGCCATCTTTCGGCCGCTCGCCGCACCGCGGTGCCGGCAGTGCTGGGTCGGAGCACCGAACCTCCGCTGCCGGTCAGCGTAGGCTTACCATCACGGCAAATATCTGAACGCCGCTTTTAAATTCAGCGCTGATAACAACTCCTAGCACAATTTTTCAACACACTAACATCTACTTTCTCGCATGTAGAACTTCTTTTTCGTGATCAGATTGATTAGAAGAGTGGTGACAAGCTGTTGCTATCACGGTCTGCGCCGGTTCGAACCGCAGTGATATTAAAAAACGGACGACGGCGAATACATCGCCGGCCTAATCGCCTGGCCAAATAAAGTTGTTCTGTCTGTCGGGTGGCAGCGACTCATCCGAGTCTGACGATTCAGACGACATGTCGACTCCGCGGGCGAGTGCGGACCATGTGCAATCGTAGCAGACGATGCGGCGAACATCCCTGACGTCACGGGTGAAACCGTGACGTAAGGCTGGCCCGCTTGCAGGCTGGCCTTCGAACAGCCATTTTCCCGCGTGGCGACCAAATTTGAAACTGGTTGCAATAAACGTGCCATAATTAATTCTGTGTTGGCGGCTGACGGCTTTCGGTTAGATTTTCGTAATTACTGGGCTAATATGTATTCTTTACAGCATAAAAACTGAAAGCGAGAAATTTCGTGTCAGTAGACTCAGTACTCCTTTAATTACGTACCTGTTGCGCGTGAAGTCTACGAACGTTAAGCTGATATGTGTATGCGTAAAGTACCAATAAAAGGTTATAGATGTCATGCCAGGTGCTTGTGTAATTTTGGTTGTCTGCTCAACAGCTATCAAGCTCGCATACGATCGTTTATTCCACTCCACCTGCTGACAGTTAGCTAGATTGCAGACAGTCGCTTATTTATGCACAGGCCCACGGAGGGCTGTGACAGCGATATCGTTTCTTCGTTACCGACCACTGACTGAAATCCACCAGTACCAAAGAAACGAAGGGCGCATAACACTTGCTCCTCGACGCTGAGCCCGTGCGTCCGCCGACCAAGTTCATCCCGGAGCTCGTCGCAGCCACCGCACGGTCCTCTTTGAGAGGTGGAAATGCTGGCGGAATGCTTCTTGAGGCATATCGAACGCGTCTGCATTGCTTCCCGACCGCTTGTTCCGCCGGCGAACCAACAACAAGGCGATAATCGGCGCATTCATGACTGGTTCCAAAAACCGTCCGTTTGAAATTCAAATCGCCTGTTCAAAGAAGCCGCGGTCAAACGCAGCAGGTCGGCCGCGCTTGCGTTACGTCACATCCGGTTGTTTGCTTTTAGCCAATCAGGGCTCGCTCAAAAGGGACACTTTTGAAAGGGACACAAAAGGGCCACAACACGAGCATACCGCCCCTGATGTTAGCACTACGGCCAACAGGTCCTTTATAGCATCCAGAGAATTTGTAGCATCGTCTAGCTCACACGTAGGGATGTGCCAGCTGTTGGCAGTGAGCTGGGAGATAGAAGTAATCAACCATCTCAGTTTCCATGACCGAGCCACGTTTTTGAAGAATTTCCTGACAATTGCCTGACTATTCCAGATGTGCCCGGATTCCCTGACAATTCCAGGTTTTCCAGGTTGGTAGACACCCTGTTTTAAAGAGAACCTGCAACACTTGCCATCGACTACTAGTAATGTATTTTGGGATAAAGTCTATTGTTCCAGAAATCTCCTCCCGCAAGAATTATGAAAATCCGTTCACAATTAACGAAACTACACGCGATGAGAAATCGCGCATAATCGTTCCCTCTCAACTCGACCGCGAACAACGCGACGAAAGCTGCGCGCTCTCTCCCGGAGAGGGGGACGGCTCGCGGCGTTCTCTTCGGTGGCCTTCGATATATCACATGCCGGGTAGTTTTCTCCTTTTCTCCGCAACGCGGAGGGGCCGTTTCCGGTCTGGTGCCACAAAAAAAGCATGCATGGGTGCCTGCTCGCAAGTGCGCGCTCGGGCTGGTAGGGCGTTTTTGAAGCAATAAACGTTTGTAGTCGAGTGGTCCCGTTGAAAGGGAAGTATTGAGGTCATCACTCAAACTCCGCGCGCACTCAAAACACAAAAGAAACGGCAAAACTGTGCCTAGAGGTTCAGGCATAGAAGAGGTTCGTACACAGCGATGACGACGACGGAAATGGGAGAATCTAGCCGCGAAGTTGACCAGTGACAGCCGATCGGGCAGCCATGGCCTATGTGACGTCCCTTAGGCCATGCCAGGGGTTGCATAATGAGGACAACTGAAGAGAGAGCGGTTGGTTTTTCCGCGTCTTTCACATCGATTTGCACGCTCACCGCTTCACATGCACGTGTAATATTTGGCTCAGGTATTCCTGGCAGTGTAATCTAAACGTCGCGCAGGTTTACTTGCACTGCTCAAAGAGTGTTGCAGGGTCCCCTTAAATGCTCGAGCGACCGGTGTGCCCGCCTACTCTGGATTGCCAGACCCCATCCAGCAGCCAGCGAAGCCTCTCGAAGCAACAAGCGCCGTTTCGAATATCAAGCGGGCGTTCCGGGCTATCAGCTGGCACCTCTGCTTCACCTCGCCCAGTGATCACAGCCATCTCATATTATCTTCTCTCACGTGGCGTGAAACAAACACTCTTTACAGCAGCTGTGTCGTCGGCAGACGTTGCTCGCCTTCCCCTGGCTAAACATAACAAGGGCAGAGCAACGCATGCTTTACGGATTATCAACGGCGGCTTGAGGCATCGGGCAGGTTGGTCAGCTAACCACTCGCAGCAAGTTCATTTCACGGGCGATTATGTCCGAACCAGCCGCGCTTTGACGATAGCAACATTTTAAATAAAGTGTTACTCCTCCTCGTACCCCTCCCCTGCGCTGGGAGAACGGGAGATAGGAAGCTCGGGCTGCTCACTTGGCCACCTGCAGTGCATCTTGTTCCTTTTGCCGATTCGAATGAAGCCACCTTAGCTGCTTCCTGCCAGGTATGCGGCTTGCAGAAGCTCGGGCGCTCACCGTCGTTGGTTATTGACTTCACTATTGCACACCAATGCTTTTCGAAAACGAAACTGAAAGCATGATGACTCGCAGCGTAAAAAAGCTATAATCTGTGTTTTCTAGATACACTGAGCTCATGGAAGGCTTTGATTTACATTTATTTCACATACACAGCCACCTAGGAACTGTTTATTTGAGGAAAACATTTGTGAATGCTTTCTCCAATGAGCTCTCGTCATTCACCACTTTTGTGACGTCACAAACCGTAGTAGCCAAATGCGGACAGGGTGTCGTCCCGTTTTTCAGTTTCTCACGTTTTCTGCCTTATTAACTGTACGTATACGTCCTTTGCAAATGAGGTGCATGTACGTCATTGCTTGTATGTTCAAAAAGCGCGCCTTTGTCGACCATTTCTCTCGCTTGGCATGTGCTGCCACACTGCAGAAATACGTGAAATTCCTTTGTTGCCCCAATGGCTCTTCTTTTCTTTATGCTTTACTGCAGCAAGGCGCCGACTATCCCTTGCGCATCCAGTCACGCGTGGGCGCGCAGTGGCTAGTTTCAGTTTTGTCCTCCGGGCGCCTCCCACTTCTTGCGTCCACGACCCTTTTAAGAATTTTTCTTGTGTTACTCATGAATAAACCGTGTGCATGTTAACAACACAAGATTTTTTTTGTCACTTGATGATCACCCTAAAGAAATTGCAACAATTTTTTCTCGAAATAGATTCGTCAGAAGAATTTAAATCAGCAGTAAAAAAAAATCAACCCTGGGGGGTCCCATTTGGCAAAAAAATGTGACCCTCGAAGGGTTAAACAACTTCTAGTTGCGAGAATGGTGAATTTAGATTCTCGACACCGTAATCCATCGACCCAGGCCAACTTGTTTCCACCCTTTAGTGTCCCCTTAAAGTCACCATCAGGGGGCAGGGGGCACTACTCACCCCTGTAGTAGGCCTGCGCCTGTGGGGGGTTGTAACCAACGGCTGACGACCCATAGTTGTCATTGAGAGGATCGTAGTCCGCAATCGATCCAACCTTGCGCACTGGTTGGGTTTGCACTGAAACACAGGACAGGGTGCGTGTAAGCACCAAGCTGGATAACAGCTCGGCCAGGCCAGCCACCATGGCACAGACAACGCGCTGGGCTCAACACACCGCTCGTTAAGATAGTTTCTAGCCCAAATTGCTGGCGGGTTCCCATTTTCACCAACTACGTAGGCATGGACTAGGCAAATTAAGCATTAATTATCAGCCTTGGTACAAAACTGGGTTCAGCTCATCAGCCACTGAATCATAGCTGCAGACTAATATATTCTAAAGGAAAATGTGGCACTAGTGTTTAGATGGGCCGTGCTTCGACGAGCGTGCTGTAATTTACAGCAAAGAAGCGTCTCCTCGGTACTTGGCGTGGCTCGTGAGTGAGCTCAAAAGTGGTCTTCGGCTGCAAAAACTGCGATTATTGTTTTTAAAAGACAATTTAAAATTATAACCGAATAAGGAACTTTGTTGTCAGGAATTTGTGAAAGTTCCACACAGCCTGAGAGCAAACTCAATATTTCCCCTAAATCAAATTCTAGGAACGTTCTAAACTGACCAGCAAGAGAGAGAAAAGAAAAGGTTCAGATTAAAGTGACTCCCAGCCTTTCAAAGGATCCCCTTGATGCTCAATGTCAGGCCACCTTTCTATTGCACACAGCTTCACAATTTTGATGAGCTGATGCCAGGTGAAGCGTGCTCTGCTTGACACTTGTGCACTTAATTTTCCAGTGTGTCCTGTGGGCATGCCACTCGAGTGATTGTGTCACCCCAATCTGCATAGTTCTTCTGCTCAGAAGTAGTGAGACCGGTCGGCAACCCTCAGTTGCACGCTTTCCACAAGAATGTGAGGCTCAGGAAGGTGAAGACGCAGGCTTATCATGTTCTATGTAAAAGGCTGAAAAAAGAAACAACATGCAGCCCACAATATTAACATGCTTTTCCCTTCTGCTGGAATGATGAGACTTGGCGTGTGCCTCAGTGCAAGATGTCAGTGATGGAAGGAGAGGCGAGAGACCTGGCGATATAGCTGCTATTGGGGCGTGGCATGGAGCTCATGGTGGTATTTTTGTGGTTCCAGGGCGACTTGGCAAAGCAGTGCCAAATAATTATTGCCAAGCTCATACGTGCCAATGTAAAACTTGGCAATGAATTGTCTACTGGTGTGCAGAGCCTTTTTTGAAGCGTTTGCACCTTTCTGCACCATGAGTGGAAACAGGAGCTCGATACCAACAAAACGACTGCAGCTTAAGAATGGCAAGTTGGGCCAGCTGGTGTGAACCCACGATGTTCACAACAGCGCAGGAGAGTCAAGGGCGAGAGAAGAAAAAACATGCAGTTACGGTGACGCCAGCACTACGCTGTTGTGTATTCTTTTGTCCTTGTCTATCTGGTGCTGTTGTGAACATCATGGACTGTGGCACAGCAGCCCACTCTGCCATCCTCTCCTTCTGTGTTTCAATAGACATAGCATAAAAGGCGTACTGCAAGCACTAGCTAACTTTGGGCAACCCAGGATGCGAGCCGCACATCACAAGGAAGGAATGCGACACAGGGTGCGGGCATGCAGGGGAGAGGCGGGCCGGTGGCTACTACCTGGTCCTTCCTCGGATGTGTAGATCACGGTGGACTGCAGCTTGGAGGAGTAAGGGGAGTTGTTATTGGCCGGGATATCGTACTCGGTCCCCATCCGGCTGGCATGTGTTCGGCCAGGCCGGTCCTCGTTAGGGGGTGGAGGAGGAGGAGGGGGTGCCGCTGCTGAGGGGGAGGGAAAACAAGGGTGCACACACACGTGCATGGTTGTTGGGACGAGGGGAGACGACAGCACCACTGCACCCAGAAGGCGGGACATGCGCCCATGTGGAGCAGCAAGGCAAGGGTGCTACCCACTAACACGGGGCAGGGAGGAGGATGCTCGGCACAGCTGGTTTACCACACACGACATGACAGACGAAAATGTGTTGCTCTAAACCACCTAGGGAAAGGTGCATTGAACACCACTGCCAACTCAGTGCTTTGGTACACTCAGAGGACTACAGCGACTTGCATAGTGCACCAAACTTGCCACCCCGTTGAAATCAACAATAATTGAGGTCTACCCATTCTTGGGCTGGGCAAGTACCAACCCTCTGCGTTTTACATCAACTCTTGATTGGTGATTTATTTGGCCACAAATTAATAGCTGGAAGGAAAATGCCCCAAGCTGCTTCAAAACTGCCTGCTTCAAAGACGTAGCACGACTGCCAGTGCCGCTGGCAATGAATTCTCAAAGTCTAACAGCAGTATACATACAGCAGCAACTTCTGCGCCTACCAATGACACGCAAGTTGGCTAGAAAAAAACTTCCGCGATTTTTGGCAATTTGGGAGGCCACAATGGAGTGATATTATAACAACTGCACCAATGGCTGTCATCATCACTCACTTGCCTTTTCACCAGAGCAAAGTATATTGCACCTAAACGCTGGCTTTTTTTTTGGCACAGGGGCACAACAACAAAGGCATTGGTCAAAATGAAGTTTCTACAGTTAACGCTATGCCAAATTAGAAAACAAAGCATGCCTTAAGGAACCAGCACACCCCATTAGGGAAGCCAGCAATCATCATGGCTGTCCTGGGGCTGCAAAAATCTCCCAAAAGGTCTGGCTCCCAGTGCACAGAAGCAGGAACCACATGCAGTGGCACCGAGGAGGCAGGAAGTGAGAGATGCAGCCACAGCATGAGCAGTGCCTCCCCACGCACAGTTGAAAAGGTCCACAGGCATGCTCACTAATCGTGTCAAGGCTGGTCAGCCAAAAATCTCACACCTCCACTCTTGCAAAATTTACAATCAAGGATTGCCGAAAAATGCAATGCGTTCACAATACTTACGAAATTGAGCACTGTCATAGGCAATCTCCTGGTCTGCACCTGCAAATGGTATCCCATGGTCAGTGTCACGGGGGACGAGACCAAGTGCAAAAAAGCACACACAGGCATCTCAACTGATTACGGTAACGACAATGCCAGATGCAGCATGATAGCAAGTTCTTCACAATGAGCACGAGCTATACAACGGCGACATTCTGTATTGGTCGACCGTAGAAAAGCCAGGTAGTTGTACAAGTTGGCTCATTAGACTGTTGTGCCCCCATTCAGACAACTCCTTACTTGGCCACTGGGAAACAGCTACCATGGTTGCGAGCATGCACAGCACAACAGCTTTGCACTGGGTAGTGTAAACATAGGATTTTTTTTTTGGAAACCCAGCAAGCAGACTGCTCACTAGTTTGTTTTGCTCTTAGCTTCCAACCGCTCCTCGTGTTTTGATAGTAGCAGCGGACCTGTGAGCCCTCCATGAGCTGTGGTCTTACGCTGTGCAACCAGACAAATATTAGCAAGGAAAAGGGCTAGGTGCAGTTGCTGGACGCATCGCTGTGGCAAGGCCCACTTTGGCCACCACCCGACTGAAAAAGCTTGGGACGAGCACACTTCACAGCTCCCAGGCCATTCGAAAGGCACCACACTCGTCCCTCTAGCATTTTCAGGAAAACACGTGCTTGCTTGAACTGAAAAGGCCTCTCTCTTCTGCACATTAAATGAACTTCGTAATGAGAGAGCTCGAAAGAATGCTCGAGTCTACCAGTACCACTGCAACTAAACTGAACACCCTTCCCTACCGAATTTGAACAACAATTTGGCTCTTAATTTCTACAACACTACCAAAGAAAATAACATTGTCTGCTACGTGCGTTCAATGGGTTAATGTTCTGGCTTCTGTCAGGCCCTGAAATCAAAAACAAAGGCAAGCACTTGCATAGCTGAAGCATAGCACACAAGAGTGCATACCAAAGAAACAGTACTACAGGTTGTCCCATCCAATTGACATACATTTTAATCCAGACACCAGCCAATTTAATCCAAGTGCCATCTAATTTATTCCAGGTGCTGACAAATTTAATCCAAGGGCCAACAAATTTAATACCGTCGCCAACCAAATAAATCCAGCTGTCAGAAGGTTGTTCAGGAGTGTTTTGTGCGAAATTAGGGGCAGCTTTGCAGAACTTGCTGGGCATAGTATGGTGAAAATGACGTGTTCCTTGATCCATTATGTGCGAAATACCTTATACGCACAGCTTAAACACACGCAGACCAGGAGAGCGGTCTTGTTTGATCCATTCGTGCTGTGTGCTGTGAGCTCGTGGGGACCGCGTGGGTCCTCATGCTGGCCGCACAGCAGAGCCCCACACAGGGGCGGGTGGCGACCCTCCGCAGACTAAGGAAGGCCCTTAGTGCTACATCCACGACTTGTGGTCAGCTGGGCACCTAGCTGGCCAGGCATGTAGTGAGACGATCTCCCCTATTCTCGCTCATGCCGCGTGCGCCAGTACGCAGAGCTTTTCCCTTTGAGAAAGCATACGGAAAGCGCAGAGGGGGGCAAGTATATCCTGGCTCACCTGCGGAGTTCCCCCACGGTCAACGCGTCCCACCGTTGGCATTAGCCCTGGGCAACGACAGCGCGACACCTCGCCCCACTATCCAGGGATGGCGACGCTTCTCTTTGCGAGACGACTCTTTTCCTCCTCCGCACTCATGCTAGCCGCTCAACAGCGTACACGCCCGCGTTTCTCAACAATGGGAGCAAGCTGCCTGACCCAATGAAGCGTTTCTTTTTTGCCCCGGCAACAAAAACACCACCTCACGGGCTCCCGCTGAGTACACGGAGGAGCAACTGCGGTCCGGCAACGAGTGACGTGCGCTTTCGCCCCCTGTGACCAGAAAAAGCGCACATGGACAAATGACACACTTCGACCGGCCGTGCAGGGAGGCAAGCTACGAGGTGTATCCTTGTCCTGAGGCGCGTTCACATCTGAGAGACGTTACAAAAGTCATCTCCGCTGCCCTGCCAACCAACTAGTCGAGCTCGTACCAAGTGGCGGATGAAATTATCCACGCTCAAGTAATGACCGATTGACTCGAAGGAGATTCAGTGGATTTAGTGGGACCCCAAACCTCTGTTGCACTACGCACCCTCACTAAGTTTCAAAGGCTTGGGAGTCTTGTGCTCTTCCACTGCCTGGTTGGTGGCACAAAGGGTGGCACTTTTGGCTTGCGCATCGCTGGGCGAGGGGTGAGCGGCCTCATCCCAGCCTCGTCTGTCCCCCTTTCAGACACCAGCCTGTTTTGAGCACCCCTATCTTTGTTCTCTCCACTCAGGAGCAGTTGGGGGTTTCGTCCTTTGTTGCTTCCCCCTTTCAGCACACTCCCTTGGCTCGGCCCCAGTGCAGCTTTCATCAGCACCTGCAGCCGCACCACACGCCCCCTCCTGTTGCAAGCGAGATTGCCATGCGGCCACAGCACCACTGGACCTGCGGGCGACCCCAGAGGGGCCACCCTGAGCCACAGGCTGGAAAACTCCGGCGCCTCACCAGGGGCGCTTCCCTGAGATGCCCCGCCGCTCACAGCTCTCTCACCCCAGTGCCACCCTGCAGGCCCATCACCCTGCCTGTGCAACCCAGGCCGACGCTCTGCAACCTGGACTGCACACATGCTTTCGCCAACTCTGGTGGCGTTGTCCCGGTCAACCCAGAACATGCCTGTTGCTCCAGCGCTTGGTGTGCTGCTGCCCCGCGACCCGGTCCTGCCCCTTGTGCCTTGGCGGGAACACCAGGTGGCCCCTCGTCCCTTCATTGACCCCGGTGTCGTGTAAGGTTTGTGGACTGCGTCTCCATGGTGTGGGTGTGCGCGTCGTTGAAAGGCTGCATCAAGTGTGAAACATCATGCGGACTTCTTGGACTAGGGACCTGTTTAGCCCAGTAGGGTGTGTGTTGTATTTGACCTTTTTGGCCATTTCACAAAGATCTAGCGACGTCTTGAGGAAGGGGGGATGTGGGGACCACGTGGGTCCCCATGCCGGCCGCACAGCACCATTAACTCTTTCAGTACGGCGCCATAGGCCATCGGACGCCGGTGTCCGATGATTTCAAACGTCCCGCGAAAGCTAAAAACGGCACCTGGTGGACAACTAACGCTGTCTGGCGTATTTATTGACTACTCATTTTTCGATTTTATTATGTCTTGTTGATATTTCGCAAGCAGAGACCGCGCCAAGAGTGAAATTTGAACCCGCGGTAGTGGCGAGTTGTGTGAAAACGGCATTCGCTGTATTTGGGCTGTATTTATAAACAAAACAGGCTTTCTAGCTGACGACTGTGGCTTTACACATTGATGTAAAGGGTCTGGACAACGTACGGTAGGGGTATTTTACCAAATGCGCCGCGTCATATCGCGTTATCACCTTCATGATAGCCTGGTAATCGTGTCAGATTACTGCTACGGAGCGATGTGCGACACTTCTCAAGAGCGCTAGATTTTTTTTCTGGTTTTTTACCACTAAAGTGAAAAGGATTTTGTGTCAGAACACAAAAAAGTGTGCTTGGATGCATGACCGACTTACGCTCGAGTGGCTTTGAGGAGTGGCACAGCTGTCAGTTCCGCTAGGTTGACGGGCCCACAAAAATAAAAAACTCGGTGTACAGCGTTGATATATATATTGAATCATAGCCAAGAAATGTAGGAACAATTTGCATATTTTAAAATTCTTAAAATAATTTTGGGCTCATTACAATCGCCTATATACGTTGCATGTATCCTTTTTTGTGCATTTTTTTCTGATTATTTGACTAATAAACTGTAAGTAATTGTACCTTTCACAAAACTGCTGGTATGTGTTTGTAAGAGCAATCTATAAGCTACAATTACATGCATAGCAATGCTAAATGTGTCCACTAGCTCAAGAGAAAAAAATATTTTTGTGGAAGCACTCAAAATCGGCCATTTTTCCGCCGTAACGAAAGAGTTAAAGCTAACTGCACGGCGTCGCTGACACACAGTTGCTGCCTCGACAGCAAAGCTTTTCCATCCGCAATCACGGCACATGCAGCACCATCCCCCTAGTGGCCAGCTTCCTCGCCGGCACCCTCCTGCCCCTCTGGAGACCCTTCTCTCCCAAACCGAGGTGGCATCGGAAAGCGAGATTGCTCCACTTGGGGCTTTTCTACGGAGGACTGGAACAGCGCGGGTCAGACAAAGGAGCTGGTGTTCCTCAACCCCGAGATGGGGCAAGTCTACCCTCAGGAGACGGACCGAGTCAGCGGCCACGGACGGCTTGAAGAGCTCGTGGGGACTCCATCCTCCGCCGAAGCTCGGGACAGCCTGTCCAGTATATGCTCCATATTATTATGACCAAGCAATAAAGCCTGGTTGGTAGACATCACCTGCCTCCGAGAGCGTCCTTGGCACCTCCCGGCAAGTCAAACGAACCCTCAGTGGTGTCCCCGCGACACCACGGTGGGCATTGCGGCTTTGGTTCTCCTGTTCTAGCCTGCTAGTCGGGTAATAAGGTCCATTTATAGCCCCTACCCCACAGTCTGGCATCTAACGTTCCCACATTCAGCCGCCCAACAGCTTTCGAGCGCACAAGCTGACCGTCTGCGAGAGCGCCGTCGATAAATCACGTCATAAGTATCGTCTGCTCCTCGCGCTACAATGCCATCAGAAGTCCCTTTGATAAAACATATTACTCAAATGCCTTTTGCACTCTGATTTTCAATCAATGAATGCTTTGGAAATATCGCGTCAGACGTGATTTACCTACGGTGTCAGAAATAGCGCCTGCCCGCTTAACAAACAACACGCTGGCAAGCCTGCTGGCGAGCAGGCACACGACCAGAGGATACCTCCGGCGATCCCGCTGGCAATCAGCACACGGTCACCGACCACTCTCCTGGTCTGCGCGTGCTAGCAGATGTCCATTAAAGGAGCCATGAAGAGAAAATGCAAGTTTGTTTTATTCGAAAGATTTCGTGTTTTATAGTGCCCCCAGCGCTTGTCCGGATACAAACGGTGCTTTATTCACTGAGAAATTAATCAATTTAGGTTAAAATTTTGATTTTTCCCGCCAAATCGTTTGTTTTCGGGGTCTGCAATGACATCACAGGAACCGACCGCTCTGCAGCCTAGAGTACCTACAATCACGCATCCGCCGTACAGGGTAGAGACACGAAAACGCTGGCGCCGCCATTTTGGGTCGCTCGCTCGCCGCCGAAGCAAGTCACTGTGTCAAAACCGCGCTAAAATTATCGCCGCAACGCGGTGTACTGGCGAAGTTTGAATCATATTATCTGTTTCGCGTTGCTAGGTCTCGTGGGAAACGAAAAGAACAACGCGTTGAGCACAATGGCCCAACTGCGACGGCACGTGACCGTCCAAAGGGTGTCTCCACCCTGTACAGCGGTGCTGGTGTTCCCGCGTTTCTTTACGTTACCCGAACCTAGATGGCGCCACCATACCGTGGCAAGCCTTTGGTTTGTTTTTGACTGTATTTAAACCTGGCTTGTTTTTATTCTGGGAAAAAATAATCGTTCCCTGAAACAGTGCTCGCTCGACAAATATGGTCACGTAAGACACCGTTGCTTGCGTCAATCGGCCAGTGTCGTCTGAGACAACCCCAAGCCCCGTAGTGCTGTGCAGCTAAACCAAGCATGGTGTGCGCAGTACGAACAGCAGTACACATCAGTACTTCTATGCTTACATGTGCTTTCATAACTTCCACTGTTTGTCCCATTATTCTTATTGCTTTGTAAAGGATGTGCCCTAAATTTAAGCGCAAATCGCTCGTTCGGCTAGCTTCTAAGCTCTACCGAATTTGCGTCCGCTTGTGCCGGCCTCCGCCAATCGCAGAGCTGGCTCGAATGACATCATAGGTTCTGTTGCGGAAAATGAGCTGGTGGGTCGCATGGCCATTCCCTTTTTTCCTAGATATCTAGCTTATTTCAGCGAAGTTTACGTTAAAAGTGGTGTCAGTATGATTCTAACGAGGCAATCTTTTGAATGAACCAAACTTGTGTTTTCTCTTCATGGCTCCTTTAAAGGAGCCATGAAGACAAAATACAAGTTCGTTTTACTCGAAAGCTTTCGTGTTTTATAGTGCCCCCAGTGCTTTTCCAGATACAAACGATGCTTTATTCACTGAGAAATTAATGAATTTAAGTTAAAATTTTGATTTTCCCGCTAAATTGTGTGTTTTCGTGGTCTGTAATGACATCACAGGAACCGACTGCTCTGCAGCCTAGGATACCTTAATAATACAGCGCGACAGAAACAATGACTTAAGCGAAGCACACAGGACGAGCGCTCGTCCTGTGTGCCTCGCTTAAGTCTTTGTTTCTGTCGCGCTGTATTATTAAGATGAATCACCAACTAGCACAATACCACACTAGGATACCTTGATTCACGCATCCGCCGTACAGGGTGGAGACACGTATACGCTGGCGCCGCCATTTTGGGTGACTCGCTCGCTGCCAAAGCAAGTCGTATCAAAACCGCGCTGAAATTATCACCGCAACGCAGTTTACTGGCGAAGTTTGAATCGTCTTATCTGTTTCACGTTGCTGGGTCTCGTGGGAAATGAAAAGAACAATGCGTTGAGCACATTGACCCAATTGCAGCGGCATGGGATTGTTTCGAAGGTTGTCTCCACCCTATACGGCGGGGCTGGCATCCAGGCATCGTGGTCCTCGTGCGTTTGTTTACGTTACTGAACCTAGATGGCGCCACCATACCGTGGCAAGCCGTTTTCTGCCTTTAGTTTGTTTTTGATCAAATTTAAACCTGGCTTGTTCTTGTTCTGGGAGAAAATATAGTGCTCGCTCGACAAATATGGTCATGTAAGACACCGTTGCTTGCGTCAATCGGCCACTGCCGTCTGAGACAACCCTAAAGCCCCGCTGTGCTGAGCAGCTAAACCAAGCATAGTGCGCACAGTACCAACAGCACTACGCATCAGTACTTCTATGTTTACATGTGCTTTCGTAACTTCCACTGTTTGTTCCACCATTCTTATTGCAGAATGTGCCCTAAATTTAAGCACAAGTAGCTCGTTCTGCAATCTTATAAGCTCAGAATAATTTGTGTTTGCTTTTGCCGGCCTCCGCCAATCGCAGAGCAGGCTGGTATGACATCATAGGTTCTGTTGCGAAAAATGAGTGCGTGGGTCACACGGCCATTCCCTTTTTTCCTAATTATATAGCTTATTTGAGCGAAGTTTACGTTAAAACTGGTGTCAGTATGATTCTAACGAGGCCGTCTTTTGAATGAACCGAACTTGTGTTTTGTCTTCATGGCTCCTTTAAGCTGTACGCATAAGATATTTTGCACATAATGGATCAAAAAACACCTCGCTTTCACCACTCTGTGCACAACAAAATCCGCAAAGCTGCGCCTAATTTTGCACAAAACACTCCTGAGCAACCTTCAAACAGCTTGGTTAATTCGATTGGCAGCTGGATTAAATTCGCTGGTGCTTGTATTAAATTGGCAGGCACCTGGATTAAATTGGATGGCAACCCTCGACACCATGACTGCTTGAAATATACGCGCAGCCACCAAATGCAATACTGGGAACAAAAATGTGATAGTATAAGGTGCCCTCCAAGCAAGCTTCTTTTAGCCACAACACTCGTGTGCCTGTTTATAACCACTTGGGAAAAATAAACAAGGCTCTCGGGGGGGGGGGGGGGGGGGGGGGGGGAAGAGGAGAAAAAAAAGAGAGACTGGGCCTCATAGCTACCATAATGTGCTCCGACCAGCCGCGGTTGCTCAATAGCAAAATGATCCGCTGCTGGGGTTGGCGAGGCCACAGGTTCAATTCCTGGCCGTGGTGGCCGTTTTTCTGATGGAGGCAAAAGACAGAGACACTGGCGCGTACGGGACTTTGCAGCAGGTGAAGAAAGGTCCCCATGCAGTCTAAAGCGTTTCCTGGCCTTGTCCACCATGATGCAGCTCACAGGCAAGGCATAGTTTTGGCATCATGTGAAACACTCTGGCCGCAGCAATGCCAATAATTCCTGGTTCACTGCTGATTTGAGCAACCAGCTATGCTAACAGTGTGACAAGTGTCACAAGGCTTGATACTGTCTCCAGCTGCTGCTGCTGGATATGAAACGAGCGATCTTTTTTTTTCTAAAGGACTTCAATAAAGTTCAGGGCAAGAGAATTTCTCAGTTACTCTATAGCCCACACAACTGTAGACAAGCCAATACGCATTTCAGTGATGTGGCCTGTTGTTTAGTTACAAGGACTCGCACCGCCATCCCCCCTGGCAGTACGGACCACTCACACGTGATGGTGAGAACGAGTTTTGAACCAAGTCAATTGGCCAGTTCCACTCCAGTCGGCCACCTGTTTTTCAGCCTTCCTTGCTGCCTCCTGAACCCTCCTTCACTCGCGCCCTGACTACCCAGTCCAAGTTAGGAGACCTATTCAATGAGACAGTAAGCAATTTCTTATGGCCCACTAAATCCAGAAATAAAAAAATAATAATGGTGGAGAGCAGCTTGAACTATGACAAATACAGGCAGAAAAGAAGTATAGGATACACCACAACCATGTATCTGTATTTGTCAAAAATTTGAGCTGCATTACACGCCTACTTCACAAATCAGGGCTCTTTTGCAACGTAAATCAGAAGTTGCTTCTCCCTTAAAGGGACCCTGCAGCACTCTCTGAGCAGCACAGATAAACCTGTGCGACATTTACATTGCACTGCCGGGAATTCCTGAGCCAAATACTACACGAGAAGCGGTATGCTCGCAAATATCTGTGCAAGATGCGGGAAACCCAACTGCACTCTCTTCAATGTTCCCCGTTACGCGCCGCTTTAATTACATGCTTACAGCGGTGGCTGCTGCTGGTCAGCGTCACAATTTATTCCTAGCATTTCCGGTGACAACCCACCGTCGTCGGCGCCGTACACCCACCCATTCGATGCCTGAACCTGTATGTAGAGTTCAGGCATTTTTTTGTGTTTCGAATGCACACGGAGATAAAGCGACAAACTCAATACAGTCAGACCCTCTGATAACGAAATCCCGCAAGTACGAAATTCCTGTGGCAACAAAATATTTTCGGATCCCCGGCGAACGTCCATAGAAGCCCATGTATATCATGGCGCGCGGCAAAGAAACGTTTTTGGAAAGCAATCCTGCATTTACGAAATTCTCTGCAAGTCCGGTCTACATTTTATCTCCCTATTTGAAGCTAACAGTGCCCAAGAAGTGCTCATTTTTCTGACTTAAATTGCGTAAACTTCTGCCATAAGGCGCTTGCATGGCCACCGCCATATTTGTTTACATAAGAGACTGTGCAACAGGCAGTCGTGGAGGCAGCCTCGCAGCAACACCACCAGGGGGCGACACATGGTGACTCACGGCACGTCTTTGGCTTGGGCTACGCTAGCCGGCTGCCGCTAAACAGCGCACATGCGTTCATTGTGTGTGCGACAATCGGCATGTTTTCTCTCTATCTAAAGCAGAATTTTTTACCGCTACGAGATAAGGCAGCCATCCTTGCCCAAGCCAGTGGCCAAAGTTAGAGAAGAACCGCCTGGAGCTCGCTCTACCATTTTGAAAAGCAAGGACCCCCCTCTGTAATGGTGCACATGTGCAAAATAAAACGGTGACGGCTGTGGCATTTCTGGATGTCAACAAAGTAGCGCCACTGTCTGGCAAAGTTTGTCAACAGAAGAAGCTGGACTTCGCTTGCAAGCTCGAACATACTCGGTGCCGGGGACCAGGAGAAGGTGAACCCGCGGGATGTTTTGGATGCTTGTGACATGATTCGGCCGTCCTTAGGCGCACACATCTAGCAATGGAGCAGTTCTTGTAGCGTGAGAGCTGAGCTGTGAAGTTACTGCAAAGTAAAGCTCGCAAAATGTTATAACCGACTTTCGGAAATAAATTTTTGGTTTGCGAAAGATTTTTCTATTGTTTATGTTTCATTCACATAGCAACAAAATTCCCGCAAATGCGAAGTTTTTGGCTTTCTCCAGTGAATTCATTTTTGCACAGTTCGACTGTACTGCCCTTTCAACCAGAGGACTCGACAACAAACATTTATTGATTAAAAACCCCCTACCAGCCTCAGCCAACGCTTTCAAGCAGGCAACAGTGCCAACTCCGAAAATGGACTGCTCCACGTTGCAGAAAAAACGACAAAACTCGTCGACCTGTGATATATTGAAGGCCACCTAAGAGAAAGCCACAACCACCGCCCTCCCTAGCACACAGCCTTCGTGGCATATTCCAAGGAAAAGTGTACAGGGACCAATTATGTATGATTTTCCATCTCACGTAGCTTCAGTGATACCAGAGTCCTTCAATGCTTTACTCGTCACGAAACTTCGGCACTCGGTTCATATAGGGACCGCGCGCGCCACTACAGGCGCCACCACCGCACGAAGGTCATCCAGCCGCCGCGCGTGCGGCGTTTTGGCCAGCTCTTGGCGTGCAAACGCTTGCTGCTTTTGGTGTCTGCGCGCTGATTAAGTGTTTTTTTTTCGTAGTAGTTAACGATGAATAGTCCAGTCATTGTGTATACCACCTGCCTTCAATGGGGTTTTAGTTTTCGAAGTAAATTACCGTAGACTTCGGCCGCGAACGGCAACGGCTTCTGTGTGCTCACAAGCGCTGCGCCGTCGTCTTTACGGATTTTTTAAATCTACATTGCTTCTTTTCTTAAAGCAAAGTTGTAATTACCACATACTATACGGTAGCTGTGTAGTCACAGACTGCTGCGGGCCTATCGATAATACAGTTAAACCTCGATATAACGAAGTCGTACTTGGGGCCGCAAATTTCGTTAAATCGAGAATTTCGTAAAATCGAGGTTTCGATTTTACAGTTCATTTAACCAGTTATTGGGGTTTTAACACTTTGGCCCTCGCCAGGCAACAACTGCTATGTAGTTACCTCTCCAATTAAAGCGAAATTTGTACTAAAACTGGCCGCGAAAATTGTGTGAATTAAGAGTTTCAACACTTGGGCAATGGAATTCGGATAGCCGACGGTAGTTCATGTGTCATCGTAAAACCGGTGCTTTTTCCGCAACGCCTCATTAAATATGATAGCAGACTAGGTTTCCACTTTTTCTTTTTTCATTTCGGTCACTACTAAATGCCGCTGTTAGTCAATTGAACCCGCGTCCATGTCCCGTGAACTTCACCCCGCCGAGGTGCTCGTTCGAAGTTACGCCTCTTTTCGTCCATTCAGTGGTAGGCTTAGGCGCGGCGGGCCAACAGCGGAAGGCTGCTATGAAACTTTCGAAAGACTTTTTTCATGTACAAGGGCTCCGCAGTATGGGCGCGTGATTCAACCATGATTGCGAGTTGAGCGGAACACATGTTCGGCATCGTCGTTGCACTACTTAAGTCGCATCACAAGAGCGCGATATGCACGATAATTTTTTTCCCGCGCAAAACAAACACAACTCGCCGCGGCTCTGCCGTTCGAGCCAGCGCAACGCCGCCCGAGGAGTGACCTCAATGAGAGGGTGGCGCCACCGCGCGGCGGCCAAACGCATCATATGAAGCTCTCCCATTGAGTTACGGAGCAGTTTCGTGACCAGTAAAGCATTGAAGGACTCTGGTGATACTAAAATGATTTTTATATAATTCTTGCGAAAGGAGACTGAGGGACAATAGACTACTCCAAAATGCATTCCGAATAGCCGATGATTAGCGCTACAAGATCCCTTTAAGGTCTAAATAGGCAGAGCCTGGACGTGAAAAACTAGTCTAGAACTTTAGGTGCGCATTTTATTCAGAGGTTTGAGGTTTTGTTGGCGCTAGGTTGCTGTCATTTTTAATTTCCTCATGTAATTCTCAACAAGTATTCAGGTAAACAAGTTGAGGTGCTCAGCAAAGACTGCAAAACTGCCATTCTTAGCACTGACAATGGATGCCTGATGCAAGATCGCCAACCCTACTAAACATTATTTTAAATTGTGCACTACTGTACTGACGTTATGAGGTCTAAATCTCAGTAGTTTTAGAGTGAATCCTTTTGAAACCAGAGTGAGTGAAACCAGAAATTTCCGATTTGGGGGCTTTACCCTCAATGCAGCTGGGCTACATAAAGTAGTCAATAAAGAACTGATAACAGTAAAATCTCGATGATACGAATCACGCGGGAACGCGAAATATATTCGTATTATCCGAAATTCGTATGACCCAACACAGACCAAATAACTGAGCACTAAAAAAAAAGTTTTTGTTTATTTCATTTTTACTTTCGTGTGAAGAAACCGTGACGATTTTCTTATTATGTTTCTAACCTCCATGTCGGGAGCGGTCCTTCCTTAACTTTCGTCTCCTCACTCGCGGTGCCCAAGCTCACTACAGGAGTGTTTTTGCTCGCGATTCGTGCACGTCGGAGTTGTGCGCGCGATAGTTTCACGCCTGCGTCGGCGATTCCGCGGCCGCGGCCGCCTATGCCTCGGTCAGAAAATGACGAACGACGCGCGTGGCATTGGTAGGAGACTGACGACTTGCGCCAATGGGAAGGCGTGCGCCTCATAGCGGCAGTTTCAAAGCACTCGAGACAGCCGGCTGTCTCCGCCAGAGCTGTTTAGGCTTAGCACCTTGGCAGATATTTCATGGGCGCTTTCACTAGCGGCGCGGATGATGTTTTATAGCACCGTTTTCCCCCACATTATTAGACAGTTTTAGAATAGGGGAAGCCAGCGTTGGGGGCCCCCAAGAAGTTAGGGGAACCCACACGCAACGCACCCGCACGGCGAGTTTTAGAAGAGGGGCACCCCAACAACCCACAACCAGCTTGCGTTGCTTGGGTCAGCTCAGGTGATGGGAACTTTAGGCTTAACACTGTTCCGGATATTTGATCGCCGCTATCTGTGCAACTGCGAATGACACTCCCTAACACAACTTTTCACCACACTATCATCCCCTTTCTCGCATGTTGAACTTTATTTCCGCTATTATAGCGGTTCAAGCAATCGGGGACAAAGACATCTGCCGTAGCCTGTTTCGATGCTACCACGCAGGTAATGCCATCCATCAACCGCTCGTCGCACCGCGCGCCGAGCGGCCCGGTCGGACCTCCGAACCTCCGCAGCCGGTCAGCATAGGCTTAGCATCGCAGCAGATATCTGATCGCCGCTGTTAAAATCAGCGCTTATGACAATCCCTAGCCCAACTTTTAACCACACTAACATCTACTTTCTCGCATGTGGACTTCTTTTCTGCGATCAGATTGATTGGAAGAGTGGCGACAAGCTGTTGCTACCGTGGTCTGCGCCGGTTTGAGCCGCTGAGTGGGCAGGCGCGGCCGGCATGTGCGCGGACTGTTTCCGAGGGCAGAAAACGCTTCACGACTGCCTGCTTTATCCATTGCTTGCGAACGACTTGCGGAATCTACCAATTCAGCGCAGCGATCGTCGCAGTTGATCGGGTGGATCGAGAAACGAGCCGCAGGTTTTGCTTCAGCCATGGTCACGCGCAGTCTCACTGGCTGCGAGAGCGATGCAAGAACGCAAGCTCCACCTTTGGGGGCGCCCGCTATTTCGCCAAAATAGCGTGCGCGCTAAACGCAAACCCAAAACCCCAAGGGCGGCTTGGGTTTTGCGCATGCGCAGTGCGGCGCCCCAAGGCGCTTGGGGCCCCCTATTCTAAAACTTCCTATTAGCTCATTTGCCGCACAGGAAATTTCATGTGTGCTTTGAGCAACATTTTAAAGAGCGGTTAGAAGCGGTCGCTCGAGCGCCCCGCGCCACTTCGCGACCGAAGCCTCCGCCATGTTGCCGCGGCTGGCCGCGCCCCGCACAGCGTGCGGATGGTTTTGCAGCGGCGTCAGCGCGCCTGTGGAGTGCGCGGTGCATTTTTGCGAGCAGAAAACAGCCCGACTGTTCCTGGAAAAAGAGTGACAAAGAGGGGAGAGAGAGCCGGTACTTCTCCGTCGCTTGCTCGCTCGGCAGTCGGGCGCCTCGCCGGCTCGTTTGAATCATCCGCCGGGCCCTGCAGGTCCGTTCGTTAGAGACGAAATTTTTCCCATTGCAAACAATGCAATTTTGCCGGGACTTATCAGAAATTCGTACCATCCCGAAATTCGTATCGCCCAGAATCGTGTCATCGAGATTTTACTGTATATCAGACAGCTGACTAACTGGAACCAAAATATAAAGGGAATTTTATCAGTGCACCCATCAGCAGTTGCCCAGTGGCCCTTCGCAGGCACTGCAAAAACCATGAATGCCGATTCGGTAATGCAAGAATGCCATCTGGAAGGACATTGTTAGGATAATTAAACACTGACTGAAAGCTACCCCTTTGACCCAACAACAGAATGCTAGCAAAACTAAATCCCAGAAGCAAGTGAGGGACCCAGTTTTCCAAGAACTCCTCATGGGTTACACTACCAGTGTTCCCAACACAGCACTGTCAAGACGCATTACGAAGCCCTGTGCTGCGAAGGCATAACGCAACATCCCACCTGACTCGTGGAATGCAAAAAAGCTCCAAATTTATGTCCCTCACTGTGACACTCGTCCGATGCCGTGCGAAATTAGGCCCTTCTGGGCGACACAGGCAGCGGAGGGAGGGGGCACTGACCAGCCGGGTAGTCGTTGTGGCCGTTGCGGTCGGGTGGCAGCAGGCCCCTGCGCTGCTCCATGAGATTCTTCCGCTCCAGCTCGCCGTGGTAGGCTACGTTACTGATGATCTTGGACGTCTGCCGGATGCGCATCGTCTCGGGGTCGTCCGCCACTTGCGTCACCTTGCCCTTCAACTTCTCAAAGTCCTCGTGGTACTTCACCTGGGCGACCCAAGACCAACATTACAACCCCACACTGCACGCACCCTCGAGGCGCTCGCAGGAGGGCAAGCACCGACAGACTGCTGCTGAATTTCAATCACGGCCAACGGCACGGCTTCGGTTCATAACAGTGCGAATACGCTGCAGCGAACAAAAGTTCATGCCAGCTCAGTGCATGCCGAGAACATGAGACACATCAGTGCACACAGGTAGGAAAAGAGATAACAGATTCAATAAAGATGCACTGCATCAGCCTTATCTAGTGATAGAAACTTAGAAGACATCAAGTGTCACAATCCACAAAAGCAGGTTTCAAGAAGGCCGTCCCTTCCCAGGTCAAATAATACACCCCCAACTTCCCCCCACCGGCTGCCTATCAGCCCATGGGGGAAGTCGGTAACACATCTGGGCAAACAAAGCACTCACAGCATGGGCACTCAGGCTGCAGGATGAGCTACCTCCACATGCTGTGACAGCCTGAGGAGCATGACAAGCGCTGTGAATCAGGTCAGCCAGGCAGACAAAGCAGAACAACAAGGACTGAAAACCAATACGCCACAATCGCACACCAAGGAAGGCAAGAACCTCGAACAAGCAGAACAGGAAGTGCGGTGAGTAAAGCAAGTCGCTTTGCTCGGCCGTTTATCAAAGTGGAAAAAACAGAGGCACTATCATCGCATGCCTGAACAGTGGCCGCGTCCATGTGCAAGCTGTACTTACTCAGCGACCACAGAGCAGCTGACCAACAGACAGACAGGTTGAGGCATTAGTACGCACACAAGGGAACAACAGGCCACCCTTCTGTGGCTGCACTGCTTACCTGGCTCTGGATGCGTGTGTTCTCTGCCAGGCGCTTGGCCTCCGGTGTGTCTGCCACTGCGGTGTGCTTGGCCTGTGGACAGTGACTGACACACAACACGGGCACATCAACACTGTGCACGGCACAAAACATGAAGTCCAGGCCTGATTTTGATTATTGCAAACCATTGGCAGGATGCAAATTGCCAGTTAAGCACCGCTTAGGTGTCGTTACAAGGACGCCTGTACCTCGGAAACGGCATTAAGGCTTGTTTTAAGCCAAGTCACTATAGTTGGATGAGCTTTCACTGTGGTGATGATGTTTGAAGGTTAATGGCGCAAGGCCGGCTGGGGCAAAGAGCGCCAAGAAGGTGTTTTGATGAATACGTGACAGTTAAAATTGGTTAGAGGGAACACGAATAAAACCAATTAAAGACTATGAGCACGGCTGGTGTAAAGGGCCAGGATGAAGACCAAGAGTGGTTAAAGGTAAATAAAGTAGCTGGTGTATAGGACCAGGTGTAAAACTATGGGTGGTATGAGATGAGCTGTAAGAAGTGAACTTCTGAAAGAAACTTAAACATACGCTGAACAGAAAACATGGCATCGTGTCCTGATAAGTATGACGGATGTAATGGAATATGTTGTCTGTAGAGTTCTCTGAAGTGTTTGCGTCGTGTAATGTCGAGTGCATTGCATTGAATGAGGATGTGTATCACAGATAGGCCCTCCCCACGCCTGCTACACAGGGGTCTTGGAGATCCCGTGAGCAGGTGCGAGTGTGCCACATGTGTATGGCCTATTCGTAACATAGCTAAGGTAACTTCAATGTGCCTGTTGTGTGAGTCAGTAGTGTATTGTCCCAAGTGTGGTTTTATTACGTGTAGTTTGTTGTCTGTCTGTTCGCTCCAGTCTGCTTGCCAAGTTTTACGGAGTTGCTGTCTAATGTGTGGACTGAGGTCTGTGTAAGGTAGTGTTGTGTTTATTGTGTTTCTGAGTGCAGCACTGGCGGCCATTTCATCCGCCAGTTCATTTCCGCCGATGCCAGAGTGGCCTGGCACCCAACACACAGTCACCCCAAGGTTTGAAGAATACGCCAGCATTATTAGTTTCTTGACAAGATTAACGACATGGTTTTTCGATGACTTTCCGGATGACAATGTACGGACAATGCTCAGCGAATCTGCATAGATGATGGATTAGGAATATGATGTTCAACTATGTGACTTACAACCAGAAGAATGCCATATGCTTCTGCCGTAAAAATACTTGTTTTACATTCATGGTTCTATCTGCTTTAAAATTGGGTCCATGCGCAGCACAAGACACCGCAGTAAACGTTTTAGATGCATCACTGAAAAACTCTGCAGCCCTGTATTTATCCTGCAGATACATGAAATGCTGCAAAATCCCATTTCTTTGTGTCCTGTTCTTATTGTATTTTAAGAAAGACAAGTCACATGACACCGGACGAAGATGCCATGGTGCTACAAGATCAGTGTGAGATGATTTGAATGTGTCTAAAAGGGAGACCTCATGAATAGTCACCTCATCCCTCACTCTCTGCGAGAAGGGAACAGAAATGGATGGGCGATTTAAAAAGAGCTGTGATGTGGATGTATCATTAAAACCGGTTTAAAAGGATGGTTGTCCATTGATGAAATTTTAAAGGCATATAACAAGTCAACATAAGTTCGCTGGTGTGATAAGCAACATTTGTCACACTGCGTGAAGGCTCTGTACAGGGCTCGTACGGAATGCACCACAAGAGAGGCGAAGCCCCAAGTGAAACACTGGGTCGAGCATTTTAAGTGCTGTTTTCGTGGTTGACCCATACACAACACTCCCATAGTCCAATCGAGACTCCACTAGGCTTGTGAAAATACGTAAGAGGAGTTGCTTGTCCGTTCCATAGGACTGGTGCGACAAGATTTTAAGAATGTTGAGAGCCTTTAGACATTTATGTTTCAGTTGTTTAATGTGAGGGATGAATGTAAGTTTTTCATCCAACACTACACCTAAAAACTTGTGTTCCTTCCTCACAGGAATCTAAACGCCATTAAGGGTAATGTCTGGGTCCGGATGGATTCCACGCTTCCTGGAGAAGACAACACAAGCACTTTTTAAGTGCGAATGCACTTTATAAGCGACCCCAAACCATCCACCGCCGGCGTCGGCGGCGGCGTCGGCGTCCGCAGTGCTCCTCTATATTTAAAAAAGAAACAGCATCCGGCGCCAGGTTTCGATCCGAGGACTTTGCGGCCGCAGCGCGACGCTCTACCGACCAAGCCACGGACGCGACGCTGATATCAGTGTTAGGACGCGCCTTATATCTTTAACACATTCAAACTACGTCGTCAGCGGCGTGCGTTGGCGACTCAGCGGCGTTATAGCGGCTTGATAACTGCGTGGTGTACACGTGATACTACAAACCCGATGGAAGAGATGGAAGAGAAGGCGGCGAGGCGGTGGGCTGCGGGGGCCGAGCGCAAGCGCCGCAAGCGGGCCGACAACCGTGCATTCGCACTTTCACATTCTCCCCCTCGGGGAAATGCGGGGGAATTTTTTTTTCTGGGTTACGTTTAAAACCGTTCTTGTCTGCCCAACTGGCAAGTTTTTTGACACCGAGCTGGACTTGACGCTCACAGATGGACATATTGCATGATTTAAAAGATACCTCGACGTCGTCTACATACATTGAATAAGAAATTGTAGGTGACAATGCCTTCCCAAGGGAGTTCATCTTAACTATGAACAGAGTGCAGCTTAGAGCTCCACCTTGTGAGACGCCGTTTTCTTGCACATGAACCCTTGAGAGTGCGCTACCAACTCTCACACGAAATGTTCTTTCGGACAAATAACTAGCAAGAGTGTTCATCATGTTGCCTGAGACACCAAATGACTTTAGGTCACTGAGGATCCCGTAACGCCAAATGGTGTCATAGGCCTTCTCAAGGTCAAAAAACACCATTGAGCAAAACTGTTTGTGAATGAAAGCGTCCTTGCTGTATGATTCAAGGGCGACAAACTGGTCATTCGTGGATCGGCCTTCCCTGAAGCCTGCCTGGCAGCCCTCGAGAAGACCACTGTACTCAAGAAAGTACACAAGTCTCCTGTTTATCATCTTCTCGAGGTCTTGCACAGGCAGCTTGTAAGGACGATGGGCCGATAGCTAGCGGGAGAGGAAGGGTCCTCCCCTTCCTTTAGGAAAGCCACTACTATGGCCTCCCTCCAAGAGCGAGGAATGTGCCCCGAAAGCCATATGTTATTGTATAGATGTAGAAGTGTTTCAAGGGTGTCTGAGTGTAGGTGTATCATGGTGTATGTCATTTTGTCTGCACCTGGAGCTGAAGGCTTACATGTGGTCAGGGCTGCCTTCAGCTCATGAATTGAGAGCTTTCATTGTGACTCCTGGGTCAAACATGCCACAATTGTAAGCATTAGACTGAGTACAACATTATTAGAAAAGGCCCCATAAGAACTGCATCTTGGGATTATTCATCCAGGGGCACTATTCCAGAAGGACCGAGATAGCTCGGTCCCGAGTTTCCAGCTGCTTGAGTTCCCAAGTTTCCAGCTGCTCGAGTTAACAAAGTAGTGGTAGTACAGCATCCGATAAACCTCAAGCGACACCGGCGCAATCGCGCGGAGCACGCTTGGCATTATCAGCGTGCCCAGTTCAGGCCGCTCACGTTGAAAAAGCACGGCTTGTACGAACATCCGTGTGCAGCGCCGTCTAGAATCGAGTTGCAATATGCAGTCCGTTATGAAAAGTGGACAATCCTGCTATTCCTTTTAAAACTCTGGCCTAGCCCCAGCCTTCTTTTAAAGCTCCGCCCTCTAAAAGCGGCGCGGGGCGGCTCCGATTTTCTCGGTGTTCTGTTCTTCGACTGAAATGTGTTTGCTACGTGGTTTGAGGGTAGCTCCAGTGCAGCTCGGCGCAAGCCCAAACTAAGTAAGCAAAGCAGTTCACTGTAGCGAAAGGAACGCGCCCTTCACCCGACTGTCAAAAGTGACCGGCTTTGTTTACGTTTGGACGGCGGGTGTAGTATCAGACATCGCCCGAATTCAGCGTGTCATGAGCGTGTTTCAACCTTTTTACAAGTGCGTTTTGCCATTGAAGGTGTGTCATCTGTCGATTGTGTTCTTACTGTGTATGAATACGGCTGCCGTGGGAAAATCTCGTCTTGGCCGCTCCTATTGTCCGGACTAGAGCAAGCACTTCGTTCGGACCGAAACCCCCCCCCCTTGTGACTGTGGCAGCATTTGACTGATGGTGGCCTGGGGACTTCATTTGTTCATTGTTTTCTCCTAAGCTTTGCTATTGATGCATCAAATGCAAGTGACTTCGTGGCTGCGACGCTACACCACCGGCGATGTGGACGCCATGGCAGCCATAGATGGGTGGGGCTTCGGTCGCTATGCCGCGCCCACGAATGCGCTGAGTGTGTGTGATTGGCACGAGAAGTCGGAGGAAACTCGGGAGAGATATTGCATGGCCGAGTTGAACTCGTGACGCTCGTTTTGGCGGCTGCCGCAGCGTGGTTTATTGTTCACGGTCGCTGTAGTGGGCATATATCTATCACGACAGTTTTTTTCTTTAGCGGAGGAGGAATTTCAAGCCCTTTTTCATCTCACAAAAGTACTATGCATTGGCTGTGCAGCCATCTGGCACCCGACTCCCTTTGCGACAGCTTTCGCTCCGTGACTTCCGAGGAGCAAGTGTTGCGTGCGCTGCGGTTTTGCGCGACGGACACCTTCCACGGAAGCGTTGGTAGCGACCGCCCACAGTCGAGAGTCAGCTGGGGTGTGCGCAATAGGATTACGGCAGACACATTTTTCGCCTTTTTTTAGGTGGTTAGCCGGACATGGCTTCCGCAGGTTCTACCATGCATTTATCTGTCTGCAGCCAGAGTGTTCGCTTCAGTCGCGACCGCTCGAAGGAAAGAAGGTTTCCACCGAGTGGCAGTCCTTCAGTTATCGTCTGCTAGCAGAACTTTCCAATGTGGCGTTGCATGACCGTGCATTTCATTTATCGTCAGTGCGGCAGACTATTGAGGCGTTTTGTGTCACATCATTCTTGCGAAAACTTTACTTGCAGGATAGTATATAATCAACAGCGTGTGTCTATTATCGGAGGCGATCTTTACGCATTTCAACGGGTGTTTTCTAGCGTCTTTATCGTCTGGCAGGAAGCGGATCATGCAAAGCTTGTGCAGGAAAGAGTTGAGACAGAAAGAAACAGCGTGACGCCCCAAGGAGGGTAAAAGTATGGAGTCCATAAAAAAGTACCGACTGTGGAGAGCTTCGTCGAACAAGAGCTGTGAAGAGCAAAGTGAAATAAAGGAAACAAATTTGTAAAGCTGTGGTTGTTGCTACTCCTTTCTTCTGGCCTTCCTGTCTTAATAAATGTTTTTCAATCAATCTTCGTAGCACATGCCCAATTGGTTGATTTGACCGCATTTGAGAGCTTTGAGGAGCGAATGGGCTCGGTTTTGAAAATTCACAAAGCTGTGAATTGTAAAAGTTTTAGAATAATGCATGACACGTGACCGTGTGATGGCACATGAGAAGGACAGGTGCACATCAGCCACGCAGAACCCCGATTATAGGGAGGCTGTGCTGTGTGCCAGTCTTCTTGCTGACGAGTTCACTACGAAATGAAAGAGAAGACACTGACGCAAACACGGTATAGCAGAAAAGAAGCCAGTCAAAGTGATGCCAAAATTCATGCCGAAAGGCAAAGAAACAAAAGCGAGGAAAAATACGCAAGTGCAGTACATCAGTGAAGAATTATCGCAAGTACAATGTATTAGTTGTTATTAAGAATCGCCAAGCTTTCACCTTCAAACCATGCAAGCAGACTTACGTGTCCCTAGGCAACGCCACCTGTATAAACATTGCCTAACCCGTCGCCCCCTTTCCAATGGGAGCGGTGGGGATGCTTAGTTCTGGCACTCATCCGGTACGTCACTGCTCGCGAGTCGCGAACACTGCACCCACTTCTACAGTGTGTGTCTGTCAGCTTGCCTCGAACAGCGTCATTAAATAAAGGTAGCTTATTTAGTGGCTCTAGCCTCGAAGGCGTCGGAGCGCCGCCTGGGGAACACTAGACAAACTGTCAACTATTTTGCATACTTTCCGAGAAGCGGCGCTGGCTGGCGGACATGAAAGCACGTAGGAAGCCTACGGAGAGGGAAAGGGTAGGAGAGAGCAACAGGAGAGTGGCTGTTTGGCCATTTTTCGCTCACGCGTTAGGCAAGGATTATACAGGCGGCGTTGCCCTAGGGAATTTCGTATCTGAAAGCGGACGGAGGGTTTCGATAACACCGAGCCTCAATTACTTTGAATGTGGCGCATTTCAATTACCCGCTTTCTTTTTTCGCCACTCGGCTTTGTTCACGCTGCATTGTATGCCACCGACGGCAGAAATGGGCAGAAACTGCTTCTTAGGACGGCGAATTTCAAAGAATTAATAAAATTAGGAGTGAAATACAATGATTAATGAAACGAAAGCATAATAAAGTAATGTAGTTCGATTTTCTTGCCCCCAGTAGCCACCAGTGCAGCAGTGGAACGAGAGACAGCAATGAAAAACGCGCCACGTCCTAGTCGCACCTCCTTGGAACACGCTGCTCTGGACCGGTTACGTCACCCCAATAATTGGCAAGTAGCATGAATTGCATTATTAATACGCTTGAACTCCACCTCAAAATATTATCATTATGTTACGCCAGCGTCGCTAGAGCTCGTGTTTCCCGAGTTTCGCTCAATCTCGGGCCTTGTGTAATAGCACCCCAGTTTACATGAATGTGGGAATTTTACTTGTAGGCTCGAGCAAGGCTGAGAAAGTAAACTTTCTGCCCGCCACACACTCATGGCTCGTGATTATAGTCATGTGCTTTTAGTCCTTCACATTTGGAGCATTTTTCACGGCATTCATCTCGAAACCCAAATTTGCTCTCGTTTTTGGCAATTATTTATTACATAGACACCATGGGCTTACTTTTAAAATTAACAGCAAAATGAACGTAGCAAGTTTCACACATTATGCCATAATTGATGTCCAGCATTTCCAACAGCAAAAGCAATGCTGCAACGGTCAACTTCCATGGGCAGCTGTGCTCCCACACTATGCTATTTAATCCCTCAAACGGTGCACTGACCTATCACATTCACAAAGGAAAGAAGAAACAAGAGCACAGGAGCTGTAGGCGGCACAAATAATGGCAAAATTGAGAAGCAAGGAACTGAAATTTTTCAGCAAACTTGTCTAACTGCAGAAATGCACTTTTACAATATGGCTACTTGTTTTTTACTTGCAAAGAGAAAATATAAAAATCCCAAACCATACATACAAACATGCAACCCCATTCTAGAGTGCTGCTGCATGGTGGCTCAGGACTGCTGACTGCACCGATTACCCGTCCCTCAGGCTATGATGAAGGACCGTTCCAATTGATTGCATGTTTTCACGCGCCGATGAAACACAGGTGACGAGGCACACCATAGTGGAGGGCTCCAGACTAATTTTGACCACCTGGGGATCTTTAATGGGCGCTGAAATCCCATGCACACGAGTGCTTTTGCTTTTCGCCTCCATCAAAAAGCAAGGACTGTTCCAAGAGAACGGATGAGCAAAAGGGCTGGCCTCAACGAACCGTGATAAAAGAGAAAGTGTACAAGCCCTGCTATCTCAAAATACACAGTCGACACAGAGCCTTATATTCTCCTGATAAGCCATACTAGCAACAGCTTGTGACAATGACCTCAATTTTATCTGGGGCCCGCTCAAATTGATAAGGTACTGCCTCACATTGAACTTATTCGTTGTTGACAGGATGTGTCAGATTGTCAGAGAAAAAAAAAAGGATTGGAAAGGCTAGTTGCACTTAAACTGAACTGGAAAAAACTTGGTGGGCATACTCTCAAAAATTATAGGTTTCTATTTCATTTATGTATGGCATTTATTGCTTAAAATAGTCCTCTTAATTTTTTCTTGAGATGTTTTTACTACGCAGTAACTGTCCGTTTATATATTTTTACACAGCAGCACGTCTCCAGACTGATGATGGCTGATTTCACAGATGCCCACAGAGCCCTATTTTCTGCTCAATGTCTCCATTAGTCCCATGCACTGTACATAAAAGCATCGCTTTCATGCTCAATCTAACGGGGAGTGTACAATGCAGCAAACACAGCTCTTAAAGGTGTCATTAAAAAAAATGAAGGAAGCTCACACTAAAACACAAGATTTGGAGGTAGCAAAGCTGTACGCAACTTTTACGACCATCACAACGGTTTAGGTCCACGACTGCAGCCAATTTGCTTCTTCGCTGACGCAACGACCTTTCCCCATCATTTTTGTGAGCTTATTTCATTCATTTAGAAGTGATAATCATCAGACATCACCTTGAGGGGCGTACGCTATGTCTTTCTCGTTTCTAGCAGCAGTTTTTTTTTTGAGAGGGGGGGGGAGAAGGGCAATCTCTCCGAGTGGGTATGCTTTGCTTGACAAACATGGGCCGAAGACGCTGGGCGGTCGCCCTGAGGCACGCACACACGAGCACTCAACATTTTCTTGGTTTTCTTAACTACCGGGTAGTCCCCACAATCTTGGCCGATCTCCTTGAGTGGATAAGCTTTGCTTGACAAACATGCGCCGGGGACACTGGGTGGTTGTCACGAGGCACGCACACACAAGCGCTCGGCATTTTCTTGGTTATGTTAACTGCCAGGCGGTCACCGCAATCTTGGCCAAGCGGCCAATCTTCCTAAGTGGGTATGCTTGAGTTGAGAAACGTGGGCCGAAGACGCTGGGCGGTCGCCCGAGGTCCCCGCTCACATGCACACACTACTCAATTTCCTGATATTTTTAACTGTGGACACTATAAATTACTACTTGCTAAACAGCTTCACTGTTAAAAATTACCCCTCCTACAGGAACACCGACATTTCCAGCTCAAAGCTGAGCAAGAGACAAACAAGAAGGCCAGAAGTTTTAGTTTTTGCATTCTCTGAAACAAGTTGGAGCATTCAGTCTCTACAGAATAATATTGATGTGTTCGAAATATCCTGCTGAACAATCAATGTTCATCACACCCAAACCAGAGTGCAATGAGCATCCACAAATAAGAGGCTCAGGTTTTGTTTGGTTTCCACAAATTTAAAAGTCAAGATTCAGTTCAAACAAATTTAATTAGAACATGCTACACGTTACCAGAGTAGATTTGCATTGATTTGTCTTTTATTTCACGATGAAGGGGTACTTCTTTCACAACTGCAAAGTAAGTGCTGTACTGAAGCTCTGCAGCTGAAGAAATACAACAAAAAAGTTTATTGTTTGATATACTCTGCAACAGTACTAGCAAATCTTACTAGAGCTAATAAAACGGCGTAAAATATTGCCGCAAAATATTTTTGCTTGTTTCTGGGCTGCAGCGATCACTTCCCTTCTAAATAAAAAGTTTCACTACCATTGCTAATGTTCCCGGGCTTCTTTCCTTGTCTAGCACAACAAATGTAGTAATTTGCCCACTGTGTCTTGAAACCCACCATCGTGGCCAGCCCTTCAAAACTGCATTTCGCCTCAAACTAGTTCGATTTTCCTCGGTGGACAGGGACTGTACAGTAATAAAGCCACTCAAGAATGTAAATTAAATTAGCGTCCAAGCAATGAGAAAAGTTTGCTGATTCAGGGATGAGAATTCAGAAGTCCCAAAAGACAGAGAACATTTGCGCGAACGGCAGGCAATACCGCAATACTTCGCAGACACCAACTAATTCGTGTGGTAGCTAGTTTCGTCGCAGCGTTCGCCGCACAAAACGAGCAGGAACGTTCGCTGCACGTCCGAACGGTCACGGCGGGTCGTCCCGGAAGTGCATACCTTTTCCCAGGTCCACGTGCGTTACGTGCACGATAGGACAGCGAATGCTGGAGAAAACAACGACACTCAAGTCGCACGTGAAAAATAGCTGCATACTTACGCGCTGCAATACGGAAGCTTGTTGAATCCCTTGTATGTCTTCATATTTAGCGTCATGTTGCACTCTTGACACTTGAAGCAGCCCTTGTGCCATATCTGCCAAGAAACATCGGAGGCGCGTCACACGTCGCATCCTGACCAACGCAGCAACCACGCACGTTTGGCGGAGGTGACCACACCCGCGCTTCATGCGACCATTTTGATGCAGTTCACCCAGTTTAATCGTAACGTTTCAAGGGATGGTGCGAAAACTCGATTCAAGTAAGGGTGAAAACTGTTTTCAGTCGGGAGAATGAGGGGGGTGCCGAAGAGCGCACTGAATCCAGTCAGATGCGGCCCATCGACCTTGCCTCAGTAACGTGAACCGCGTCCAGTCATAATGCCCTAATTTAGAAGTGACAACTTTCCGGAAATATTCATCGAAGAGAAAGAACGTCACGACACGCACCCTCACACATGGAATAGTTTACTTAGCCCTGTGGGCAATCCCTGTCAAATAAAGATGATTAGTAAGGTTAAAAACGTTCCGACACTACTACCTCGCACGACTTGCGGAGTCGTGTCATAGACGGAGCCGCTCAATCCGGACTAGTGTAAAGGGACGTCAGAAGGCCGCTGTGTAACTAGCTACAAACCGTGTGCGGAAGGATAAAATGCACGGCCTTGCCTCGATTCTAAAGGAGTAGTTTTTAAGATGTTATCGAAAAAGTTGAGGGGGCTTACCTTGTCCAAACATTTCAACTCCTCGAGCGGATACACCGTCTTTTCGCACCGGGCACACTTTTTGGAGCTCATTGTCCGCCGGAAAGACGTACTAAATCACAGAGAGGCCAAGTGATCCAGATTTTGTTCTTGGAACTTGCCTACACACGTACAGAAACACAGACTTACAGAACCACACTCACAACCGAAAAAACTGACTGAAAACACAAAATGGTTAAAACTGTAGGGTTCCCAAAAAATGCCAACAGAAGAAACGGAAAAAAAATGTAGTGTTTGTTTTAACTATAACAATTTTAAAATAAATATTGCAGTTTATAATTTTAAACTGAAGTTTAAAATTTTTGTAAAATAGTAAAGTATAACAAGAAAAAAACTTACATAGTTATTGAGCTGCTTCTGGTTTTCTTTTGCCTGCTGTAAACTGGCGCATGCGCGATAAGCCCTTTTCCCGCAGGTCAAAATGTCTAAGCGAGGTATGTAGCACTTGGGGCTTTTTTTATCGGATTTAATCGGCGTATAGAAGATCTGAATTTTATTTATGCTCTTGGCGAATATCCACCAAAGTGTACAGATTTTAATTTCACAATTTATTTTTTATTTAAGTGCTGGCATTACTTGCCATTTGTGTGCGAAGTGTGTGTCCCTCTCGGGATGCCGCCGTTTGCTATGAATGAACCAAGAAATTACATTTCAGAAATAATAAAGGCTGCCTAAATTATTGTAGTGTTCTTGATCGCGGTGCGTTGTTTAGCTGTGGTTTTGCTAGATACAAGTAAATGTCCTTGCAAAGCCTTAAAATACCTGTGATGTCGCGCGCTGTTTTTAGGACGTGGTGGAGCGGCAGGAGCGAAATTCCGCATTTCGCTTGGTCTTCCTGTTGGAGCAGTCATTAACTGCGCCGACAACACAGGTGGGTGCCTAATTTGATTTCATTTTAACTGGATGTTTCGTGCTGAAGCCGTCTGTTGGGCAGACATGAAACCGTGTTTCGCCGGCGTTATTAGGCGTTTCGTGTCACAGGTGTGTTGTGTGCCGCACTTTACACATAGCACCAACGCATGGTTTTTTACGTCTTGTTGCTGCATCGTACAGACGCAAATTTGATCTTGAGTATTACGAGGGATTATCTTGATGGAGACTTGAGGCTGCTGCGGCGTGTTGTGCACAAAAGGTCGCATAATTTCACCTGATCAGTGAGTTCTGTGTCACGCGGCCGCTGCTGTTTTGTGTAACAGCGCATTGTGCGTGTGTGCAGGTGCCAAGAACCTGTACGTGATTGCCGTCAATGGCATCAAGGGCCGACTGAACAGACTGCCTGCCGCCGGCGCTGGCGACATGATTGTCGCCACTGTCAAGAAGGGCAAGCCTGAACTGAGAAAGAAGGGTGCGTGGGGTTCACGAGCTCTGTCGAAGGGGAGGGAGCGGGGAGTGTCGTCAGCGGCCTGACTTTGGTGGTGCTCTCTCTGCAGTCATGCCGGCGGTTGTCATTCGGCAACGAAAGCCGTACCGGAGGAAGGATGGTGTGTTCATCTACTTCGAGGACAACGCTGGTGTGATAGTCAACAACAAGGGAGAAATGAAGGGTGAGCCTGCAAAGTTGCACGTTTTTGTGGTTTTGTGGATACATGCTTTGCGGCCCTTTATTTGCTCCAGGCATCACAAAGTTACCCCTAATGAGCAGGGCTTACCAGTCAACTGACTACGTGCGTAAGCTGCCAGTTAGCATTGCTGATCGCCGCTCTAGCACACTGTGCATAGTAAATCTTGGAGTAGCGACAGCTGACCACACTCTTTGTGCTTGTTCGAAGCTTCACGAACTACACGAAAGAATTTTTGGCCCGGAAAATACCAGTGAAACTGGAACCACGATTGGTTGCTTTTCCAATTTAGCCCAACTAAAATTAATGGTATAGCATTCTTGACTGCTACCCAGTACGCACCAGTGATGGGGCAACAAAAGAACGTGCCAGGGGTAAGCAGTTGAGCCCGCTACAGTGTCAGCTAGTGAAGACTTAACCAAAGGCCTTCTTTGTGAGGACGTTTGAGCAATGTGGACATTTTTGCGGACTATTGCCTGGAGGGCACTGTATGCACTCCTTGGTCCCAGGTGTTCTGAGCTACAGTTCTAGATCTTCCTATTTAGTTTAAGGGGGACACTGGTCTTAAAACAACTTCTTTTATTTTCAAGTAAACTCTGTGAAACTTGTCAGCCTTGCTGCTTTTTTCCCACTGATTTCAAATATGCCAGTATTTTTTCAGTTGGTCAATTAGTTCCCAAGATAATTACCCATTTTGCCCCCACAATTAACAAAACAGTGTTGGTCACAAATCTGTAATCTTTATATTTTCCAATACTATGAACCCTGCTGAATGCAATAATGGAAGCAGTTTTTTGATGCACCGCTTGGAACTAATTTTACAGCTCATTAAACTTCGGTGGCACCAGTGGCAAGGAACCATTTTCAGTGCCCATTTCAAACACCGAAGTTTAATGAGCTGTAAAATTAGTTCCAAGCGGTGCATCAAAAAACTGCTACCATTATTGCATTCAGCAGGGTTCATAGTATTGGAAAATATAAAGATTACAGTTTTGTGACCAACACTGTTTTGTTAATTGTGGGGCCAAAAATGGCTAATTATCTTGGGAACTAATTGACCAACTGAAAAAATACTGGCATATTTGAAATCGGTGGGAAAAAAGCAGCAAGACTGACAAGTTTCGCAGAGTTCACTTGAAAATTAAAAGAAGTTGTTTTAAGACCAGTGTCCCCCTTAATCTGTTCGGAGCGCCAGTGGCAGTTCTGGTTCCATTTATACCCCTGTCACACGGGCTCTTTTAATCGCGATTGCATCGATCCAGATCGAGTTCAATCCATATAGGGCACTGCTACATTCCAGTTTCAATCGCGATCCAGCCCAATCCTGGTTCCCCAAGCGCTATCAGACGAAAGCGGTGATGCTCTCGGCCCCCTCTGAGTAATGGCACAGAAGGTTACTTTAACTAACGCCACAGATTGTATCAAATAACTTACCCAAATAAGCCTGCGTAACATTCATACAGTAACGTATACCTGTGGTTCTGCAAAGTTGCAAGACACTGGCCGCTAAGTACATTTTTGGCGCCATCTGGCATACGTGAGTGCAACCGGTGAAACTTCAATCGGGATTGAAACGTGCCGGGTAGCAGCGGCGGTGCGTCGAGCGCGCTCGAAAAGTCTACTTGCACTTCGCTTTAATCCGGATTGAAAGTGCCCGTGTGGTAGGGGTATTAGACGGAACTGCTGACGTTTCCATTGTTTGCCAGAAAACTGCAGGCCAGAGCTGCCAAGGGTGTGGCCGCCCTCAGTGTCCCTTTTACGTGGGCGTAGGCTAGTGGGGCCTCTGCTCTGCCTTAGGGGATGACACTGGAGTGGTACACCCGTTCCCAGCATTTCGCCTTTGGCAATTTTATGGTGAATGTGCAGTGGGCACTGTATCTTTGCGCGTATAACCGGCACAAATTTTCAGGGTTTCAACAGTGGAGGTGTGAATTGTATGCGAGGTATTTTCTTCGGCACAGTTTCTCGTCAATGCGCATTGTGCCATGAGGCCCCTACAACAACGGCAGTAGCAACTATGCCACTCTCGTCCAACTGCCAGTGCTCATTTTTCACACACGGTGTAACAATACTCTGAAACGTACGAGCTGAATTTTGTTGGAAATGGGGCGGTGGCTTTTACCGCCACACTGGTCCATTTTTAGATGCTTAATTTAATGTAAACTGTATCTTTTTCCTTTTTGCTGTATAATAATTGTATTCTGCATTCATTCAAAAACAGTTGGTGGTGGCGCCTCTTGGTGTACTATCATTGAATAGACCATTCCAAGCTCACACCAAGCGTCTTTACGCTATATGGATGGCTGATGGTCTTAAGACATAACGCCGACAGGCCGCATCTGTAGGCTGATGTTGCGCTGTTTTGTGAATGGATCGTCGAGGCATCGAAGGTGATTCCAGGTTGCTGCGAGAGCTTAAAAAAAAGCTGCATTACAAACAGCATCAACAAATGTGAAGGTGATATTGTGTTGTATGACCGTGATGGCTGCAGCCCAAGTGATAGCTCTAGCGAGAGTAGTGACAATGAGTGATTGTGGCTTAGGCTGTGCAGAATATGTATTCAGTATGCAATATATAGGTAAGTTTTGTGTGTGTGTGTGTGTCAACAAATGTCTTTGTTTAGTGGCTTTGGTCCAGCCTTTCCTGTATGCAGGGTTCGCACAGACCCTTGAAATCCTTGAATATCCTTGAATTTGATGACATTATTTCAAGGGCCCTTCAAACTCCTTAAATATAAGTGAGCTCCTTGTAATCCTTGAAAATTTAGTGGACTTTGTTTCAATAAAGCAAATGAACGACGTATTTCCGTAATTTGTACTGATTTCAAAAACGTGTTTACTGAGGAATGACCGCGAAAACAAGTAGCCTTGACAGAAGAGCAATAGCAGCAAGTTTCGGTTTCGAAACCGGCAGCGCCTGCGTCGTCTGCCAACAAATGCGAGCCAGAAATCCAATCCAACGCAAGTTGTATCAACGGTCGGTCGGTATGTGTCTTCCATAGAGATAATATGTGTCTTCCAGACACCATACGGTCGGTACTCGGTCCGACTTTACTTTGACAGGATGCCAGGCGGAAAGTGCAAGTTTCAGTCCAAAAATAATACGGAGCACGGGAGTTACGAGAGTTATGGGCTGTGATCACGGAGCAAGATATAAAGAGGAGCGCCGACTGTGGCCCAGAAAAAATCTTTTGCTCGGGCAGATAATGTCCACGCGCCGCCGGCCGCCCAGCTTTCCCTTTGCTCTCTTCCTCCTTCGTTCGCCCTCTCGTCACTGTGCCTCTGTACATGGCTCTTCCCTTCTTCGCTCTCCCCAGAGGCATCTTTTCTTGCGCAGCGACGTCTGTCTTATGCCTGTCCTACTATGCAGGAGGCATGCGTGCACGCGCGGAATTTAAACACCCGTGCGCGGCCGCAATAGACGGCGCAGATAAGCGCACGCCGCCGCATACATGGCGATCGCTTATTCCCGGAACGTTTAGTCTGACATTATGAATATCCACTAAAAATATTGTACTAACCCAGCACATGTAAGACGCAACTGAACGACGACGACTTCAGAAGCACCGAAGAATGAGCAAGAGTAATATGGAACGCCACAACATAGTCTAGCGTGATTCTGCTCACGACGAATCGATGCAGCGCAAAGGTTACCCTCTGTTGTTATCCCGCTCTCCGGCCGCGTGCTTAATTATTTATGCTGCTTCTGCGCACGAACAACGCTTACAAGGGTCGCCCGGAGTCTCCATCGGCAAACGGCAATGAGGCACATTTCTGTGCCAATGACTGAATTGGACGGCTGCCCTGTCGTATCAACTGTACAAAAACACTGTCAGCTTGATAAGGAACCCAAGAATATCAAATGCATAGTTCATTTTAACTCATGCCGCAACTTACCGCCCGATGTTCACTCTCGCTCTAGGGTCGTGTTATCTCGTCGATAACACCGCGGTCTCCAAATAAAATGCTGCGATTTGTATGGCTGCAATTTTTTGGCCTACCAGGGTTCCCGGCGTTTTTTTTTTTTTTTTTTAGTTAAGCGACTGACCAACAAAACAACCGGCTCGTTAAACCTTTTCTTTCGGCGAGTTATCGCGAAATGAAGGCTTGTGAAAAGACCGCACTGTCAGGGACTTGATCTTGAGCAGATTGCTACGTCGCGGGCAGTCGCGGGTGATGTTATGGCATTTCTGTTCTTTTCCGATGAGCGTGTAAGTGCCGGCCCGTGTTCTAGGCGCACTCTGTTTTGGACGCAAGTTGCAGAACTGCGAGAAAGCTGAGGCAACTTTTATAATCGCCAGTGATCAGAACCAGTTACTCCTTTCGCCTTTTGTAAAACCTGTTAAAACAGAGCCAAATTGGTATTCCAAATTTACAAAACGGAGCCACATTTTCGGCAAGCACCGCGCAAAAGGTAGTGTTTGTATAGCAGCCATATGTTTGTATGTGGTCTCTATATTTTGTTTTCCCGCCATGGAAACCAATCCTTAACGTATCTTTGCCGTACGGCCACTCAATTCCTTAAGTCCGGGTTACCCGGAAGGTGCTGTCGAACAAGTTAATCAACTGTGCGAAGGAGGCGCGCAATGAACGCGAAGCGGCGCCAAAGCAGGCCCAAAGCAGTCCGTGCCCAAAACTACCGTCGCCGAAGCAGACGACAGAGCCGACGGAATGCGTTCCGCCAACTCGGCCGCCGGCGCACGGGGAACGCCGGCCGCTTAGCCGCCGCCGGCTAAGGTCCCTTTCGCTGCGCCATCTACATTGTGCTCCGCGAGTTATGGACATTAAGAGCCCGCCGGAGAGAGCGAAGTCGGCGCTCCTGTTTATCTTGCTCCGTGGCTGTGATGAAACTTCTCCTCCTGAGCCATGGGCAGGCCTCAGTAGAAAGAGGCTTCAGCATCAACAAGCAGGTTGCGGTCGAGAATTTGGCAGAGCTGTCGTATATTTCTCAACGAGTTATCTGCGAGGCTGTGAAAAACCATGGTGGCCTGCTGAATGCTCCAATTCCAAAAGTGTTGAAGGCGTCAGTGCGCCGAGCCCGGCATAGGTATGCTGCATACCTAGACAAACAAAAGAAACAAGCACTGTCACGGCAGGCAACTTCAAAGAGGAAAGAGCTCGAGCAAGAGCTCGATAAGATGTAAGGGAGGTAGTCAAAGCTTCAAAAAACTCTCAAGTGCCTGCTGGAATCCGCGGACCGTTTTTCGGAGCGGAGGAAGTTGAAGCGAAAAACAACCTCACCTACTTAGTCAAGGCAAACAGCTTCTGTGGAAAAAGAAATCCATGCGAAAACTGCACTGCTTTCATAATTCTTGTAAGCAAATAAAATTTTGCTAACACGCCTTGAATTTTGCCCATTTTTATCCTTGAAAAGTCCTTGAATTTTCAGTCAAATATTCTGTACGAACCCTGTGTATGAAATGTGCAGGCAATACGCAAGGTGAAAGTGGGGGTGCGGGTTATGCACACGAGAATATGGTATTGCCAAATTAACCAAGAAAGGTGAAACTTGTAGCTGTGTGCAATGATGGTTCATCAATTCTTGACAAACGTCCACGTGATGTAAATGACATCCTGGAACTTCTCCCTGGGCACTCTTGCTTGGATTGGGCCACCACCTGGACAGGGCTGCCCTCTCCCCGTTTTGGTTCCACAGTTGCAGGTTTTCAGGGGTCACTTGTGCGCCTTCCAGGAGGCTGGAATTGCTGCTACAGATGGTCAGGCTACCTTGTACAACTACCTGTCTGATACATGCTTCGCACGCCCTCTCATTGGCTCTTGGATGTGCAACGAGTCCAGTTTGTTGCACACAGTCCTTCTGCACGTGAACTGGCTTGACAAATGAATTTGGTTGGTGAGTGGAGAGCTGCAATGAACGGTGTCCGTGTATTTTTGTGCAGGCTCGGCTATCACAGGACCAGTGGCAAAGGAGTGTGCAGACTTGTGGCCCAGGATTGCCTCCAATGCAAGCAGCATTGCCTAATGTGCGTGGTGGACAGTGTGAATAAAAAGGGTAAAAGTTATCCCTGACGTGTGTATTTTCTGCGCCCGTTTTGGCGAATCCCTTCGCATATACATGATGCAATGCGCTTCACTGCCACTGGTGCTAATACTGGCACTGACTGAAATCCTTGTCTACTTGTGGTGGGGTTCTGAGGCTGTGCAAGGCTTTTTTGGAACATGCAAGACACTAATCCCTCAGTTTTGGAACTTTATACATAAGTTGTCTGAAAGAGGATGTGCTGGAAAATGTGGCTACTTTACCCCTTTTTTTTTTGTTCGCTCACACCTACTCTTTACAAGTATGTGCGAAGTGGCAGCGTTAAAAAAGGGGGTTGGGTGGAAATGGAAAATAGATTTGCTGGGCTGCAAAATGCCATAGCTCCATAGCTGCATGCCAAACCTGAGTGGTTAGAACATGTACTAGTCCGTACAAGTGTGGGTAAAATCACCGAGTACTTTGATTGTGTGGCAAAGGTTGGCCCCACAGCTGCATATTCAGCCAGAACACCCAAGCTGAACCTGCATGCATTGAATTCGGCGAGGGCCAGTGCAGAAAAGCAAAGCCCGTTTATTATGGCTGAGATTATAACCGTTGCTATTTTGCCTGAGAGCGTGGTTGTCTATGCAGGAGGTTAGCCAAGAAATTTATTGCAAACGGAAACTGCTGTATTTGTTGTAATGCAGCCTGAGCAATCATCTTTGTCCATGCAAGGGACTGATGGACAAAAGACTGCTGCTTCTGGAAAGATGCTAGGCGAACGAAAGGATGACCTCAAGATCTTTTCAGGGGCAGCCAGTTTTCAGTGTGACCTTTCTAGCATTGCTCACTTGCTACTAATGACCACGCAATGAGCATGCTTCTTGGAATGGGTTGTTGGTCCATATGCTTTGTACATGAAGAGTCGCCATTCCAACACCGCAACGACAGCCACTTCAGCATCGAGCATGCACATGCTCTCGCACTTGAGTGGCTGCAGGAGCGTCTGGGAATTTGCAGGGAGTTGCCAGAACAAAGCTAGGCATGAGGAACTGACGTGTCTCCTGCACGATGCACAAAGCTGATGAGGTAGCCGCTATACAATGCTGCCAAGTGTACATGAATTGGCAAAGATGACGGTGGGAGGAAAAGAGCATTTAATCGAGCAAATGGTGGTTGTTGAGGCGTCCACTCAGTGGAGTCAGTTCGCCTCGGTCCAGGTACCCTTGGACCTTGGCTGTAGCCCTGGCATGGGTTTCCGGGAAGATCTGGTATGCATGATAGCTGCCGAGCAGGCCCTCCCACTGCTTGGTTGTAGGGTTGGTATAGGGGGTGAGCAATGGGGTTTTTAGATTCGAAGCAGCTTATGGTCGAGCCTGTTCCCTCTGCAGTTGTGTGGGTGCCGTTGTGCAGCGTCCACACCCCCCCCCCTGCGCATGCCTGGCTAGGCACCACTGACAATGATTGTGGCAGGATGCCCCTAGGGATTGGCCAACCAAAGAATCCTTCATGAGATAGCTTTGCGTTCAACCACCGTCGTCATCTTCCCATAGGGGAACTCCGAGTAGTATGTCAGGCATTCCTCCTCTCCTCTCCGGGATTGCGCAACGAATGGCAAACCTGCGGCTCCGCGCGCGATAATGCAAAGCAGCTTAGAGACGCAACGGTAGCCGCTGCATACTCCACTGGGGGCGCCACTGTAGCTCCGCGGTATAAATGATGCGCGCTCCGCTCCCCTCATTCTCCCGCAACGCTGCAATCGAACTGAAAACTAATGGGAACTTGGCTGCTTCGCATACTACTCAGGGTTCCCCTACAGGAAGATGGTGAAATTTTTGACAGGCCCACACCATGCAGTGGGAGTCGTGTTTATACTGAGCATGTTGACTTGTCTCCAGCAGTAACGACAACTAAGATCATTTGGCTGTTCGCTGTTGAAAAGATTATGGTGGTGTATACATTCAGACTTCTCGCTAATTTGCAGGCAGTTGTGTCAGCATTCACGCTGCCAAAGGTGTGGACCAGCTCGACTCTAAAGGGTAATGTGAGGGAGACGGAACACCACCATGGACAGTCTCCAAAAGGCGAGATGACCCACAGCGTAAGGTGTAAAAAAGTGGCTGCTTATCTGCTCACTTCACTGCAAGCGTCGAATGCGGTTTGCTGCTGCCTCTGCCTCGTAAATGCCTCTTCTCTCACCCCTCCCATGAGAAACACAGAGCAGGTTTGCTAAGGCCAATTCAATTTTCTTCCATACCCGACGACCATTCTCAAGAGCACGCGTAACGCCTTCCCCAACCCCACAAAACTCAACCTCATCCACCCTTCACTATACCAGAGTGCCTCAATACTTTTCTGGTCACGAAACTCACTGTAATGCTACGAGAGGAGGTTGCTGTCGCCGAGGCCGCCGCGCGGTGGTGCTGGGAGCACGGAGGGGGCAGACGAGACCTGCGCGCTGCATCGATGAAGCTAGGCTCCCATGGAATCTGGTGGTGTCGGCAGGTTGTTTTCGCAGTTTCACGGAATTAGTCGACTGCAGCTTCTAGATAACTGACTGATAGCAACTCTGAGCGCTGGCCATTGAACGCGCGCCGAAATTGTGCTCAGCAGCGACAAAATTACCGCCTTTGTCAACATGGTGTGTGCATTACCAGAGCCCCTTTAAAACACTGAAAAGCTCTGGCATCACAAAAAAGGGGCTGTCAGTCTGTCGTGGCGGCACTGTAGGCCTCTAACGAATTTGAACCGCACTGCCTACCTTGGATGCTAAAACTTCTCCAGACGCCGTTGCGCCCCTTTCCCTATTCATTTCTGGCCCCACGAATGACGCTGCATTGAGTGTAACCCCACCGACCAGCACGCACCTGTGCTTTGCAAGCTGTCATGTGGCAATTACCTCTGGCACTTAGACCTTCCACCGGCCTTACAAGCCAAGGTACCCTTGGCACTGTTTGGACCACAGACTACAAAGGTGCAGTATCTTGATAACCTTTCCCTGGCTGGGATTATTTTTCTCAGCTATGTGTTCGTTAGTGCACACCCTACACACGACCCCCCAAGATCTTGTTGTTCAGAAAATGTTTTGCCTTCCTTGATCACTCTCCTCTTTTGTGTACATATACACATTTATTTTTGCCCGTTTTTTTTTTTTCCCCTTCCTAATTGTTGTTCTTTTGTATGCCTTACATTCATGTACCCAGCGCATCACCTGAGAAGGCCCATCGCTGTTGGTGAGCACTTCAAATACTTAAATAGCATGCTCGGTGTAGCGACGAAGTACACAATGGCTGTGGAGTCCCTGTGGTTAACTTGACATTTGGTTACAATATAATACTTGCCAATTAACGACCATACATAATTTACAAAAAAAAAGAAGTACTTAAATGCACTTAGGTAGACATATTTAACTCACAAATAAGGGTCTCCCGGCATCTGCCCTGTTTCAATTGACAACGAAAAACACCTAACACTTCAGTTTTATTGCACAAATGCCACGCCTCCAAAAAGGTGTGCCCCCACATAAAGTGAGGAAGGCTTTCACACTAGGCCTGTGAATGGCCACAACAACATTCACCGAATTTTTGTGCACAAATGATCACTTGATCCGCTCCCTCACCCATAAACATCACGACACAAGTACAACACAGATGAAAACCGATAAACTAAATGCAATTCATCGCTAGCCATCGACCCTCAGTCGGTCTCTCTAAAGTAGCGTTCACACGACGCGCGCCGAAATTATGCCAAACGCCAATGTCGTCATCACCTACCTCTGCCGTCAAGTAGGCACTCTAAGCCGATAACGAAGTGGAAACTCGCTGCATACCTTCAGAACTCCTGACACAGCGGCACGCCTTTCTCTTTTCACCTCTGGCCCCACGATTGATGTCGCAGTGAGTGTAACTCCGCCAACCAGGACGCACCCGCACCTTGCATGCACCAATGTGGGAATTACCCCCGGCACTAGAGAGAGACAGAGACCCCATTGTATGTCAAGGTAAATGTGATAGCACACTATTCTCTGCGCTGTTAACTGCCTCGAACAGGCAGCAGCTTCAGCGGTGCGCTTTGCGTGCGCGGTGGCGTGGAATGCCCCCTCCCCGACAGTGGCGACCCTTGCGGCAGCTTTCGTCCCTGTATCAAACTGTCGCCGCAGTTTCGTGACCAGAAAAGCACTGAGGGACTCCGACTACACCTTTCTCCAGAACGCCCTGCATGCAGTGTCCTTCCGTACATCCTGTGGGGATGTCCTAAGGAGTCCCAAATCTCGTGTGATGAGCAGTGGGAGGAGGTGCAAACCGCCCTGGTCTACACAGCCACTGAAGGTGCCACCCGGCACAAGCTAGGGCAACTACAGCCCCTTGGACCACAGAACGCTCAATAAGTGTCCCTCTCTCTTTTGTGCGTGCATTCCACTGCTCGCGTGCCATGTATTGCAACCTTTCGTTACGGTTGAACTTGGAATGCCGCAACGAGGTATAACTTGTCACGGGCTTTTTGCACTTTGTGGTCAAAATTTGTTTCCCCGAGGATTTTTTATTTGCTTTCGCAAATATAGAGCGCACAATTATTTTGACGTAAAGGAACACTGCGAGCACCACTTGTACATTGATGTTCTGCCTCAAGTGTGCCTAATGTTTTCTTTTTGCTGAACAACGTTGATGAGAGTCGAGGGTGTTTCTAGGTTCAGTGTTTCGGGAACGTATTGCCTATGTAAATCTATCGTTCAAGAATTCCTGTATGCTTCGGCCAGAAGGCTGAATTGAGGGGCAGACAGGCAGACCAAAATTTTTGGGTTTATGTAGCCCAAGAAAGACCTAAAGCAATTGAAATTACTTTCAGCAATTTTCCCAGTGAGCAGGTATGCCCAACTTTCATGCACATCACACTGTGTGCTCACAGTACACTACCAAGACAAAATGAATGCAATGAGGAAGCAGTTCAGTCACCTCCAACAGTCTACTCGAAAGCAAGCACTGCCATATGAGCAATTTATTCTTCACAGATCAAAATTTCCAACATTTTTTTTTTGTGTAAAAAAGAACAACTCCTGCACTAGCACAAAAAAAGGGCATTTAAGTCATGCTGGGCTCATTTTAATTTTGGAAGTATTGCGTGGAAGAACACTTTCAGGAATCTCTCCACAGACGGTGAGTTATCTACAGCATCACTACACCTAACAGAGAAAATTATTCACAATATTAGGTACTGTGGAAAACAAACCACATGTTAGCAAACAAGCTGGCAGCAGCACAAGAGCCAACAGAAGTGGCTATTAAGCAAAACAACACAGGCGTCATGAGTAAAGTCGGAGCAAGTCAAGATTACACTGTGCGTAAAGCAATGTGCAACGCAGCCATAGCTGGCTGGAACTGCCACGAAAGTTGCGCGCTCCGAAAACAAACCGCTAACAATATCTAGCACAACGCACGGCATCCTTCTGCGTAATAAATAAAGCACACTCTACAATATGACACCCCACTAGGATTGACATCTTTTGACTTAAGCTCACACGCACGCCATGCCAAAATCCTTTGGGGGTTCGAGCATGCCATTTGAGGGGGGGAGAAAGAAGCTCAACAATTGATCAGGTGTCAATACAATAAATATTTGGGCAAGCATGTAAAAAAGAGAGCTATGCATATAAAACGTCAGCAACGAGGCAACTTCTGATGTTTGAGAATGTGCAATAGCAAGATGAATTCTGCGGAATGTAAAAAGGTGCAGGTTTCGGCATAAAAAAAATCTACCACACAAAGACTGGCTATTAAGCACATACATTCCTCCTTGAGCACCAACTTCCATGCTGAAACAGTCGAACACTGCTTAGCAGCCCACTAGGGCACAGAAAATGTTTTTGTGGGGAGAACAGTATTGCAGTTAGTCAAATTTGCTGTGCACACATATTGCCTCAGTAGGAAGCAATACATTTTTTGCTCTGGCTACTTTCCATCACAAGAAATATAGACACGCGTTTCAACACGTTCCTGTCGTCTGCAGACAGAGGGACAAAAAGAAGTAACCTATAAGCCCTGCAGAGAGCCGAGTGTTTTCTTCTCAGATGTAGTAGGAAGCATAGCAGAACAGCACACCAGATGACCCAGGCTCCTAAAAACCACAAGAAAAGCAAGCACAGAAAACCTATGCTCCACTATCACGTTGCACTTTTGGTACAGTAAAACTGATGTAACTCACATAATTGCAGTTACTCAATTACCAAAACTTTTTCAACCCCACTGTGAGATTTCATTAATGAAATTGCACCATGCCAAGCAGCACAGAGTAGGTAATGATAAAGTGCCAAAGTAAGTGATGCTGCAGAGCTATTAATGTGTGCATCTTGTGCAAAGGTCATCATATAATTATAGCCATGCAACCGCTTATGCTAATGCAATAAAGCTCAAATTTATTTGGTACTAAAACTAAATCAAAAAATTTCTAAATTACACAATACAAAAAAAAGTATTTAAATTAAGATTACACAGTCCTTAAGCTTATGCTTAATTTGGTGCTGGAGCATCATTTCACACCAGTCCTGCGCATGAGTCATGGAAAACGCACCATAGCAAGCAGACAGCAGCGACGAGATGGGGCAGGGGAGCACTACGTGTGCATGGACACAACATACAAAATGGAGCTGCAAAACTTTTCCCCTACAAAGTGGCAGAAAGGCAGACTTTGTGCGAGTCGCAGTGGAGTAAGAGAAGCATGCCTCTCTCCCAACCGCTGCCTTCCAGCAGTCTCAGTTCCGTGCCTCATTTCTTGTGGACACAGGAGAGCAGGGGCGTGGTGGCCGCTGTTTCCCTGTTCCCACGATAGCTGCCCGAGCACAGTCAGTTGTGCTTCTCCTGTGGCACAAAAATGGCAATGTCCTCGTCGCCACGGGCCTGCGACTGGCGAGCCTGCCTCTTGGCCTCCATGAGTCTCTTGCGGGCCTCCAGGCGTGACCGGGCCGCCTCCTCGCTCTTCTCCGACCGCTTGGGGCTCGCGGGCACCGACCGGGAGGCTGCTGTCCTCTTGGCCGGCCTCAGCGCAGCCACCCGTGTGCTTCCCTGGAACAGGGGGACACCGTCATCAGGCACACCGCAAGGCGCACACGGCTGCTTCCTGGAGAACAGCCTTACCTTCCCTCCACCTGCTGCCCTGCCCCGCTACGTCAAGCTGCCGCCCTACGTCTCTGCTCCACGCCTGGACCCGCTTGCTCGAAGCCCAATGAGTGCAATCTTATTGGCAGACTGACAGGGGTCTAAACTTCCCTAGGCACTTTCTAGAAACTTATCGAACAGCGAATGAGGCTCGGAATAAGAATGCGATACGACTGCAAACTAGCCTGCCCCGGGCAGTCCCACAAAATTATCGTAACGTGGTGGGCCATTCACTCCAAGGCTGAACTTTGATGTGGTGAAGAAGTGGCGAATGACGCCCAATAGTGGCCGCCCGGCCGTCGGCTTCGAACAAATGCCTGTTCGGTGGAGATCTGCAACGTTGGGGAGGCCAGGGGATGAGGAGGGTGGAGCATGGCCGGCAAGCGCTGTCGCCGGAAGCCTCCAGGCCTACCTAGTAATCACGGTTTTATACTTCCACTGTGCACTATGGGTGTGTGCTCACGGCCAATTCACAACTGTCTAACTCACGGCGAGACAAAAAGCACGACTCAGGCTGCGGCAACGTCAGATCTCACGCTGACAGCGTAACGTTATTCTGGCCTCCCTAGAAAAAAAAAATTGAACCCAGACCAGGGGTACTTTTTGGGTCATTTCATGTAGCAGACAATCTTTACTTAAGACATTTGGTGTGAACGGGGCCCGGCCGCGTGAGTGGCCCAACAAGGATGGTGGTTCGTCGTAACAGATCCGTGACAGGGCCCAAATACACCACCTGATGGGCAATGTTTCTTTACTTGTTCCCATCATGGTTTGAAATAAACGCTTGGACGGTGCTGGTGACAACAACAAAAAGCAGTTTTGCGGCACATTCGCTGCTATTCCCTACTAGGTACGCACTGTTTCTGCAGCCTTCAGTAAGACGGCCCTGTAGCCTAGCCCGTGCACTTTTGGGAATGAATCTAACTCGCAGACTTAGTGTAGTCCATAAACAAGACTAGACTGCCAGTAAGACTGCCTCTAAGCACATCTGTTGGAGCAAGTAGGCCCAGGTTTGTAGAAACTGGTTGGCTTCATGTTGTCTTCATTGCCCCTTCAAGCACGATCTCTCACCACAATTGCTGGCAAGATTTCTTTCAGTTTTCATTACAGTCAAATGTTTTGCATTGCCTTACTAGTACTGTCAAAATATTTACGCCGGTGAATGCAAGACCTCATCATCTATTTGCACTGTCGACGACTATATTGTATACAACCAACATCAGCAAGTACGAACTTTCTGGCGCAAGCAGCTACGCAACCTGCCCAGTGGTTAGCCGCAATGCTGGGATAATTGTGTGTGTCTTTTATAGTCCTCCCAAGTGGCAGCACCGCCTGTGCTTGAATGATTCATCTTTCTCGTATGCAGTCCCTCTTCACCACACGTGTTGTCCTCTTTGGCGTATTTTACTATTTTTACAAAACACTGTCATCAAAGAAAAGCCAAGCTAGCTTTGCAAGGTGTGACCTTTCAGTTAAAATAAAGAAGCATTTGGCCTTCAGCTGAATTTAAGCTCGAGAAGGATCAGGCAATGTGAAAAAGGTAAAGGCAGTGACGTGGCAATTAGCCGCAATACAGCGCTAAGTATAATTATTGTGGCATTTATAAGGCGTCTCTTATACCACCCATGCTCTCTCAGCTGTGCCGGAAGTTCACAGGAAATGCTAATACAAGTGATGGAAAACCATCAAAAAAGCATACAAATAAATACAAAGCAAGGGTATCTTTGGCTGGAGAGCAATCTGATGTGCGTGGTTAAACTGTAACTTGCAGTGAACATAAGCCATATACAACACGCTCACCGTCTTTTTGGGCTCCTCCCAGTTGTTTGCTCGCAGCATGTTGAGCTCCTCAAACAGGGCGTGCACGTTCTCAACCTGCAGCATCACCATGTCCCAGAAGCCCGCCAAGTCCGATCCAGTTGTGGGGAAGGAATCGCCCGCGTTTGGCTCCTGGGAACGAGGATAATCGCTTCATTACGAGACTGGCTGCGAAAGCTTGAAGCTGGACTGCTCAGGGAAGGGGAAAGAAATGAGAGCATCACGATCAGTTGCAGTGTTCTGACAAGGGACTAGACGGGGACCACAAAGACCCGGAAGGACTAGATGGGCACAGTCTCTGAAAGCTAAATGAAAAGAGCACTGAAACAGGCAAATCTAACGCAGTTTTCCTCACCACTCACGTTACAAAGGTAGCCAGAGCTGTGAAAATGGCCTAGCACTGCACATGTTGCTTGATTTCAGGGAAAGACAGCTGATTTCATTCCCACTGCATTTATCTTGTCCCTCCAAATGCCAAGAAACAAACCAAGAACTTGAATACATGGTCAAGTGAAGTGCTATAAATAAGCTGTTTCATACTTCTAGCTCTCAGCTACTGTAAAAGCTACGCAAACAAAAGTTAGTACCGCTTGAACTTTCATAATTTGTAACTTTTACTCATTGCACACGTTGGTTTTCTAAGTGCACACTTTGAAGGGAATGCATTTCGAATCTAAGCACCCATCCCCACCAATAGCATAATGGGTATGAAAAAAAAAAAGCGGGGGGGGGGGGGGGGGGGGGGTGCTCAGAATCTAGGAAATACGATTGGTGAAATGCTTGTTTTTATGGTAACTGAAAAATCAACAAAGGTTAAAACATCAGAAACATTTATGCAGCATGGAACAAGAGAAAAAAAATGATGCACCCCTTTGTCTAACAACGGCAACGGTTGAACGCAAAGTTTTCTCCCGAGAGATACCTCTGTTGTCATTGGACTTTGACTTGCCAGCGTTATGGACTTTGGCTCGCACGCAGTTCGAACTTCTGATTGCTGTGACTGACTTTCCCCCTTGGCCATTTCATTTCGCACAAGGAAATGCAGCCCTCTCCAAATTCAAGCTGCTTCAACTGTGTCAGAACGGCGCACTGGACAAACGTTGAATCCATACAGTGTGGAACCCAGGCTTGATTCTGACCACAGGTATAGTTTTTTCCTTTCACTTCACCCACGACCATCATCATAGTGCGAGAAAGTTGGCTTTCCTGCAGTGGGTTTTGAGGTGGACTACAGACACCATCAATGGGGCAGAGAAAGCTTCGCCGCTGCTCCCACCCAGGCGCCTCTATTGTGCGTCCACCTGAGCTTTGGAGGCAGGTGCTGGCTCCACATTTTGCGGACACAGTTGATGGGAGATTTTCGGGATTCAAATAAATAACAAAAAAGCTTTGGTAGCGCAGTCACATTTTCAGATTACACTTTCCTTGCCCTTTGATTGCGCAGATACAAAGGGTATGCAGACCCTGCAAGGTCCGAAAAAATGAAAGCAATCATTGACTGCAATCATTTACACTGTACAGACCTGCATAATGACCTTGTAACAGTTTAAAAGTGTTCGTGAACACATTTGTGAACACATTTACGCAAAACCTTTAGGACCCAGCCCAACCAACAGATTGCCAGGGAGGCAGTTGGACATTGTCCAGCACAGAATGTAGGATGATATTTCAAGGCAATACCTCAGAAGCTCCCCTACGTTTCACTTCCTCAGAGAGAGAGACGGGAGTGTTATCTGCAAAGGCATCGTGGCTCCTGATCGTCGCAAATACGATAAACGTCAGTGGTGTGTTGCGTGGTCGTTGAAACTACTGGGATCTGTAAAACTGCTGCGGGTCACGGGCGCCCACCCTGCATTGCCGCACAACCACTCACTTCCTTCTGCGCAGCAACAGGGCTGCCATTGCCTGTCAACTCTTGGTTGCATTTTCAAGGCAAAAGTCTTAAATGGTCTATTGAGGAGAAAAGCTCGCAACCAGCGCCCGAAACCGCAAAGGCTTCTCTGGAAGCATTCCATACGAGGGGTTTCATAGCAGAGCTTAAATGTGGCTGTCCACACCAACACACCGCAGATGGAGAGAATGAAAGAATGTGGCTGAGCAAGCGAATAGACAAGCAGTGAAATTCACCACCGTCCACTCTGGTTACACGGAGGCAGGAAGGAGCATCGGTGCGACAGATCAAATCCATGCAAAAGTGTTACGGCGAATCTCAATGAAAAGTCTCCCAAGCGGCAAGATAACGAAGCCCTTCAACAAACGGGAGGCAGCAAGCAAGGCATCTCAGCCGTTTAAATGGACATTCATACTTTCACATTCACAATCCATAAGGTGTCCGCGTGACTTCTTTTGACCACTAAATATTCAGGACGGGAAGCACGCAAGTGCATACAGTCTGTGAAAGCGCACTGCTGTTTTTCCATTCGGCCAGCCTTCGTCAGCAATTTCTAATATCAACTTAATCCAAACAAATCCACTTCCCCATCAGCAGGGGTCTAGTCTAATTGCTGGAGGCTGCTATCATGGCCCTCCCTTCGATCAGCAAAGAAGGTTATGCAGAGAGGGCACAACCGGCGTGCTCACAATGTTCCTGTGGCACAGCTCCGTGAACTGCTTGAACTTCTGTGTGATGAGCAGGTTGGCCTTGCCGATGGTGGCCCGGATCTGGCCCTTGATGTCCTCGGGCACGGCCGCATCGTCCAGGTCCCGCTGGGCCTCTCGGATGCGGGCCTCCAGGCTTTCCTGGGTGCTGCATACGGTGGCCAGGAAGGCGTGGCCCTCCCGCCGGGGAAGGTCCGACGACGACAGCGCCTTGGCGCTGCTGCCCACGCCAGGAGGGGGATGCTGCGTTTGGGCCGACCGGCCGGGAATGCGGGCCTTGTCCACTGCAAGGGAGGGGGACATGCTTGCCTCACCAAGGGCCTCGAGTGATGCCACGCAGTACACTGAAGGTGGATTGTGGGGTTTGACGCACCGGCGCTACACAGGCGATGAGGCGCGCCGTAGTGGAGGGCTCTGGATTAATTTTGACTGCCTGAGGATCTTTAGCACGCACCGAAATCTGGAACACATGCACATTTTCGTTTTTCCCCTCCACTAGACTGGCGGCCGCCGCGAGTACACTGAAGGCCTTCCGCTTGCTTGCTTCACGTGGCCAGCTCTGATGAACACAAACCTTGGGGTTGTGGTGGCCACGGAAGTGCCATAGAACTCAGAACAGTGGCACTGTTTGGTCATCAGTCGCGGACTCACCGCAGATTCCCGAAGAAGCAATACGCAGTGGTTTATCACATATGTTCCTACGGTGTGGGAAGTACTTGTGAACTATCTGCAGTGATTTTGAGATTTTAGTAAATTGAAGAGCCCCACTGTTAGCCTTCATTGTGCACCAATATGACCTGTACTTGAGCTACTCCAACTTTAAGCTACCTGCCTTAGCTGCAAGTCCATTAAGCCAGTGACACACACACTCACCCTCCAGCTGTTCTATCCTTGTGAGAAATGGCTGCCATTAAAAGTTACTCCATTACTGCCGTTAAAGGTTACTCCTCACAACATAAACACAGCAGGAGTACAAGAAACTCTTAGCCCTGTCCATGTACTGAGAAGGCACTACAGGCTACCACATTTGCGAGTGGGTGCACTCGCATGCCGGAACTGCAGGGGATGAGGTGGACAGCCGGCACAGCCCCCCGGCACTTCAATGTCCCACCCTCACAGCTACCAAAGGAATGCCTGTCACTGAATTTTCAAGTGCTAGAAGGCGCTACAGACCGGACATGTGCAACCAAACACCGTTGTCGGGAGGAGGCAGACCTCCTCCGTCAGTGGCACAGAATGACTGCGTGTGCACCTACAGGGTTCCGCAAGTAAGGCCTTGCCTGAGCCCCAGTGCTTGGAACCGACGAATTATTTCATATCTCTTTTTGATGAAAAACACCCTTTGAAGCCAGAATGGAGTTCAGCGAGTTACTGGCGATTGTTTCTTTTGCACAAACCAAATTGTATTTCATAATTACAGTCCCTTTGACTACACCAACAAGTCCCAGCGTAGCCCTGCGCACACTCCCGCAAGAGGGCCTACTCTTGTGTGCAACAAGTGAGCACAAAAGCAGAGGCAGTGCGTACCTTCGTCCACAGCCATGAGCAGCCCATGACTGCCGTTGAGCTTCAGTGCGCCGCCGCCGTTCACCACCTGACAGTGCAGCGACCGCTCCAGGGAGTCCTCCTCTTCCTGGAGCACACCGTTGTGACCCCTGTCCACCTCACCGGCAGCACGCAGCACCACCGACGACGGCAGCCGTTTCTCGGGCGATCCCAGAAGCAGCGGGCGGCTGCCGGGAACAAAGCCCGGCAGGTTTTCTGTTTGCGAGGCCGAGACTTCGGACAGGCGCAGGTGCTCTTTGAAGTGCCGGGTCAGGTGCCGGAACACTGGCGGGCTCTTGGAGCGGCCGCGAACCACTTGCGCGGGGCACGAGGGGCTTCGCTTGGATATCATCTCGAGCTTGAGCGGGCTCTTGGCGGTGCGGGTGCGCGAGCGTGCCACCCTCTCTGCCGCTTCCGACCCGTACAGCGCCAGAATGCGCTGCTGCACCAGCGACGTAGAGGGCCCAGCGGCAGAGGTGGCACTCTGCACATTGTGGTGCCCCCGGCCATTAGAGAGTTCCCGGCCATGGGCCTTCCCCTCCGGAATGGGCTCCACTTTGGCGCTGTCCCTGCCGGGGCTCGTGACGAGGGGGGCCAATGTGCGGGGGCTGAGACGCGCTGGGCTGCTGTCTCGACTGCGGCAGAACTGGCTGTAGCTGGTGTAACCGTTGATGGCACAGCTGATCCCCAGGTAGGACGGACGGTGTTCCGCTGGCTTTGTGGAGGACTCCAAGCTGCTGCCGCCAACGTTCCAGCAGCCGTTGGAGAGCTGTGCAACGTTGCCGTCCAGTGTTCTGCAGAAGCGAGCCACAACCAGGCAGCATTTTGTGAGGCATTCTTTGAGTGGCTCCATTGGAACAGGCAAGGGTGCAGAAAAGCCAAAAGGACCGCATATTCACCACCCATTAACGGCAATGTTAATGTAAACAGCAAGACAACGTTCTCACGAGGCAAAAGGCCCACCAGCAGTACAAGGCACAGCTTGAACAAACACTTCACTATACTCTGTTGAAATACCCTGCCTCAGATAGTGCGATAACTTCACTGCAGCAAAGTGGCCCGGCTCAAACTTTTTCCTCCGTGCCACAAAACCTTCAGTTGAAGCTCTACTGTTCACACATACCCAGAACCCGATTTGCTACTGCAAATGTCAGAACTTGTAGTATTTGCAGCAAAATATAACAGTGACTATAAGAAATAAATTTAAAGGTAACATTACTTCTATGTTGTGCACGGAAAGCGTTGACTTGCTATAAGCAGGGGTGAGACAGCTGAATCAGATTTCGGAGCAGTTTTTGGAGCAGCGAAATCTCGATTTCGCAGCAGAACAACCTTGATTAGGAGCAGAAGAACGACATTTATTATGTCACCTTAGGAGCCTAAAAAATCAAATTTTTGGCAACTCAAGGGGGAAAAGTGCACTTTTTAACCGGTTTTGAGCGTACATAACACTGAAACAACCTTTCAATAAAGTTTTTTCTACCAGAGTATTACCAGGTACGAACTGCACTACCTTTTTACAAATCATTTTTAAATTAAATTCTTAGTCTCTATGCATAGATAGCGTGGAGTGCCGTTGAAAATATCGAATTGAAAAACTAAGCAATCGTTAGGCATTTTCATTTTGTGAATGCCGAAATTGTTATTTTTGTAATCCCAGACTCAACTTTACGCACAAGTGTAGAGCCCCGGCAAAAGTTGTGCAAAGTGAGATGACAGTCGTCGCACCCCACCAGGCCTCCCATTTCAATTCCCAAGGTGCACGTTCACTGCGATCGTAATTTGAGTAACGTTGGTATGTTTAGCCGCCTCCCTCTTGGCATTAAATTTTACTTCAGATAAATGAACCGTTATAGGCACCGGACACTGGAGTTTGCATACGACTGCAGTGCCACCTCTCGCCGCCGTTTCGCAACTCTGGGTCGGTGGATGTCGGGACCGGCCGTTCAGCGCACGTAAAAACGCACGCTGCGTGCGGTTCGACGCTGTGTTGCGGAAGTTTTTGAAGAAACAGTTATAATTGCAAGTTGCAGGGCCTGAAAGGATCAAAATGCTGCAGGAAAGAATTAGTGGCAGCGCCGCTACTGCTGCTTGAAGGACTGCCACAAACGCGAAAGGCAGCCTGCCATCGTTCTGTACAGGTTTCTCGGCCAGCCGTGGAGGATAAGTGTCGCAAGAAATGGATTTTAGCAGTAAGAAAGCCACGACATTTTTTGTCAGTGAAAGGAGTAAAATTATGAGTACGATGACTGTTTATGCACAGCGCAGACACGAAGGGCCGTAAAACTTAAACGTTTGCTTTCAGTGTTCCATACCCATCGCACGCTACGATGAATCGCATGCCGTCGTAGTATTTGCATAACACAAGGTATTACAGCTTCCGCCACTATAGTTTTATCAGCAGTAACCTTTTTTTAGCGACATTCACGGCACCGAATGGATGCCAAAAGGCGGCACAAGAATATGTTCACATCACTTCGCAGGTGATGCCAAAAGCAATGTCAAGAAGGTCAATACGCATCCCGTTTACTGCCCTACTTTGTTCCCTAAAGTGTACAGATCTAGTTCGGCCACGCATTCCAAGCGAGAGCATGGCAAGCTATCAAAGGCAAGGTTGCATTCACTCGCGCTGACTTCTTTAATGCGTTTTGCGTACCCTGAAAGTTGAGGTTACTATTGTTTAATCAGAGGATGGGGAGGAGGAGGAAATACATCTTTGGAGAATTCTGAACGGCCTGAACAAACTGTATCACAATGAGCCGCTAAGACAGCTCTAACATTACTCACAAGATAGAAGTCGAAACTAAACGGAATCTTCGTAAAGACAACCACAGCTCCACAGCAGATTTCCAACTGTGTGGAACTGCGTTTACTTTGTCATTAGAATCCGTTGTTAATTAGTGACAACACCAACCGAGCTGAAGAAGGGCAACCGAAAAAGTAACTGTAGTGTGGTTGCACGAACAGAGGAAACAACACAAACGCACTTCTGTCGTGGACCGCCATTGTATACGCTGGGGTCACTTTATTAGACTGTGATACAAGAAAAAATTAATACTGACCTAAATTAGTGCGGTAAATAAGCTTCCCTTGCTGATAATGGGACTTCGCAACGATGTCTGTCCCATCAATTTCTTTCACGGCGTACACGTGCGTGGGAACGTACAACCTCTGTAACTTCTCGCGCACGCGAGGCCGACAGTAGTAGTTCAGCCCCGTAATTGTCCGGAAATCGCACAGAAGCACTTCAGACATGGGGAAACTATTTGCCAAAACAGTTTTCAAGCACGAGACACCTTTCAAAAACAATAGCAGAATCGCAAAAACAAACAACCGAAATGTGCCGAATATATGAACACTCACCGACCCAAAGTTAACTCAAGCTTCCGCGGGGCGGCGCTGGGTGTACTTATTCGTCGCGCCCTCTGAGCAGTGACCGGTCCCTATTACTAGGGTGAAATACTAGCCCGTCCCGCTATCGTGACACTGCTTGAACATTTTGTGGCAATGTAGCCTGCGCCGCTGCAGCGTCGATCGTCCCATTCCCACCGCTCGCCAGCTCGGTGTGACAGGCAGCAATAACTCAGCATTTATAACACCGCAATGAGTCCGAAATTTCACTTCAAGCACGCACCAGCCTCACACTCGAGGCTGAAACACGGCGAATTCGTGGGTGCCATGTTGTTTTTGATGAACTCCCGTCTTTCGAGTCTCGCAACTTCCCACAACAGATCAAACGACTAAATGTAAACCCAGCCACCCCCATAACTAAAACCAAGGCAGAAATTGGCGAAGAGTGCGCACTCTGCCTGAACCACAAGCAACTCAACTGCTTCGCCCAGCGGCCACGTTTTCTAATTTTCACCACACCAAGATGGTGGCGCGTGAAGTAGTAGTTGCACAAGTAGTTGGACGCCTCAGTACACAAAAGTATTTTATCTACAGGACATTGCAATGGTTTTCGATGGAAAAACTTTAAAAACGCGCAGAATATAACATGCGCAACCCATCATGGTGACTTTCGTAATAAACTATCTTGGGTACAATTTTATGCAGGATTTTTATTGAATGATCAATCAATTAAACCTTTACATACAGCATCACTTTGGGGGTGCTGGAAAATTACGCCGTCACTGAGAATTTTTCCCCACCGAAACTGACGGGAGCATTAAAATCCTTGGCTCTCTGACTGTTTTGGAGCAGCTTGGCGCAATTTTTGCAATTTTGAAGCTTTTGGAGCAGCCTGGCACAGGAAAAGAAATTTGTATCAAATCTGCGCAATATGCACAGCTGTCGCACAGCTGTCTTACCCCTGTATATGAGAGCAGTAAATTAAGCTTCGTGTAACCACATGACAAAGGGACAACAAGAAGACAGGAAAATACAACTACATAAGCAACAGGTTATTCAGATAACAATGTGCACTTGCATGCATGACACGAACCATAGTGAGGAAGAAGCAGTGCATCAAAACAGAGTTTGTCAATGTTAGGTCCACACATCACACCCTTACATGCTGAACAAAGGGGGTGCTTCAGCATGCAGCCCGGGAGCACAGTAAATAGGTATGCCTTCTATATGCCACCACTACCAGTAAGCATCTCTTGACTGTGCACAGGCATTGTCAGCATCTTGTCTCCAGCCAACACTAGAACTAGACCACCTGGAAAGCAGTATACCTCCCACTGAACTTTTCGTAACAAATTCTTCCCTGTTTGTAAATTACTTCCACAAAGGACAGGAGGCCCTGAAGCTGACGCTTCACCGGAAATAACGGCCTCGCAACAAACAACCAGCCAGCGACACAAGTACGAGCGGATGCACAAGATTCATGCGCAATGGTAGAGTCTAACACAAAGCTGAGAACTTCAAGGGAAGCATTCAGCGTGCTTACAAACTACTCGGAGAAAGGTCACATCTAAATTGGGACGAAAAGGCCCCCAGAACAGAATGGGGACATCTACAAGGGGGTTGTTTCAAATGACATCAGGCACAGGACACCGCCCCTGCCATGAAGCCGTCACCCACACAGTCACCAACATGCAGACGCGTGTGCACGCAAGGCCCTAGGGCTCAGCGCGCGAAGGGGGAAGCCCACAGTTTACAACAGGAGCAAAACACTAGAGACAGTGCTTTTACACAGCTGCAGCAAACATGGGTGCTCACACATCCCCCGTCATTCCCCCACCGCACAGGCCAGTGGCACGGCCCCAGTGGGAAGCGGCCCACGCAGGCCAGGCCACACAAAGCTTACACCGAGAACGAGCAGAGTGCGGGAGGCAAGACAAAGAGTGCAACCACGTGCAATCCACACGTGGCGTGAAACGGTTGGGTGCAGTCGGGAGGGCAGATGGTGCAGGAGCGCAAGAGGCGTGCACAGGGGATAGCGGCCGTGCCCCCCACCAGCGCTCGGTCGTGCATGCCACGGGACTGACCCTCCTCCTCTGGGCTGCTGAGTGGGGCCGCCCTCCTGGGCGGTGGTGGTGGCAGAGACGGCCATGCTACGCAGCGTGATCTCGGAGGCCTCCTTGCCCATGGGCCGGGTGCGGGCTGCGAGGACGGCCGAGGACTCGCTCGCGTCCACATCCAGTGAGCAGGCACCGATGGACTCGGACGAGGGCACCCGCGCAACCAGCAGCCGCTCCATCGAGCATGTGGCCCCGGACAGGTGCAGAGACTGCGGGGGCTGGGCCCGCCTACAGCAGGGAGACACCAGCTGTCACCCCCAGCACCCTCCCCCACCAGGGGGAACGGGGGCAAGCTGCCTTCACGCTCGCACAAGTCACCCAAAAAAAAACAGCTGACACACTGCTCACCCGAGAGGATTCTCAAATGCAGGAGCATTGCTGCTGCACATGCTGGTCGGAGAGCCCGCAGCTGGTGCACAGCGGGGCATGGCACGGCGGATGCACTGCACGTGACCGAGGCGGTACAAGGCACCCCTCATCTTCTCCTGACAAGTTCTCTGTGCCTACTACGACATTACACATGGACAAATGAACATAAAAATGCAGGGACGCTCCGTAAGCGCCACTGCAACTGAAACAGGCACAAATGTCAACATGTCCCTGCAGCATCCCGTGAGGACAGTGCCCGGCTGTTCACAACACTTTGGAGAACATCTGGACAAAACTGGCGCACATCTTTTACCGAGTTACAGTTTTGCAACGTTCACCATTACAAAATGCTAGTGCAAGACCGCCACTGATGGTGATGAGGCTGCTTAGCGGCTTCCCCTTTGCAGCGGGGTGGCGTTGCACAGCGACCTTAGTCGTTACGCCACTGCACAATCACCTCGCCATAAAGAAAATAATACCCTTTATGGTATTTTTGTGCTAGTCTGACTTCTTTGTTCAGATGTCTTCCTAGCTGCTTCTCTGCTCTTTCCCCGCCAACATTCTCACCTTCGTTTACCAACCTTTCCAATTCACCTTTCTGTTAACCTTGAAGCCAAGGGCTTCCAAAAGCAGGATGTCTCCCACACTGAAGACTGGACAGATACCTCTGCCCTCCGTTACAATATGTCGCATGGTTTCTGGCTCCCTGCCGCAACCTGTGCACAGTTCTTCCTGTACCTGCTCGCGGATAAGCCTTCTTGTACGCACCCAGCGCCATCTAGTTTGCTTCGAACACTCCTACTGTTTTGAGCAACTTCTACAAAACCACACTGTTGGGCTTCAGTAGCCTATGAGTAGAATATCAGGTTTTGACATAGACGAGCTGCTTAAAGCCCTCTACGGGCCTGATTTCAAGGCCCAGGACCAACCCGAGCCCGACCTGAGCCTGTACCTTGCCCAGGCCTGTGCGTCTGTAAGTGAGGCCAGCCCGGACCTGGCCCTGGTCATTTATTTCCAAGTCTAGGGAGACGCCACATTTGCGTGAACAGGCCCAGGCTTTGGAACTGATGGAAATTTGTTTATTATGTTTGGCTGAGTTCCCTTCCTAGTGTGCGTACAGCACTCATGAATTGAAATGCGAAAATCTAGGCTTAATCGGTGCTTGTACTTTTGCTTCGGCCACCTTCACTTTCGTCACATTGCCGCAATAATCGCGTGTATTCTTACGTCGCAGCCACCACCACCGTTGTTAACCACAGTCTTGGAGAGATCACGTGGTTGTCTCGGGCACAAGTTAGTACGCTGCAATTTTTAATGCCGCGCTTCAATGCACGAGTATTTTATGCGCCTTGAAATGTTTTGCCTGCAGTGGTTTTTGGCGCTGCTGTTTCTCTAGCATGAGAGTTCGACTCCCGGCCACAACAGCTGCATTTCGATGGGTGCGATATGTGAAACACAGGTGTACATATACATAACTGCAGCGCTCCAGGTTGTCTGAATTGATCCGTTCCCCGCTGCGGCATTCCTTGTAGTCGTACTTTTGGTATGTTATGCCCAAAATGAAAAACCTTGATGCCGTACATAATATTTCAATAAAATAAGCGTACAATGACTATCAGACCTAGCAAAGAAACATCTATAAAACAATGCATATAACTAACATCAAGAAGCGTGTAGAAGTAAACTGAGAAAATTCTCTTTAATGCTCTTTTCTACACTTCATGTCGGAAATTGTAAGGGCCAGACCCAAGACTAAGCCCGAACCTGGCCCGGGCCCATGGGCCGGAGTTTAAGCCCGGCCCTGCGGCACTGGGCCTTGGCTCGGCCTAGGCTTTCAGGTCAGCCCGGGCCCATGCAGTCCTCTAGCCCGCGTTTGGGCCCTAGCAGTGCCAAAACTTTTTCCAAGACCCGTGTTTTTTCTTTTACTGCAAAGTGTTCTCAAGGCTCATTCCTACTCACTCTTTTTGTAAACAAGGGTGACTTGGTATCTTCTAGGTCAATTCAGGTACGGGGCATGGCATATGAACACGTTCAATAAACTTTCTGCTTCACACAGGAAGTGGCTGGCTTGTACCTGTCTCGGAATGAAATATCGCCTCTCTGACCCACTTGAATGCTTCGAGCGATGAAATCTCAAGCTGTTCTGGTCACTCAGGTCAGGCTGCAAAACGGTAATGCTAGTAAGTTTTTTTAAAGATTACTTACTCTTGAAGAAAACAAGGGCTCACATTAAACATTTCCTGCCATTCCAGAGATTTCAAATTGTCTTTTCAAAACAAATTCTGTCTCTATGGAGTGCCTTTGCTTCTGTGCTGCGACTTATCTCCAATTCTACAATGTTGGGCACAAACTTACTTCGGAGGATGTGGTTTTCCTGCTTTTCTAAGACTCTTTGCACAGACAAATGTCTGACACACGCACGGGCTTGGTCACACTAACATTCTAATTCTACCATCTAGTAACCTTAATTAGGCAAATCCGAAAATGAGTGATTTTGTATGCACTCATAACTCAAAAAAGCAACGTAAGAAATGGTGCGCAGAAAAAGAATGACGAATACAACGCATGACACATCAGGAATACAGACAAAGCTAGAAGCCTCTGTGCTTGCGGTACCTGGCTTGAGTTTGCCTTCTAATCCTTCGACGTGGACCAACCAATAGTGCACCTCCAAGAAGGCAGGCAAAAGGACGGACTATTGTTTAGGACTTCTCTCTGCTCAACCAAATAAAACTATCAAAAGCCTAAAGTTATAGAATGTATAGAAGCATGGACCAGAAAGAGCGCTAGGTAAAGCAATACTGAGAACTTTCATGTCAACAGAGTGGCAGCTGTAGGTGTTTCATTGTAATTATGGTTCCTATGATACATTATGGACTCGTCCACATTCACCACATGCGAAGAAAATCGAACAGTATGAGAAAGACATATGAAACAAGTTGTCAAAACACAGTGAGAAAAAAATATGAAATGGGCAGCACAGACATATTCAACACTTTTCCCAAGTGTTCACTGACTTTAACAAGCCAACCAGTACTGTTAAAACATAATGAAGCACATCAATGTTTAGCTTGGCTGCTTTTCTAAGCACCAATTTAATGAGAGAAGATCCTTTTTTTTCTGTTAGGGCAAGGTAGCATAATCAAAGTGCGAATGCATGTACAACTATCTGCTTGTGAGTGAACACCATGAACATTAGCTGCATTATATTGTGGTTCCTGTCACTATGCATGCTGTTTATGCACAATAAATTCAGTGTTTTTTTTTTCAATTATTACCTTTTTACAGTACCAGATCCAAGAGCCCTAAGGGTGCACAAATGTTCACCGCAAAACACCAAAAATACCCAACCCAAACAACCTGTGCAGTTATACACATTTTACGCCACCAAAAGCAGGTGCAAAGCCCAGCCATACAAATACTTGTCACTGAGGCACTCGAAGTGTACGCAGCAAGAGACGCTTGCGAGCAAGCACAATTTTCAGTTACGGCTGCCGTGAGGAACACAACCACAAACAGAGAATTTGACGTGTTGGGTAATCACGCTCATATGCTTAAATTTAGGCTTCAAAAGAGGCACTGAGAAATAAGAAGGGCAACATAGTAGGCCCTCTTTCAGGATGCAGTTGCTAGTTCAAGAACTCGCGTGTGACAGAGGTCATTCAGTAAGTGATTGTTACAGTCTTTTTGTATGGCTAGCGCTAAAAAGCGCATTACCAGCAATTTCTCTTTTCACAGCTGCCTAATTTTACGATACTAGTAAGGACTTGCAGATTACCAAGCAATTGTCACAAATGGGAGTCCTGTTACAGGTGCATCTATCACAGGCCTTTTTAATCCAGATGGGACAAACAACAGGACGAGGTACCCCGCTTGCCGCTGTCACACTCAAATGCAGATTCAGGCTTACAGGAGAAAGGCTACCGCTTCACAGTGGTTACACGTGCCCACAGGGACTAAAAGGAGAAAGGGGTCATCGCAAGACACTAAAAAATGCACCGTCAATAACATCAGCTAATATAAAACATGCCTGGAGAGAGTATGGTCACTCAAAACATGCAAGAAAAGCACACAATGCCTTCTTCCTTATCAGTGTAGTTTGTACAGCTGTCCTTGTAGTTCTATTAAAGTGCTGTATTCCCCATTTGTGTGGTCTATTTCATAGCTTCCACAAAAAGCATCTGTCAAGCAAGTTTCCCACAAAACTGCACTCACATGGGAAAGGGGGGGGGGGGGGGGGGCTCACAGTTCAAGGTCAACATGGTATGCCAGAGACAAGCTTTCTCTCGCTATTTTTTACAGGTTTCTGGCAAGCACAACCGCCAACATGTCTGCTCCCATTTATCTCAAGTTCACACCAACCCAGCAACAGACCCAACCCAACAGACAACGTATCACCTGGATGTAAAAGGAAAAACATGGCATGCACCAAACAACACAAATGAAGCTGCGACATATTTAAATGTTTGGAGCGCTTTGATCAAACCGCATTTACGTATATCAAGACATGCTTCTTTACGTTCTTCTTCAATGCTCAAAAACTAACCTACATGAACGGTAAAAAAATATGACATCGCTCTGAAACAAACGAAGAAAGAAAAACGTAGCGCACCTTTTCTCAGGAATCCCAGGCAGTAGCAGCGTGCTGGCACCAGCGCTCAAGCTGTGGGGGATGGCAAACGAGTGCTCAGGCACGCGCTCCTGCAAGGGAGAACAAGGTGTGGCACATTACCACTCGGGGCGTACAACATTGTCACGTTCCAAACATCTGCGCCTCAGAAAAAATCTACGCACCGCATTTTCCTCAATTTAAGCAACCTTTTCTCCTCAAACCTGGTTGCACCTAGGCGGGGCAAATGCTTCGACTTCAAACACATTCACCTTAAAACGTAAACGTTTTTAAAAAACTTCCACCTCGCTGAAGAGGACTATGCTTAGAATCAAGGTGAAAGGGACTGCTTATAATTGAAAGAATACGGTTGTCAAAGAAAATCTTAACCAAACTGCTCACATCTACACTGCCTTAGGGTAAAAAAATTTCACAAACTATTTTTCCCACACATGACACCACAGAACGTATTACTGTGGAAATAAAATGACATTTTGCCACAACAAACCATACATGTAGACCGTTTGTTTTCTTATGTAGAACGCTTGCAATTGTGCATTGCACAATTGGACAAATCTCCCTCAAAGCTGTTTACTTTGGTGTTTATGAGCTAATTAAAAATGCTGCTTTAGGAGATATAAGCTCAATAAGCAGCCAAAGCTCTTATACTCTGCATTAGTATGTTACACAACTGAACTGACATGAAGTGATAGGAAGCAGTATAATTCATTACAGCTGAGTACCCTTGTAACGAACAAGTGTTCATAATGAATAAACCCTGCCCAATTGTTGCACGGTACCCTAGAGGAAAGCGAGCACTTTTGACTGCACTTGTAGAGATGTGCACGAAAGCTGGGTTCAGAACATTCGACCAGTTCTAAAATTACTGTAATGCAAGAGCTAACACTGACGAAAATGTAATACATGCAGACTGGCACACGGGACACATGCACTGTAACGCGTATCCATGCTGGGTGTAGGCAAAGGCACTATAAATGTTGACTAATGCAACAGTCGAGAGAAACGACTTTTATTTCAACACAAGACACAGTGGCTTGAGGTGTCACAAGCATGGCCTTCAGCTATCTTTGAGCAAGGACCAATGAGCAAACCAGCCTCAACAAAAGTACTCTCGAGAACATTCCTGCTGGCGTACTATACGTACTGCTTCATTAGATACAATAGACGAGTCACTTGCAGAGTGCCACAGGCAGGGCACGTTCAGGCCGAAATATTCAGGCTCAAAAACAACCACTGGGCCACGTCACGTTTGCCACGCTTAACAGGAACAGCGGACATGCCCAGGGACAATGCTTGCTTATTATCACGAGGCAAACAGCATGCTACGACAGCGCCCAGCCATCGGGCCGCTCTTTTAGGGAGGCATCCACAGTGCAGGAGTACGAGAACAACGAGAAACACAACCGTGCAGGGCCTGTACAAAGTTCTCATCTCCGAGGGAGCGCTGGCCCGGGGAACTGCCAGCATGCCAGTACCTGCTCACTGCTGCCCAACGTCCCTGTCGGCGTTGTGCCTGGAGAGTTCACCACAACAGTCGGCAAAAGCGTCCCGATGCTGTGACGGGCAGCAGCACAGGAGGAACCAGGCCCAGGGCGCCCCGGCACCTTGCACAGTTTGGACGATGTCCTCAGCCCTTGCAGCCGTTCCTGACTCTGACAAGCACGCGCCTTTGCACCCGCACTGCCGTAGCTCTTGGCAAAAAACCTCTGCGCATTGCTGTGCAGGGGGCCAAACACCTTGGGCTTCCCTGCCGCGACCCACGCATTTAAGGACGACTGGCTGCCACCGCCGCCCGAGAAGCTGAAGCGGCCGGTCCGCGAGGCCATGTACTGCTCTTTACCCTGCAGAGCAAGCTCCAGGGATTGGTCACTGTCAGCCATGCCCTCGTGGTCCAAGCCATGGCTCCCCTCGATGTCCTTCTGCGAGAACTCCACCACAATCCACGGCTTCGACTTTGACTTGGAACTCTTGCGGAAGCGCGGGGACAGTTTCCGGAAGAAGCTCGACAGGCTCAGGCTGGCCGATTTCTTGGGGCTGGGAAACGAGGGCGCATTGGATGAAGTCGACGGCAGCGTAGACGACTTTTCTACGCAGTGCAGTCCCTTGGGCGACGATGGCGCGCTGAACGAGAGTTCTTTGAGCGTTGTCGCGCAGGACGCGTACGACTGTCTCGAGTCGGAGAGCAGGCTCGTCTGAGAAGACATGAGGTGGATGGCCTGCGCGTAGCTCTCGCTGCGGTAGTGTTCGAAATGGGCGAATACTTCGAGGTCTTCGAAAATGTTGTAGGGCTTGGGACCAATGGGAGCAGCGGTTTGGGGTTTTCTTTCATTATCCGCCAGCTGAGGACAGCTCATCGTCCGGCGACACTCCCCGTATGGTCACCGCTCTGCTGCGTCTACTCGAGCGTCTGATTGTCAAAAAACAGGAGCACGACGAGGGTATTCGCACCTTTAGGAATTTGCTGCACCGCGTTTCTTACTTGTCCCGTTGTCATGACGCCTCCGATGTCGGCGCGGAGAGAGGAGTCTCACGACAGTCATGTTTACGCGAGGCGTGGCAGAAACCCGGTATCGCCGCCGCGGAGCCCGCAGATTGTATTGTACGCCGCTGGGACCGGTCCTGGGTAGCCCGGTAGCGAAAAGACGTGCGGGAGAACAGCTGGGCAAGAAACATTGAGAACAGCCAGGCCGGCTCGGCACACGGCGGCTGCAAATTCGTGTGGCCAAGTCTACACGCCGTGCTCTTTACACGACCACAAACCACGCACCATCTGGCTAGGCAAGGAAATCCAATCAGGCGACCAATACGGTCAAAAAATAGGCAGAAGCGTGAGCATGTAGCTCAACTTTAGGTACGCCGTGCAAACGGAACCGAGTAGCGAGTAGTGGGACGCATCGTCGAGCGCCTGGCGCAAGCCCCGAAGCGACACAACAGGAGCACGGCCAGAGCGGCATACAGGTTTAAAACAACCCAAGCGTCAGACGACGCGACAAACAGTCCATCGCCTACGCCAGTGCACGCTCCCGACCCATCAAACATTAAAAATGCAGGCGCGGTGCCGCATCAGCAAACATGGACAGCGGGACGGCCGGAACTTGGAATACTCACAGATTCAGGTTCATCGACACGTTTTCCCTGTGCCGAATTCCACATGCATGGCTGCCACCGAAAGACTTTGCGTTTTCTTATTACAAACGGCGTGAAACGCTCAGCTGGTCGGCACTTGGCTGCACTACGGTGGTACACGAGCAGCGGCGGCGCACACGAAGCGCGTTGGCCGTCAGCCCAGCCGCCCAGCCAAGGCCCAGCTAACCCAGCCCGCTGGCGAGCGCAAGGGGGGGAGGGTGAGTGACCGGAAGTGATGAAGCAGACGTTTCTCACGACCGCCCGAGGGCGGCGCCACTTCTCGACCGCGCTCGCGTCGGAGCGCAATGAAGCAGACAGGGCTTCTTTTCGGGACTTTGACGGGCGGCACGTTTTATCAGACAGGTTGCAATCTGAGAAGGTGTTGCTGGGAGGCCACAACAGAGAAACGCCGCTAATTTAAAGCCGCGCGACGCAGCAGGCCAGCGGAGGACAAATTACTGGCGTTGCAGCAACCTGAGCTGTTAACATGACCAACAGAGTAAAACAGAGGTAATAATAGTAATAAAAAGAACGTTATTGCCTAAAAATAGTTGGAGGTGGGGAGGGAGAGCATGCAGAACGTTTTGTCACAGAACATGATATATATTTACGTTTAACAAGATGGCAAGTTGGGCGAGTTGGTGCTGATTCATATCGACAACAGGCGCGGAAAGACGTAGACTAAGAAAGAAATACACAGGACGTGTCCTGTGTATTTCTTTCTTAGTCTACGTCTTTCCGCGCCTGTTGTCGATATGATATATATCCCAAGCAGCCACTGGACGGCCGTCAAACATCCTATTTACGTCAATTCCAGCTCTCCGCCGGAGCTGGAACCGACGTCCCATGGGCGTACCTCGAACTATGTCCATGGGACGTCGGCTGTAGCACTTTCGTACGCCGCATCAATAGTTCGGCATTTGGAATGTTCCGTATCATTTTACAGTATCATACCTCACGCTTAGCAGAACGCACAATGAAGAAATTGAAACACTTAATTCGGTCACATATATCATTAAAATACCTGTTAGACGGAATATACATCTATCCTGCAATGTATAATCCGCCACGCGCGACCACCGCACCACCAGGTTGAGAAGCACGGTTGGTGGAGAGAGGAAAACGTTGCTCAAAATGATCCGGTTCATGAGCAACCCCCCAGAAGGGGTGGCGTCCACACTTATTGTCACAAACTCCTCCCCCGAGTAATTGCGTCCGCTTGCAAATACCAAAGGAGGGGCGCGAGACAACAGTTATTTATATTTTAGCAGGGTGGCCGGCCCGTGAGTTTTCACGTGTGCCGAGATTGCTGAGGTGAAGGAAATCACAACGGAGAGGCTCGGCTACGTTTTGAACTATATAGGTTTACTGTACACACAAACAAACAAAAAAAAGTACAGGGCAACGCCCGACACAAGAAGGGGAAAAAAAAACCTTCACACTGCCATCGGCCTGTGCGCGCAGGCACTAATCCGCCGTGGCCTACGACTGAACCTTCTATCTCGACAACATACTTAGACAGCCGTACGCGACACACTCTAGAGGCAAACACTGGTTTTAACCTCGACAACGCAACTACAACAAAAGTACTAACAAGTACGCAAAACACTCCCGAGGCAAACACTTGTTTAACCCTCAACAACGCAACTACCAAAAAAATACTAACAATTACACCACACGCAGAACCCTCTAGGGGACAAACATTGTTAGTTACGAGTGACGCTAGAAAGAAAAAAAAAACCGAAGGCGGATATCTTAGTCCGATACGACAAACAATTACGAAGGAGGGAGCGCGGGAAGAGAAAAGTCTCTACGAGGCAAGTAGAACCCGCCGGTTGAACGGCAGAAAGTCACGACGAGGTGGAGACGGCCTCGCCGGGCAGCAGCTCACGTGTTTCGGGGCTCCGGGGTGCAGAAGCTGGTCGGCCATGGGACTCGCGGCGACGGGCGAACTCGAGCGCTGAGCCGAGGCGTGGACCGGTCCGTCGCGAGCCTACCGATGTGCTTCTGCTAAAGCGCGTCACCCCCGGGCCTTTCCCCGCGTAGCACGTTCTGAAATCTTCGCCGACTGCCCCAAGCAATCGCTTGCGTCCGCTTAAATAACCTCCGCCGGCCGTCCCGTAGCCCCACTTCGAAGTATTCCCATTGTTCCTCTTTTCCCCCTCCTGGGGGCCCTTGCTTCCTTCGCCACGATCGCAAACGCGCGTCCACGCCAGCGACCGTGACGTCACCCTCGGACAACAGCGCTGGAATGCGGCAGCTCGCATTGTCCTGGTAGCAGGCAGGACGAAACAAAGGGGGTGCGCACAAAGCTGAAGGGGGTACCCCGAATTCCCTCGCGCGGCGCAAAATGGCCGACTCCGTCCGGGAGGCCGTCCGAAAATAAAAAAATGGAGGGTCTGGCCTGCAGTTTGTGACAGAGGGAGTAGTCGGGCGGGAGTGCAAAAAATACAAAAAAGGTGCCATTCTGCTTCCACATCAGTAGCAAATGCGAACGTAATGGTATTTCCTGACGGGCAGGTCCTACAGCGCGCCTCTGGGGCGAAATCGTGGTCCCCCTTGTCAAGACGGAGCACGTGTTCACTTCTTGTGAGTTCCGGCAGGCTGCATGCGTGCAACTATCCACTCATCTGCGCTTTCCGAGAGAACAGAGCATTGAAAAAATTAGTGCTCTTCCACTCTGTGAAGACGGATGACCTGCGAAGCTGACTCAGTCCACGGTGTGCACGAAACAAAACACGTTTGTTTGTAATTTGCGATTGAGCATACTTTCTTAACTGAATTAAACTTGGAATGACCCGAGCTTTATTCTAGCGGTCAGGCATGCAGCTGTCTGTTTCTTTCCGGCGTCGTTTGTGTAACACACCAACCCAACGCGCTCGACCACTGAGGAGACCGGACACGCGAGCCTTTCACGTCCGCGTTTGCATTTCCGGTAAGCACAGCAGACATGGCACCTCCCTCTACTCCCAACCCGTGCACGCGTAAACAGGCAACCGGTTATGTGTGCGTGCTTAGAAGTAAAAGACACCGCCGAAAATATCGCTCTGAAAGCTCTTTACGCTGAACATGTGATGTTGGATCACGTCGGCGCTTCAAGCGGGCAAGTTGCTCTTCATCCGGGAGGTATTCGCAGTTAATCGATGAGCTAGAATCTGAGGTGTCAGCGCCTCCGCTGGCCGGTTGATGCTTGGGGGGCTTCGAGGTCGCTGGTATATACATTGTCCAGTGGCAGCACAGTTCGCCGCGGCGTAATCGTGGACACACGGGGTCGTCGAACATCGATGAGGGAAGGCACCCGGAAGACGGCAGGCTTTGGTGCTCGACCCGAGATATATCGTAGACGGGTCACACAACAGGGTAAATGTGCTACATACGCCGTGTAGCACACGCCCTGCATACGCCGCGTGGGGTGTACATATCAATAATCAACATGGTATGTGGCTTAGTGGGTGCTGTGCTGTTGATCCCAAAAACGCCGATTCCGATCCCCATCCAGGATCGCGATCGGTGCCGTGCTGCTGCTGTTTCCGAGGTTTGATGTGCCAGGTTTGGTCACGGCCGCGGCGCCTATCTTTCTGATGGAGGTGAAAAACGAAAACCCATGTGTCGAGATTGCGGAGCACGCTAAAGGTCCCCGGGTGATTTAAATGGTTACGTAGCCATTCACTAAGAGGCGCCTATATTCCGCAAATGCAACTTCGAGGCTTAACACACACACACACACACACACACACACACACACACACACACACACACACACACACACACACATGCGCACAGTGATTTCCCTACACCCCCCCTAGTTTTTCTGGACACCCCCCTTGAATCCCCACCTTTCACTCTTGTCAGTCCTTGTATGGACCTTTTCCTCCCGCACATAAACACACATATAATTTACTTTCTTCATTGATTCGATGCCGTTCTTTGTTAACAACCGTAATCTTTGCAGAAGCTCTTTCAGTATGTACATTTAAAATGGGCAATTTGGCGAGGCGAAGCGCTACGGAAGCTAATCCTGGCGTTTTAATAAATCGGGAGCGTACAATCGGTGCCTAATTTATAAGTGCTGCATAATTCGTGTACTACCTAAACATTGTTTCAAGAACTCAAATTTCGTCACTGGCCCTGGTAACAAGTTCGAAAATGTCCTCATACGTTGAAAAATGGCGAGAAATTTAAAAAAAACTGAATACAGACCTTTCATGGTAAAAAATGAATTTCTCTAAATTTGTTTTTTTCTTAGATTGAATAGAAAGCACCGCCTCTCAGGTGTGTGTATATATATATATATATATATATATATATATATATATATATATATATATATATATATATATATATATATATATATATATATATATACATATATATATATGTATATATGCACGGTGAAATGGCACGGTGAAATGGAACTTCTGGCGTTTATTGAGGCTTTTAACCTTGCGCATCCTACCATCTCCCTCTCTCATTCCTACTCTACGCACAGCATAAATTTCCTGGATGTTACTGTCACAGTTTCTCAGGGCAGACTTCAGACTAATCTCTACAGGAAACCTACGGACACGCGCCAGTATTTGCACTTCCACAGCAGCCATGTCAGGCACTGCAAGACTGCAATACCTTACAGCCAATCTCACCGTTTTAGGCGAATCTGCACAAGCCAGGCGGATTTCGATTCTAACTGCAGAGAACTTAAAACCGCACTCTTAAATCAAAAATACCCAGAGCAGGTGATCGATGACGCGATTACACGAGCTAACCAGTTGAACCGCACCGAAATTCTCCGAAAAAAAGCTCCAAAACCCAATCAACAAACCAACCTCGTTTTGACCCATTCGGCCTCTTCTCCGAAAGTTGCTTCCATACTAAGGAAACATCACAATATCCTCGCTCAAAGTGAACGCCTAAAGAGAATATTCCCCGAGCCACCACGTGTTGTTTATAGACGCAGCAAAAATTTGGGTGACGTTCTCACTAAATCCAGCATCAGCCGACCACAGACTACTGGTTGCATGCCCTGTAACAAACCACGGTGTAAGGTATGCCCACAAATGACCACCACACAGCGCGCCGCCAGCACAGCTTCAAACTATTATGTGAATGTAAAAGGGAACTTTAACTGTGATTCCGCCAACGTCGTATACCTGCTGGAATGCACCCTCTGCGGCAAACAATACATTGGCCAGACTGAAACACCCTTTCGTTTGAGGTTTAACAATCACCGCTCCCATGCAAAAACCTGCCCTTCTTTGCCTCTATCAAAGCATGTTAACACTCCTGGTCATTCTTTTGAACAACTGAAGGCCACAATTCTTGAATCTAGTTTTAAAACGCATCACGATCGCGAGGTTCGTGAGTCTTACCTTATCTATAAGTTTAAATCAGCGTCGTTTGGCATAAATGAAAGTTATGGGAAATTAACCTGTCTTTCCTCCGATTAAAATTTCGGCTGCATTTCTCAGGCTAGTGTTATGCCTGTTCATTTCTTTCCCTCAATAATATTCTCCCATTAGTTGGCGAGCTCTCGTAGTTGGGTTTAGTTTCGTGCTAGCACGACGTTTTTTAGCACAATGGCTTCACTGAAGCAAATTCGATGAACAAGTCTGGACATTGCGTTCTGGGTAGAAGGCTGCAGTACCATTTTTAGCTTTGATATTCTCACCTTGCAATTAATTTGTGAACGCGAGCGTGTGTGATTGTTTTCGTGTCCTCTTTCTTTTTTGTATTGTTGTTTTCTAATATTCGTTGCTGACCGCCTCGGCATTCCCTGAACTGGCACCATGCGCCGGGCAGATGAATACCACTTGCTGCCGCGTCATACGCGTGCACATGCCTGTTTTTTTTTGTTTTTTTTTTCATGACTTGTTTGACCTTGTCTTTTTTCCCCTATCAATGTAAACTCATTTCGAGTCGAAACTACCTATCCTACTGCTTTTGGGCGCGACCCCCGCCTCCCACCAACAGAAGCCACATGTCTCACGTTTCAATTACCTTACCAGGATTCTTAGAACGGGTGTGTATGGGCAGATGTTCATCCTTTGTGTGCATTTGCATATCTTCGTTTCCTTGTTCCGCGTGACTAATCTTTTTGCCCATGTCAAACACGTGCATGGGCATATCTTGTTTTGACCCCTCTTTCACCCCCGTTGCCACAAGGGAGGGGAAAATTACCTGGTTATTTTTTATTTATTTATTTTTTTCGCTCTTTGTATACCAATGTACACTCTTTCCTGTCGAAACTGCCTGTCCTACTGCTTTTGGGCGCGACCCCCGCCTCCCACCAACAGAAGCCACGTATCTCTTGTTTCAATGACCTTACTTGGATTCCTAGAACGGGTGTGAATGGGCAGATGTTCGCCCTTTGTGTGCATATCTTCTTTGGAACGTCTTCCGCGTGACTAATCTTTTTGCCCATGTCAAACACGGGCATGGGCCTATCTTGTTTTGACCCCTCTTTCACCCCCGTTGCCACGGGGGAGGAAAATTACCTTGTTATTTATTATTATTTTTTTTTAAATTATGTATTATTTTTTCTCTGTGTTTGGTTCTTCTCTCTCTCTTTTTTTCCAAGTTCGTACCGCGTGACTGTGTGTTCTTGTTATCCTTGTTGTAATTAATTTTCCCGCTCTCCCTTCATTCTTTTGCTACCCACCAACCATGAATCCATTTTGTACAAACTCTCCCTCCTCTTATCTTGCCCTCGCGCTTGCTACATTTTCTGTATATATAGCTCTGAAACGAACTTATTTTGTACTCTGAAGAAAGGGAGTCCTCTCCCTGAAACGTCAGTAAACTTATTTTTATTTTCTAAGTCTTTCTCGTTTGTCTCTGTCTCTACTAACCTTACATATATATATATATATATATATATATATATATATATATATATATATATATATATATATATATATATAGAAAATAAAAAAAACGTACGTCACGGGGATGAGCGTTTGGTTACGTCTATTAGTTAACTAGTGGGATAAAAAAACAGCTTTTCTAGTTTATGACCCCCCCCCCCCCCCCAGAGCCATTGAGACACCCCCCCTTGATTCAATGCCTGGGGAAACCCCTGCATGCGCACGCACGCACGCACGCACGCACGCACACACGCACACACACACACACACACACACACACACACACACACACACACACACACACACACACACACAGTTCTGGCTGCTAGAGGCTTCCGAAAATTCATGTGGGTTGTTCAGTAGTAATCTGTTCCGTGCACTGCTCATTCACCTCTTGAATTTTCAGCGAAACTTGGCTTACATGATATCTGCAGATCGAGGCTGCCGATAATAGGCACTAGGTATTCAAAAACGGAACGCAAGACTGCAGTGCTGGTTAGCCATTACATCAGCTTTTCTTCGAAAAAAAGAAAGAACACACCTTTCGCGAAGTGCCAGTAAGGAGAAATTCGCGTGTGTACACACCGTGCGCCTGTATACAAGGCGTGGACCATCAACGTTTCGGAATGCAGCCAACCTCGGTGAAATTGGACACTCAGAACACACAAACACTAATTGGAAATCAACGTTTCGGAATGCATCCAACCTCAGGGAAATAGGGCACTCACAACAAACACTCGGCTGCGTGTTTCGAAATAGGCGCATTTTTTCTCGGGCGCAGATTGCATGCAGAGACTTTCTTCAGGGCCGTCTCACACTCTAAACAGCGAAGCTGGGATGATCTGACCCCGCTCTCTCCTGTCATCTGTGGCTGATGAATCTAACAGCACACATGGGGCGCTGGAAAAGGAAAGAGGCAAAAAGGATAGACTCGAATGCAAGACGGGGCGAATGCATGTGACGTGCTCCTTTGCCAGCCGGAAAATTAGTTCGCCCCAGAATTGGCGTTTACATGGTGTCCATTCGGTGGAAAATGCAGCGAAAGTGGTGCTTTTGTTTATACAGTTTATCCTTTGCCTTTTTTCCCATGCCTGGTGACGTTCGCCCATTTAATCTTTGCTGCGCCCGGGGGGGACAAAAATACGAACGTGTGAAACAGCAGCTGCGGCCCCATGGCTTTCTCCAATCCAAAGTGAGATCGCTCACTGCTCAGAATTGCGGGCCCACGCAGCTGACCTCGATCGGAGAAAGCGTATCAAGGGTGGGAAGCCAGCACCGCCCAACTCGGCAGCGCCTCGAGGCAGGGTGCTCTGCCTGAAGTGCTTGGTCAGCCACTTCCAACGCGCACGAGAGGTCAAGAAACTTCACCAAACTGAACTCGCGCCCTATCAGCACCATATATGTGACGGGTCCGAGGGTTGGGGCATTTCGTCGGGCCCCTCCGGGCTGCAGGGAAAGCAAGCATATAGGCATGCGCGATGCCGTTTGTGCGCGCTCTCCCCGGCCATCGCACCGCCGACAACGTCCTATGTCCCGCAGCTCCCATCTCGATGTACGCCGGCCCTGTATGATAGAGGGGAGCTTCTCGGAAGCAATCGTCCACGACGGCTTCGAAAATGCGAAGACATCACTACAGCTTACCGCCCCGCTCACTGCATGACGCGAAACAAAATTTTCGCCGACAAGATTAGAACCATGATGCCAGTACGAACGAACACACATTCAATTCTTCAAAGAAAAGGCCGACCGTATCAACCTTGCCGAAATAGGCACAATAAGAACACTTTACAAACGGCAGGCAATGCCATATCTGCCAAGGAAAATTTGACATCCATCACAATGCAGCCGTACGACTGCATTGAGCTAGGTGGAGGTCAAATTTTCTTTCGCGCAACCTTCCTCCACCTTGGGGATTTCCCCTAAATGTGGTCGCTCAAGGCCATACCTGTGGGACTTTCATTAAGGTCAACAAGATGCTTCAGCCAATCAATTTCCTTTTCGAGCCTGAGCGGCATAGAAACCACCTTTACATGCCATACGTCAGACACGTTCTATGCATGTGCGGCGTTATGGGGCTTTTATCGGGAGAACGCGTAGAACCGTGAGCTGCAGGGTGAACAGCAATAGCAGCAGAATCTGTCAACAGCGGAGCTGTAGCTTGGTCCGGTGGCGTTCGCAAGAAAATGAGGAGCGCCTCGACCTTCGAGAACACTCTGCTCAGCGTGGTCTCTTGCGTGCTCTTCTCCTCGCCAGTTCATGTGCACAAAAAAGCTCGCGCTACAGACGCCGAGTTCGCGAAGCCGGTTTCCGCCGGTTCTATAGCGCGTGCTAACGCGCTCCACTTAGGGAGAGATGAGAAAGTCTGCGTAAAAAACGATCCAATCCTGCCAGTAATGGAGAAATTTCAGCGGCAAGTTCGTGTGAGATGTGCCACAGCCGAGTCTCGGACGAAGGGAGAGGGACCGCCAGCTCTGCTGTTCTTCCAGTTTAGTGCGAGCTACGCCAATTTCTTTTTCTTTTTAACTTGTTTTAATGGTAAAAATACATACTGAACACTTATTTCTGCTCCCGAATGTGCTTTCAACTTGCTCAAGCGCCGCATTCCGCCCCACCATGCATGAACTGGAACGGAGGCCCGTCTGTGCACAAAGCACCGCATTCCGCGTTCTGCAGCCAACTGACGCGACCTTCAGTGTTCGACAACCGTTTTCAATGTCCGGGTATGTTTGTTTGCCCATTTGTCTTCCCTAAATCACACCGTCATTTTCTGCCAATAATGGCTTCTACTGCAGCTATCAGTCGGCGCGCTAAATTTCCGCTCATTGCAGCCGAGATGGCTGTGCTACTTTTTGCCACCCCCCCGCCCCTTAAATTAAGCAAACGAAATGAATTAAACGTTCGCTGAACAAATTTTCTTGGCCCGGGGCGCAAGTTTAGCCAGCAACGCAGTGCTTGTCCCCCGCAGTGCTGCTAGCTGCTGTGGGCTAGGTGCACCTAAACTAATGTCGCAAATCATTGATGAACGAAATTTTCATTCTGAAAAATCTTGTCGAAAAATTATTAACCGTTGCGAAAAAGTGCAAAAGCTCACTTACTTAAAAAATAAGAGTATCCTTATACCTGGCCAATCTGAAGGAAAATCTTGTGGTGATTCGCCGTTGGTTTTTTTTTTTTTTTTTCTTTTCTTTTTCGAGGCCGACAGCGTGTGTGTATACCTTTCACCCACGGCGCGTGTGAACTAGACTAAACAGAGCGAAGTCTTTGCTGGTGAATAATAGACGCCATTATAACAGCTATTAAGCCCAGGCGATCAATCGGATGCCACCAGCGGACGTGATCTGCGCCGTTTTCGAAAGGGACACGCCCGTGCTGGCCGCTGTGGTATTCTTTTTTCTTCAAAAACGATCGGAATTAACGTAAGCAGCATGCCAGACGAGTGCAGCAATGTGTATGTGATAACTGCGCCAGAAGGCGGGGCAAGCAGTGACGTTGCTGGCGAAACTTGCTCCCAGGGCCCAGAAAATTTGTCGTCCCTCACAGAGACGGCAAAAAATAAGATTACTGAAGTCGCGTATTACTATATTATTGCGCTTATAGCAGAAATAAACGGTGGGGATTAAAAACACGTATCTTTCTGTTGGGCATGTACAAAAGACTATCCACAGTTACTGAAAGCGTGGGCTTCGAAATGTCGATACAAGCACGCATAATATACAACGTGCTACACGAAATGAAGTTAGCAGATAACAACTTATGTGTGGGTTATTTGGAAATATATAAGAAAAGGAAGCAACAACTTCGAGCAACATGTGGTCTGGCCATTATTTAAAATGTATGTAGTTACATTAGATTGGTTTAGAACAAACTATAGAAGCCCACTGCGCATATCACGAATACACGAACACCGGCTTTTTCTGCGAACAATATTCATTGCGATTTGTTCGTTCATCAAGGTGAGCATTTTACGACACTAAAGGGCAACATGCTCGCCGTACAAAGTATACTTTCTGAGAAAGAAGTTTGCGGCTCTGTATCGTTGTATATCTGTTCGCGCACTGTCACGCTTCCCGCCGAATTGAAAATGAACGAGAAACGCAAACACGCATGCAAATGGACACTTCACTGAAGAAAGAATAGTTTGGCCTGTATCGGCAGGTTGCAGCCCCAAATAAAAAAAATGTGCAGGCGTACGTTGGTCGTAGCAACTGTGACATAGCCTTCAAAAGGGAGAGGTCACCTGCCGGTACCAAGAGATTACTACCGGTAACTGTTCGATAGCAATTATAATTGACATGTTTTGAGTTATAACGTTGTACATGCCAAATCGGGAAACCTAAAGGACAAGGAACCTGCAGTGACGTCACGTGAACTAAAATAAAAATTACGAGTGATTCCTCTGTCATAGGAATCGGTAAAGCACGAAAGCGAAATGTGCAGTGAAATCTGCAGCTGAGCATGATTTGCGGATCGGCGGCTGTCTTGTGGGTGTGCTTGGCGAGCGACGTCCTGCAAGCGGGTCAACTGGCGTCATTTCAGTGACGGGTATGACGTCAGTGAAATCTTGGTGCAACCCGGCATAAAACACTGTCGTGTTAAAATATAAAACCCGAAAACAAACAACCCTAAGTATAACGTACTCTTTGGTTCTAAAGGTTGCTTCCCCGCAAGAAGACCCCGTATGCAGGGGTGCATCCTTTACAGGCCGCTTGCTTCGTTGTACGGCGTCACTTCCGTGACGGATATGACGCCCCTCAAATATTTGTGTATCCCGGAATAAAAGACTTTCGTGTTAAAAAGAAAGGGAAACAGGAGAGCGAAAGGTCACAATGGTTTCAAAGGAAACAAACACACCATGATTTGTTGGTGAATGAAAGCCGAACCTAACTTGTTTGTTCTCTGCGTCTCTATTTCCGAAAAATTTTCAGTGACAGCATCAAAATTTATTTCCACTTAATTTTTCTCTATTGAAGGTATTGTCAGTTTACGCTACCTATCGTTGGTCATCTTTGATCTCAGAGAAGTGTTTATTTAGTTTAGAGAAGCCTCTTTGGCATAATGTCACCGACGCAAACGCGATTGAATCGATCGATAGATAATGCTTATGTTTGCAGATTAGCAGGATATTACATAGTACTGTGGAAATTTTAGTACTGTCCACATTTTTCATTCTGATGCACGTCAGTGCCTTTGTGTAATCTGTCGCAAAATCTCCAACATTGTCTTCTCCACCGCCCCCGTGGTGCACGAATCTCGTCCTCTGGGGACATGCAAAACTGGAAAGTGCTGTCCAACTGCAAATGCGCATTGCGAAAAGGAAGAATCAACGCGGAAAATCTTCAGAACGCAGCAGAAAAGATGGCGCAACGGAAACTCTTTATGGCTAAAACTTTCGTATATGCGGCTTATCGCGGCAACAAAAAGTTTTTTCGACACTAAATGGCAGACTCCTGGTTTGCAAAAAAAAATGGAATGGTGCCACAAACGTTATCGACCTAAACGAGATTCGCAATACCCGAAATAAAGGCAAATTAGGTGTCGATCAAAATACTAACAGTAAAGAGCACCGTTTTGTGTGGCTCGAGAAGCGCGATAAAGCTGTTAGCAGCCGAACATGTATAGTATGTGTCTGTGTCTGTGTATGCCATACGAGAGCGGGGTGGGTGAAAATTGAAGGTTGGTATGCGGCAGCGAGAGAGCACCACCTGGCACAGTCGATACCAGGCGAAGGAATGCTTGCAAGGGTCTCGGAAGTGATGGATGTGTGGCCGGCCTGCAGGGGCATGCAGGGGGAGCTTTGCACCCAGCTGTGCCGGCTGAATCGAGCAGGCATTACGCAGACTCGGAGGAAGATGGCCAGCAACGGCACGACAGGGTTGTTTGAAGGCCATACGTGCGAGACAATTATCCTATTCATTCAGGTTTTTTCCCTGCCTCTGGGAACCAACACTGAACAAAGCAAGATTAGAGGAGCGCAGACGGAGCTTGGCGAAGGAACGCCATGGGGGAGAAATAGAAAAAGCCGCAGCAATTAAACACATTTCGGACTGGCTTTTAAGAAGGGGGATATTTTCAAATATTCCGCATAAAGAGTGGCTCAAAAAGTAAAATAAAATGACCTCCTCAGACTCTGAAAAGATGCTTACACAAGCCTGCGCGTGCAGGCGCAGTCGGGTCTCGGTCAACGCGGTAACCACGGAACAGACGGAGCATACGGAGCGGAGAGTTTTCGCAGTCCGTCTGTTCCGTCGTTTACGTAGTTACCGTGTTGACCAAGACCCGACTGCTCCTGCGCGCGCAGGCACGGCGAGGAGGCGCAAACCGCCGCGACGAATTCACGGGCAAGGCAAGGGCCGGCCTGCGGAACTAATCCACCCTACCGTGACGGATGCGCAAGTGCCCAGACGGGTCCCGGCCAACACGGTAACTATGTAAACGACGGAACAGACGGACTGCTAAAACTCTCCAATATCTCTCCAGCATGACAGCCACGCTGGCCAGCAACCGTGAGCCATGCAGCTCGATATAGCGTGAGGGAGGGAAGAAATCTCGGTCACTTCCACTCCCATGTTTTGTTGACGCTGATTTCATTCACGTCGTTGTGCAATCGACTAGCTCAAGACGGCTTCCAAGACGACGACCTTATCTCACGAGCTGAGGAAATGACCCGCCGCGGTAGCCCAGTGGAAGGCGTTGTGCTGCTGAACCCGAAAACACGGGTTCGATTCCCGGCCGCGGCGGCCGCTTTCCTGATGGATGCGAAAAACAAAAACGCCCGTGTGTGCGAGATTTCGGCGCACATTAAAGATCCTGTTAAGTTCGGGCTCCTCATTTAATTAATGAAAGCCGCCGGTGGCTCATGTTCGGCGTCGCGTCCACTGGTAGCTGCTATCCCGTGTCCCTTTCATGTAGCCGCACGGACGCCAGTTCCGAACCGCGGAGAGCGTGTTTTGTGCCCGTCCTTTTGTGTGTCAAAAGACGGGGGTGCTTAGAACCTCTGTCGCGTCAGAGGTGGCTGGGTCATTCGTTATGACGAGCTCACGGGTAGCTAAATGATCGTGGTGTCGAAAGGTCGCGCGGTGTAAGTTTGGAGAATCTGCGACGTAGGCGGAGGCGCTGGTCGTTGACGGGTCGTTCGCCTTGAAGACGATCGCTTGGGCCTGAAGCGCCTCTTCCCGGGGGACAGACGGCAGGCGGCGGCGTCCTTAGTCTGGGAGGGGATTAGCGGCGACTCCCGCATTGTCCCGACGCGCGCGCAGACGAGGGGGCAGGGCAGACGCGGGGGGATGTTAGCCTCGCAAAGACCGCTCTAAGCCTTCCGCTTGGCCTTTGGGCAGAGGTTGAACGTAATGGTGCATCCACTCCGCGCGGTCAGTGACTTTAGGCCGCTGACGTCCTGTATTTGCTTGTCGGGTGTAATAGCGTGCGTGGGAAACGCACTATGAGTGCATAGGAGAGAGCGTTGAGTCACGTGACCGCAGGTGGGGACACGTGTGTGATTGGCTGGTTCCTGTGGCCAATCAGTGGTTTCTATTAATTGTTTTGAAAGGTTTTTCTCTCTTTCTTGAACGCCCCCTTTTTGGAGGCGGGGTTTTTGGTATCAAAACCAGAGTGTTGGGTTTGGTCCAGGGTCGGTCGAGAGGGGATCTAGTTCAGTATAGATCTCGGCCGAACAGGCTGCTGCGGGCAGAGTGACAATGTAACCGTCACTCTGTCCTGATGTAGATACTTGGAGTCATGTAAATAGTGTAAATAAACCTAGTATTCAGTAAGGAAGGCAGTCCTCATCCCTCACCCGCTCCAAGCATCGGTCATCGGTCATCGGAGCGAGTCGAGATCGTCCTCTCGGCTCGCGCATCAAAAGAACATCACTACTTCGTCTCCATCAGTTCGCCAAGAAGATGGAGAGGCGAAATTTAACTGATCCCCAGGTGGTCAAAATTAATCCTGAGCCCTCCACTACGGCGCGTCTCATCGCATGCGTTGCGTCGGCGCATTGAACCCTGTACAATTAAATAAGCTGAGGAAATGAAATCACAGTCTCCAACCGGAAGCACTAAGAATCGGAAGACATTTCGGCTCACGTTAAAGACTCCCAGGTGGTCAAAATTAACCCGGAGCCCTCCACTACGGCGCGCCTCACCGCCTTCGTTGCGTCGGCGCGTTAAACCCTACAATCAATCAATCAATCAAAAACGCCCCTCTCACCCACCTAATCTCTCGAGGGTGGGCAGCACCCAGCGGACCGAATGGCTGGTCATGGCCGCTCGGATGAAAAAGAGGTTTCGACGAGTGGCCGTGGGCTGGTGATGGGAATGGGGGTTCCGCACCAAGTGTTTGTTTTTATTATGCGCCTAATTTTGTTTTCTTGCCCTTTTTTACTCACGCGCTACCTTTTAAAAGTGCGCCCACCAAAGCAAAACATTTATCATCAGCTTCTAACACTTTTTACTTAGAACTACGAGGTACCCCGCACAAATACCGTGAAATAACTGAAAAAATGAGCGCAACGCTGTCCGCTTTATTGTTGTGCATGCTGAACACAGAAAACATGCAAAGACGCACTTTTTAACACGAGCATAAAATACAGGCGTAAAAAGCCCAGTAAACAAAATAAATGTCGACGTAATTAACTGTTCGCTGTTTTAGATAATTTATTCGACAAGCTATTGGTCCCTCGCTTTTCTAGTTTTATTGTACGGGATACGCCCCTTCCATATCTGTCTATCGTCGAGCAAACGGCATCCTTCACGATTAGAAGTAATTGGTTGGTTAGTGCAACCGAGGGAATTCGCCGTGACGGCCCAACCGCCTCACACGGCGCTCCGTCCCGTTGTAATCGTTCCTTCTGGTTGTCGTTGTTTCTTCGCGCTTCCGTTTGACCATGAGCCCTTACCAACTCGCCCAGCTTCCTTTGTTACTTCACACATTGTTGGACACCTTTCGCCCCCTCCCCTCCCCCCCCCCCCCCACACACACACACATAGTCAGCACAGTTAGCTCTCCAACCTGTCTTCACACTTATCTTCATTCCCTTTTAATTCTTCGTCCCCCCCCCCCCCCTCCTTTTCTCAAGTTTCAAACCGTCTGATTTCTTTTTTATTCAAGTCTTTCTCTGTGAATATTTTCTCTGAAAATCTGACAAGGGTACCTGAGTACACGGTTTCCAGTGGGTCACCCCAAGTACGCAAAAAAAGCTAAACATTCACCATGAGCTCACACAAAACCACCTCCAGAAATCGTATATAGTAGTTACAATTGTCAATCCATGGCCTCCGCGATCGGCTACGCCGGCGCGCCGCAGGCAGCAGATCGCGTAGGCCACGATCAATCCGTGCAGTTACCCTGCACAAGCGCGTATATATATCACCTTGACATCAGCATGGATTTAGATATAAACGGCAATTTAATGCTGGATTACAGAGCCGCATTGCTCGGCATCGTTTCCGTTGTGGGGAACAGCCTCGGAGCTGTGCTTTCAACGGGGCTAGAAAGATTGGGACAAGTGTACAAGAATGCACGAATGCACGAACGCGAAATAGACGGAATGGCCGAAAAGGCGGCGTAGGCGGCCAGAAGGCAGGAGCGGGGGTGCCGAAGTGACCGAGAAGTAGATCACGCTCTCGGCAGTGAAATTTGTGCCGGTAGGCCGCGGCGGGGGCAAACAAGCGTGGGTCCGTTGCAGCTGTCGAGCGCAGAGACAGGCGCGGAGGCGGGTCAGACACAGCGGCCAGTGGCCACGGCGGCAGCGGTCGACCTTGCGCTGCTCCTTTCAACGTGCGGGCCGTCGAATTTTCGACATCGTATGTGCTCGCGCATGATGGTGATTATCCCTATGGTGGTGATCTTCTTGCGTTGCAACTTGCTGATGTGTCAGTAGTGCCGAAACCTTGCTGGTGTGCACAGAGGCAAGACGTGCACCTCAAACAGTAGAAGTTTGAACGCGCGCTTTGCGACGATTTCTATAACAGTCGTTCCCGTTGACATTTGGTTATGGCGAACACCGCAGTAACTTAATGGACAACTGGGCGAGCTGGTATTGGTCCACGGCTACTATCATCGCGCACAGACGAGAGCGACGAATAGAAGCAACAGGACGAGCCCTAACCTAGCCTAACCTAACCTGAGCTCGACCTGTTGCATCTAGTCTTCGTCCCTCGTCTGGGCTGGTCTGGCCAACTGTTGGTAGCCACGAACCGGAGTAAGAACCATGTGCACGGAAGCAACGCAGCGACCGAACCGCGTATACTGAGGGAGGCGTCAGGGACAGCCGTCACACAGAAATGACGCCGCAGAGGCAGACGGAGCAGCTGTGAGGGTTGGGCGTGAAGGCTGGGGCGTTGAAGTGGCATGGCGAGGCGAAGGCATGGACTGGACACACTAAAGTAACAGACACCTTCCATGTGTCCTTGAAGCGAGCACTATCGCAGCGCCCACATTGACGCTCACAATACGCTCAGGCAACACCTCCACACCGCCAGCCCGGCCGCCCGCAAGGTGGAGGCAGCCACCGTAACAGCGGCACAAAAGAGCTCCTCTCCCTTTCCTTCACTTTCCGGCTCTTTTCAGTTTGGACTGTGAAACACGTACGCCTTTTGTGTGCACGCCGTTGAGTCGGTGTTGTGTCGTCTCGCGTTCTAAAACGTGACTCAAAAGCATCACAACACCGCAGCGACCTTTTAACTATTCCCCAGCTAGCTGCAGCCGAGGACCGGCGGACCTACCTGGGCTGAGGTGGCTGAGGCCACCGAGTGACGGCTCAAACGGCTCAACCACCAGCGTTTGCTCGAATAAACTAGTCTCTCTCTCTCGCTCAGGATATATCAATTTGGCAAGCATTGCGTCTCATAGCCCTGCCACGTATGCGTTTTCCGTGTCTGTCTCGTGCTTTCAGTCCTAATTCGTCCGCGCTGCCTCGTACGCATGCGCACGGCCCCTCTTCAAGGTCTAGGTACTCTTCTCCGCGCTATTGTGCTCCGCCTTTTTACAGGGCAAAATATACGGCGCGGGCCACGCTGACGCCCATCGGCCACGTCTGATGAGACCAAGGCCAAAGCTGGACTTTGATTAGAATACCCACGGGACTCCCTGCATTACCCTTCACTCCAAGCGACGCAAACGATTTTCGCTTGTTTGCGTTTTAATCTGCCGAGGAGCGTCTGTATTAAAGGTGAGCGGAGAAATAAGCCGCTGCTCGCTTGAGTTATATATGCACTTCGAGTGGGCGCAATGCTCGCTTATTGTTTTATTGAGTGTGATGACCACGTGGATATTCGAACATTACTTTGCGAGACAGGATAAGAACTAGAAAGTATAAGGGACGGAACAGCGCGCATTTTGACGAAGGACGGACAGAAACGCACACCACAAGCGCTGACTGTCAACTGATCACTTTTTTACAAGTTGCGGAAAATAAATAGCACACTTAATGGAAAAAAACAACAAGCGCGTACAGAAGAAAGGAGGAGATTGCCTAATCTGCCAAACCGTTATGTCATCACTGGATTTATCGCCACATCCGCCTTTCCCTGGCCTCCAAGAATGCAATTTCCTTTAGAGTGATAGCTATCGAAGGCACGCTGACACAGCTATCACGAGCTTTTGCAATCCTTGCAGCTTCAACAATTTCCCTCGTGGTTTTCTAAAGATTACCGGCGTTTTTTTTCAAACTCGGGAATACGACCAGCACAGAACATGCAGTCACGTACGTGCTGTCCCACGTGGCCTTGTGATAGCCGACGGACATAATAGGAATGCTCTTTTAACCGTTCATTTAAGCATCGGCCTTCTGGAATACGTATTCCTTACCCGCGCCACAGGGATCTGGTACACAACACCGTTTTCACATTCAGCGAACTTTTTCTTGTGCTTTGTAGTGCGCTTGGCTTTTTCTCTGCGAAGAGGGTTGCTTCTTTTGCTTATGTAGGATACTTTTTTGGTGCCGAAAATACAATGTTGCCGTCCACACGCTGACCAACCTTCTTAAGATTGTGGGAGAGTTTATGGAATTCGGGATTGCCGCTATCTTTTTCCTGGGTTGAGTTGTGCCTGCAAGCTCGTCGTGGCGGTTCGTGCTGCGTGTCTTTATTTTGCTAATCAGGCCTTCAGCTGCTGAAACAAGCAGCGTACGGTGGTACCCATCGTTGCTGAGCAGGTCAATTTGTGAATGAAAACTTTCCTGTGTTCCCATGATTTCGTGAGAGAATTTGTGAGGCATGAGTGCGCTATGCTTCTTTTTACAAGTTTTGAATGAGGTGAATTAAGTGGTAACAGTGGCTTTTTTGCACGAGGCTCATACAGCCAGCACACGTGATAATAGTGAAAATGGATGCGCAAGCCTAAAAAGCGAACGCTATTATTCTCCGGTCCTTCATGGGTTAAGATCGAGGGCTTAAACAATCATTAAAAGTCGCTAAAATGGGTTCAATATATGCATGGGTTTGTCCACACTCTTAGGCAAAAAGGACTAAAATAGGGACTAAAATACAGCCTCACGGGCGACCGTTCATCTTCAAAGGGAGTATCTGCGGCAGAGTACGTGCCGTGTGCATAAATTCGGACTAACTGTTCGTCCCCGCCGATCTATAAGGAGTAACGGGAAGACGAAACGCATGCAGTTAGTCTCTCTGCTGCGTCGTTAATCCCCTAATGGCGTCGTCGTTGCCCTTTCGCGCATATGTCTGCGAACAGTTTTATATTTCCAGAACACAAGCCATTGCAGTCACTGGGTGCTTTAGATGGTGCCACGGGAGAAAATATTGATGTTAGTTATAAGAAAATCGCCTAGGGTTAGTAGAGCGGCGGGTAATGGCAAGGAGCGGCGAAGCGCGATTGTCATTCGCTTCTCGGCGAGGTTATGTTGATACGTTGTGTTGCATTCGATTCGTGCGAGATAATAACGGCCAATGAAAGCTTTCAAGCGCCTTAACAGTAACTCAAAAATTAGTGACAATAGCAAAAGTGGATTCCTGAGCGTAATGAATTTGTATATGTTTAACAGACTAGAAAAAACGCATGTTGCTGATGACAACTGCAAAACAAAAATGCTCGCTACACGTAAGCGTCTCGAAGTTATCTTTTACACTCGGTACATAATTGCCTTGGGCACCAAAGCTATGACAATGCTGCAACTGCTGTAAAACCCGCTTGCATTTCGCAGTCGCAATCGTCTAGCGACGCGAATTTGAAGAATTCAGGCTAAGCAACACCAAATTCGCTTTCGCCGATGCAGGAAAATATGGCATGTTTCCTTATTCTGACACTCACACAGACGAAACTTTTCACATACGTTACATAGAGCACTTAACATATGTATCGAACACTAAGAAAGCACTTAGCTTGCGCTAATTTGTGCGGAAACAAATGAGTCGTCCGATCGCCCAGCTACCTATCTCAACTAGGCGACGACGAGTTGATTGTTATTTACGAAAAAACTATGGTTGTGAGGCTCTACTTCGAATCGAACTGAGCAATAGTCCCTAAACCTAGCAAAGCGCTAAGCGCAAGGCGCGAAACGCGGTCACGTTCGCTTGCACCGATAGAAATTCCGGCACAAGTTGCAATGGATCTGTTGCGTTATGCAGAGAACTACACGCTGTACACTTGAATATTATCTGCCGCAAGAACCATCCGGCGGCGTGAAGTGGCTCTGTCTGTTCAATTTTTGAAGGTACGATTTTCTTTCGACTACCTGTGTAGTGTTTCCAGGAAGCGCCTGTACAAAGATTTAGTTGATGTTTGTTTACCTGTGCCACTGTATAGGTCGTTATACGGTGAGGGCACAGGGCTCGATGTTTTAAGGAGGGTTAAAAGTATGCCTGTGAAGCCTGCAATGAAGTCCTTTTTCTTTAAACTACACAGTGAAACCCTTCCCGTAGATACTTGGTTAGCAGAAAGAGGTATTTTTGTGCCGTGGACAACCGACTGCAGACTGTGCAAAAAGCCGGAAACTATTAATCACGTCTTCATCGACTGTTGGGACCCAGTGTTCCACTGGGACGTCCTCCAACGTACGTTAAAGAAAGACTGGCCCATAACGCCGCGTGGAATTCGGTTCTTACCTGTAAAAAATGAGGGCGGTGTGCCGTACGATTTGATCATGCTCCTCAGCCTTCATAGTATATGGAAGACGAGAATGGCGGTGAGGAATGCGGATATAAATGCCCGGCCTGTCAGGGAAAATTTCATTGAAAGCGTACAGTATATACGGGAAGTGTTTCGTGCTGAGGATGATCCCCCTGAGTGGTTGCCTGTGCTTGACGATTTAGTGTGTCTTAGAAAGTTTTAAAGCCAAGTAGTCAGCCAAGTAGGGTTGACAGATCATTACATGACATGATGTGTGATGTGCTGTACAAATGTCAAAGCAGGCAATAAAAAAAAAAAAAAAAAAGGCGGCGTGGTCTAGCGGGTAGCGCGTCGGGTTCCTTGTGTATAATTCCGGGCGTCAGGGGTTCGATCCCTGCCGGTGCTGGCGTTTTTTTCTTTTTTCTGCACTCTACGCAGTTCGTCCTTGGGGAGTATCGGAACGGACCATCCGGGTGGGGGACTAACCGTTCGTCCCCTCGCAGTTAGTCCCCAAAGGGACTAATGATTGTGGCAGAGGCCGTTAGTCCCCGAAAGGACGAACTTTTAGTCCTTTTTGCCTAAGAGTGCAGTACATTCAGAAATAATTAAAAAGTCATCAACAAATTAAAAGATCTACTAGAATCTTGGCTCGAGCTCCAAGAAATAAATCGCTAAGAATAGGGGCAATGCACGAGCCAATGCATACTCCTTGTTTTTGCAGGAAGGTATCTTCGTCGAACGTATTTGATAACCGCCCTCGACGTCACATTGTGAAAGTGAACTGCACGAACTGGGACGCATTTACCAGCGCTACGAGTAGATGTGTGACAGCTCAGACTGGTGACGACGAACTCATCGATGCGATTGCATCTCGCTTGCGGGAACTTGACGACACGCAGCCTATAAAGCAAGCGCCGCGATACACCAAAAAATTACACCATCTTCCCGTGGGGAACCAGGCCTGACGAGCATGCGAAGCATCATGAAGGTTCCGTGTGGTTCCATTGTGTTGCCGTTATGTTGAGTGATCTGGTGTTTAGTAGCGCCAGAGGGAATTCCGCGACCGGGTCCACACCGGAGGCAAAGGCACGCAAGTACTGTTGTGTGACAGTGAGTAGGCGGTGGTTCTCGAGGCGCCGAAACTTGTCAATCATGTTCTTGTCGATGTTGTCGTCTCTGTTTTAGAATCGGTAGTCTCTGTCAGCGTTGGTGAGGTAAAGGTTGTTGACGTTGGTGCACCGGCTGAGAGCAACGTACACGCCCTCCTCTTCGCAGCTTTGTTGTTGTTGTTGCGCCTTATATGGCACATACCCAATCAGGGGGTCGGCCAATCAACAGAGGATGGTTAAAATGAATTGAATTCTTATCTAATCAAGAGACGCTTAGGAAAGATAATTTTAGACCGGTTGGAAAGAGCTTTAAAAAAAAACAAAAAACTGGAAAATCAAAGCGAGGGTGACCAATCGCAATCATACAGAGAATTGTTTGGAATTTTCAATGTAGTGCAGGAGGACAGAGCATACATCCCGGCGGCAGAACCCCGTTTCGGATGCCCCGAACGATAGTATAGCCGGCACTGTTAGGGATATCCCCAAACTGTAAAGCGGCACCTCCAGGGACTGACGTCTCAGTCGGGAAAAATTGATTGATTGTGGGGTTTAACGCGCCGACGCAACGCAGGCGATGAGGCGCGCCGTAGTGGAGGGCTCCGGATTAATTTTGACCACCTGGGGATCTTTATCGTGCGCCGAAATCTCGTACACACGGGCGTTTTTGCTTTTCGCCTCCATCAGAAAAGCGGCCGCCGCGGCCGGGAATCGAACCCGCGACCTCGTGCTCAGCAGCGCAACGCCTTAGCCACTGAGCCACCGCGGCGGGTCAGTCGGGAAAAACGTCGGCATGTCTAAAGGTAGTGTTCGACAGACTCGTCTTCGTTGCAATAGCTGCACAGAGCTGTTGGCGCCAGACGAGACCTGTGTAAGTACCTAATAGCCACCTCTAAGTTGCGTAAAGGGCCCCATTCAGGTTTCCATGAGAATTTAAGATGATTAAAATATCTTAATGACAATAAAACCGATTCTTGCTGTTCTTGGAGTTTCAGCATCCTACGGTACCTAGCTGCTGTTATTAAAGGTATCGGCTCTACGACGTCTACTACAGGCCCAGAAAGTGCTATCCTTGCTAGAAAGTCGGCAGTCTCGTTGAATGTGATCCCCGCATGACCAGGAACCTAAATAAGGTTAATTTCAGTGAAGTGAGGTGGCAGGAGTGACCGAAACGTCCGCAGAAGGGGAGTGTATTTAGGGGAAGAAAGGGCTAAGCATACAGAAAAAGAATTAGAAATTATTATTGGAGATGTGATTGATACATCCAGCTTTCGTAGCACCAGGTCAATTGCCAGGAATTCCGCGAAAAATATGGGGATAAAATCAACCAGACGAACCGCAAAGTTCCAGTTAAGGGAAAGGGAAATATTCCTATACCGGATTTTTCTTCTCGTTGAGAGGCATCTGTATATATTATAGCACCTGGCTGCATGGAGGCCAAATAATCTTCGAGAAGACGATTGAGCAGTCGGGCTTTGGGGAAAATGTTCCGGAAATTGATAGAAAGAGGAGAACTCCTGTCAGTATATGGAATAACCTGATTTATTGCTACACCAAATGGAGAAAGGAAGCTCTGTACCAAAGTGCTTTATGGATATATGTACCTGGGACCTGGGCCATTGGTGCACCAGAAACGCACCTGGTTCAGCAATAAAGATAAACTGCTCCCTGTTCACCTCGGAGCTATAAGCTCTAAGAAAAGTTTCAACAGTCAGTATCCGGAACCTAAGCAGAGGAGGAACGCGCGCCTCCAAGTAAACCACTGCATTTGCTGCATTCTTAGGCAACCCCAAGCAGCAGCGAAGAGCCTGGCGCTCCAGAATAACCGGACGATGAAGCTTATACGCCGCGGACCCAGCGAATAACACGCACCAAAACTCTAAAATGGGGCGAACGTACATTCTGTATATCATAAGAAGGGTCTCTCTGCGCATTCCCTTCTTTCTATGACTGAGACGTCTTAACATCCCAACAGCACGTGCACCTTTGGCCTCAATGAGGGCTATATGTGGGGTAAAGTCAAGTTAACTGGTGTAAATTATCCCAAGGTACTTTAAAGAAGGAACCTGAGGAATTATGCACTGTTTGTAACTGAGAGTAATGTTAACAGGGCCTGAGATCGGAAAAACTAATAAGGAACATTTGTTGACATTCATAGAGAGGCAAATACTGTCCAACCAGGAGGCAATGATGTTCAGATATGACTGCAATAATTCGTAAAGAGATTGAATGTCAGGTGCTGATGCAAAAAAAACGCAATATCGTCGGCATATACATATGTAGATACACCAGAAACCACCGGAATAGCGCTTACAAGGATGTTAAAAAGAACAGGGGAAAGGACCGCCCTTTGCGGTACGCCCCTAGACTGGCCGCTGTGAGGAAGTAACTAAATTTTACACAACTGAACTGCCTGTCTCTCAGAAATTCACAAATCCAAGCTATAATGTACCTTGGAAAGTTTAAGACTTGTAACCTGGACAACAACACAGGGTATTCCACGCTATCGAAAGCTTTTGCTACATCTAGGGTAACTAGAGCCGAAAACTGGTTAGTGCGACGGGCTAGTTTATTCCGGCTTTCAAGGTCCATATGCGCACTCCAAATCGAACACCCAGGGCGGAAACCAATTTGTCTCGGGCTAAAGGTTCTAGAACTGGACACCAATTGCATTATGCGCTGCTTCAAAATTCGCTCGATTAATTTAACCACGTTAGATGTCAACGCGATAGGCCTGGCGTTTTCAATCAAGAGGCCCTGACCAGAATTCTTAAAGGGGCACTGACACAAAATTTCGAAGGCGAGATAACTTCAGAGATAGATTGGTGGGAAGACATATACATCATCTGCAAAATATCAGCGGCGAATACAGCCTAGAATATATTTAAAATCAATTTTAAAGTGTGCGAAACGCAACCGAGCAGCCAGCACAGGACCGCGCGCAATCGACATCCCGATGATATTGTGTAAATAAACAACATGCAAACACGTCACGAGTTTGTGTTTGGCGCTTCCGCACTGCCGGCGTTTTTCCCCGGCTCGCCCGGCTCGCCGCTCCAATCGGAGGGCCGGAGGGCGGAGCTTCTGCTTTCGAGAACGAACGACCCGATCGGTGGCGGCGGAGGCGCCGTGATTTCGTCAGCTCATCGGGCAGCTGGCCGCGACCAAAGTTGTACAGCGATTCCAGGCACTCTGTTTCTATTACTGTTTATTACCATTGGATGCGAAAACGCGCCGGAGGCACGAAAAGCCCACTGAGCTAGCCGCACGGTCGCTGTGCAGGCGGCGGCCACGGCCGCGAAGTGGCCCAGGCCGGCGCAGGTAGCTCGAGTGATAGCTTGTTACCGCTGCACGAAATTGTCCCCAAGTCCCGACCATGGTGGCTTACATGAGAAAGAAGTTAATGATGCGATGGCGGGTTGCATTAAAAATTGTCATCCGCACCGCTTACGAGAGCGGCACTCGAATATCCGCCGCAGTGCTAAGCCGAACACATCTGTAGGTGGACCTGTAGGCAGACGGGCCGGCTGCTCCCAGCGCGCGTCTTGCCACCCACCGTCTCGAGCGTCGCGCGTCGTTCTTTAGCCGAGTAGCATTTGCACTCGCAGCGCCTGCGTCACATCCACGGTCGCTTTTTAATTAAGCGCCTCACGAGATCAGTACGTGGGGGCATTCGCAGAAACTGCCGTCGATGCGGATTCGACAGTGCTACGGCGGCTCTGCTCTGTGATATCCCTCCGACGGTCACGTGGTCAGCTTTGTTCACACAAAATCCACAAAATCCATCGTTTCGCGGCACTCGCTGAAACCGAAACTGCGACTGACCGCATTGAAAATGCCTCTAATCAAACAACCGTCGCACGCTGAAGCAAATGAGGTTTCTACAGGTTATAAGTAGGTCACTAGCTGCTTATCGCAACAACAACAAAAAAAAAAACAAGATGCAAAATTTTTGTGTCAGTGCCCCTTTAAGTACAGGAAGTATTTTGGCGAGACGCCAGACATCGGGGATCCATGCATGTCTAATAGAATAATTGATCATGTTAGTAAATGATTGGGAGCCTCATCAAATAATAATTTCAGCGTTTCAGTAGCAATGCCATCTGGGCCAGGAGCTGCAGCAGTCAATTTAGTCATGACGTCAGCGAGCTCTGAGAGCGTTACCTCTATGAAGTCGTCTACCACGTCTGGCGGAAGATGAAAAACGAGCTTGAAGCCCATCAGCTATCGACTCTAGGGACTCTGAGAGAATTCACCTGGAGATAGCACCACAGAATCTGTATTATCTGGAGAGGGTACTGCTTTCCGCGATCGAAGAAAGCGAAAAAGCGCACGCTTATTGCTAGGCTTGGAGAGACACAAAGATCGATCTGTGTCATAAGTCTGATTAGCATTGGAAACAGCGCGTTTGAATACCGCTGAAAAATATTTGTAGTTGCACCAGTTAAGCGGGGATAGGTTCTGGCAAAGTTTCTTCCAGGCCGCCTTACTACATCTAAAGCTGCGCGAACGTTCTTCGTCCCACCAGGGAATAGGCAATAGTGACTTCTTCGACATCACTTCAAATAATGACGACTGAGCTGAAGTGGAAAGGGCGGAACAAAGGCCTGTCGCACATTCAGCTTCGTTTTGTGTGACCAGAGAGGACAGGGACTCCTTCAGAGAGATTTGAAACCTTTTATAGTTAACAAAAGATCGGCTCTGGCGGTTAATTAAACGGATGGGACACCCGATGTCAAAAACTATTGGGATGTGGTCACTACTCGACCCGCCATCAACGGTCGACCAAGAAGGCACTGAAAACACCTCGAGAAGATACAGTTAAATCCAAAACAGATTGCGTTTGTCCCTTAAGGTAGGTTGGAGAATCCAACTTTATGCATGTAAGTTTTTATCTGTAATCTAATCCAACAAGCGATTACCGCAAGAATCCGTCCGGAAGCCCCAAGTAACGTGGTGGGAATTAAAGTTTCCTGCAAAGATAATGGGAGGTACAGCCGAAGCAATAGCCAAATCAAGTGGTCCGGAATCAACGACGCCACTAGGAAAGTAAACGTTGGCCAATGAGAAGGGGAGGCAACCAGGTTTAATTCCAGCACTAAAATTTCACAGTCAGGACGTTGAAGTTGGAAGGACACCCTCGCGTTGTGAGCAAACTTTGTTGATATCAAACTTAACAGACCACCACCTCGGGTTGGTCTGTCTAGTCGAAAGGTGCGGTAGTTATAAAGACCAAATTCTTGGTTGCTACTAAGCCACGTTTCCTGTAGCAAAATTACGTCTGGGGGAAATTGGGAGCACAAACAAAGTAAATCTGCAAAGCCGGCCGATACAGAGCGACAATTCCACCTAATAACTTTTAGAACCCCTATGATTCAGAGAGACCGGCTGCAGCAACTGCAGCCTCTAATATCTGCTTCTTGGGCTTTGAAACAGATTTACCTTTCTTGGATTTTACTTTTGGCTGCACTTCCAGCTTTCCGGTACTAGGTGATCCGGAACGTTTACTAGACTGATGAATAGACTCCATAGGCCAAGCCTGAAGCTCCATGTCCGAGTCTGAAGAGGGCGAAAAAGGGGGCAAATAATCTGTGTCGGCCGTAGGACCACGAACAGACGAAGTACCAGCCTCAGCGTAAGTAAGATGTTCCGATCCACGCACAGAAGTAGTGAGAGTAGACGAGACTAACAGAATCCGAGGCAAGATTAGCTGCTGAGAGCAGCGGACCTTCAGGGGCGGTGGAAACTTGCTGGATCACTTGGGGAAAAGAGGTACACAAAAGCGGAGCGGGCTGCAAATAGGCCTCCTGCGCTGGAGTTGATGATGATGATGATGATGCCGTGGTGCCTTTCCCTTTGAAACGGGCGGCCGTTACAGAGACGGCCTGGCAAAAAAAAAAAAAAACAAATTCACACAATTACAAGAGAACTACTCAGGTGCCGTCCCGGAAGAGGCTGGCTTTGCCCCCTCAACGCCGTCTCCCCCCCCCCCCCCCCCATTGTCATGGACACCTTTTCCTCAGTCTCTCACTGACGCTGCTCGCGAGCTACTTTGCAGTGTTGCATGCTGTCCTCCACTGTTCAAGGCGTCGCTTAGTTCAGGAAACTGCCGCAGCCTGCACTTCCCCCGCCGAGTCTCGAAGCCAAGCGCTACTGCTAGTGCTGTCTGAAGCACAGACTCGCCAAGTTCGTCGCACTGAAGCACCAGATGTTCTATCGTTTCCTCGGAGTTCTCACACGCACGGCACAGCACACACGTCACTGTCGTGTCGAACACCTATTGCCGCTTCAGGGTGCGCAGCGCCCCTGCTCTAGCCTCGAAAAGCAGGGCGCTCCCGACGCTATTATCGTACAGGCGGACCGCTTTGATGGAGTTCTTGTGTTCACGGTAGAGGGACAGAGTCTCCTTATCGGTCAGTGCTAGCTGCCATGTCTCGTCTTCCACCTCTCGGACTCTTTGTTGCACTGCCTTGGCGTATGCTCTGACTGATTGCGCCAGGATGGGGTCTCGTATGACGCCGAACTTTTGCTCCAGGTGGTAGATCCGCCGAGTCCATTGCGTGCGAAGACAGGTTGCCGACAAGTAGTCAAAGACTCTCCTCGCCCATCTGTCCCGGTGCATGTTCAACAGGCGGTTGTAGAAGGCCAGCTTGCTTGAGGCCTCCCGAGCAGCAAAGCTGGACCACCCTAAGTCCCCTTGGACAGCTTCGTTAGCCACCCTGCCATGGCATCCGACGGCCATTCGGCCGACTTCTCGTTGTCGTCTCTCAAGTACATCGCGGCCTCTCGCCGACAGGCACACCACCGCGTTTGCAAATGTCAGGGCAGGAACCTGAACCAGTTTCCACAGGTCTCTGATCATTACAAAGCGGTTGCACCCCCATAGGCACCTGCGTCGCAATATGCATTGCGCTCTAAGAGCAGTTTTCCCCACTCTCTCTTCATGAAGCCCGAACAAGTCCGCTCCGCTGCACAGGGTCACTCCAAGGTACTTAACTGATGAGGTTATTTGCAGAACCTCCTCCTCCAATTTTAGTACCGTGCCTTCTGCCATCTTCCCGGCCAACTGAACAACTGTGGTTTTCTGAGCATTGAATCGGATGATGATGATGATGGTTAGAGTTTTTTGGCGCAAGGCCAGCTAGGGCAAAGAGCGCCAAACAAAAGTATCTAAAATAAAATAGTGGCTACTAAAGCCAAAACAACAATAAAATCAATTAACGGCAATGGTGATGGCTGGTGTTTAGGGCCAGATTTGATTATGCGTGATAGGAAATGAGGTTTAAAAAATTCACATCTGACAAGTACTCAAACACACGTTTAACGCAAAACATGGCATCGTCACCCAGAAACAGAGATGGATGTAGGAGAATATGTTGTCTGTAGAGTTCTCTGAAGTGTTTGTGTCGTGTTGTGTGAAGTGCCTTGCATGCGATTAGTATGTGCACTACGGATAGGGCCTCTCCGCACCTGCCGCACTGGGGTCTAGAAGATCCCGTCAGCAGATACGAGTGCGTCGCATGGGTGTGCCCTATCCGCAGCCTACCCAAGGCGACTTTCGTGTGTCTGTTGTGTGAGTCAGATACCGTCCCAAGTGTGGCTTTATTACATGTAGTTTGTTGTCTGTCTGTTCGTCCCAGTGTGTTTGCCATGTTCTGCGCAGGTGTTGTCTTATGTGTGGCTTGAGGTCTGTGTAGGGTATCGTTGTAATGTCTACAGTGTTCCTGAGTGCAGCAGCAGCGGCCCTCTCGTCTGCCAACTCGTTCCCAGCGATCCCAGCGTGTCCTGGGACCCAGCAGAGGAGCAGCTGATGCTTCTGTGCATACACAGACATGATAGTGTTAAATACAAGATTAACTATGTGGTTTTTGGGGGGTGTATGCGATGACAGTGCGCGAACAACACTCAAAGAATCTGTATAGATGATGGAATTGGGAATTTGAGTTTCAAGAATGTGTCGTACAATCAGTAAAATTCCATACGCTTCTGCTGAAAAAATTGTTGTGTGCACGCTCATGGTTCTGGCTGCATTGAAATTTGGACCATGAGCAGCGCACGACACCATAGTGGAGGTTTTAGAAGCGTCACTATAAAATTCTGCACATGTGTATTTAAACTGCAAAGACAGAAAGTGCTGCAGTATTGCAGCTCGTGGTACACGATTTTTGTCAAGTCTCATAAAAGAAAGGTCGCACGACACAGGGCGAACTTGCCAAGGCGGTAAACTGTTAGAAAAGGATGACATGTACACATCTAAAAACAAAGCACTGAGATCCGAGGCTCGCTCTCTCGGAGGCCAAGCTCCTTCGGAGGCCAAGCTCCTTCATCTCCGCTGCACAGATGTCCAGTAGGCTCTGTAGGTCGCGAGGAGAGTCTGCCATCAACAGAAGATCATCTGCGTATGCCAGGCCTGGGATCCGGCGGTTATCGTCAATACCGCTTGTCGTGTATCTCAGACCAAAGCCCAGGCCAGATTGCAGGAGGGCTCTCTCAACCCCCGCCACGTACAGTAGGTACAAGAGCGGTGACATGGGGCAACCTTGACGCAGTCCTCTATTCACCCTGATCCTCCCAGTCTCTATAGTGCCGAATCTGGCAGCCACTACGTTGTCGGAGTACAAACGTTGTATGGTGCATAGCAGTTTCGCGGGGAGGCCCAGAACTGCTAGGCGTTCGAAGAGGTCAGAATGAGGCACACTATCGTAAGCCTTCTCTACGTCCAATGCACAGCAAACCAGGGACCGGCCTTCCTTTCTCGCTATTTCTGCACACTGGGTGATGACAAAGATGCTGTCTTCCAAGCGCCTACCTCGTCGGAAGCCGTTCTGTAGCTCTGTGAGGTGACGCTCCGATTCTGCCCAGCCTTCAATCCATCCCTTCAAAGCCTGTACGAAGACCCTATAGAGGACGCTGGTTACTGTTATGGATCGGTAGTCTCTGATCTTATCCGCCTTCCCTCCATTCTTCAGAACGAGGGACACTCTGCCCTGGCGCCAGTCACTGGGTATCACATTTCCAGTGAGGATTCCTGTGAATAGAGTGGCGAGCTGTTCCCTCGAGTTGGGTCCAAGGCTTTTCACGAGGCGGGCCGAGATGCCGTCCTGGCCAGACGCTGTTTGGGTGCGGATGCGTGCTATTGCACGATCAATGGTGCACAGCGCAAACTCCCATTTTGCTTCCCCGCTCGCTGTCTTTGTCTTGGTTAACCAGTTCTGGTTGCCGAGTCGTACATGGAGGCTTCGCTGCATTAGACCTGTAGAGCCCCTCAAGGTGGTGGGTTACACATTCCTTGAGGTCTGCTACGGGCCGGTCAGTTGCATCCGTTATCTGCACCGAGGGTTGGTTCTTAGAGAGAGAGAGCGAAAAGACTTTATTGAATGTTCGCCTGCAGGAGGGACGAGCAAAGGCTCCGCGGAGCCACCCCGTCTCTCGACGCTGCCTAGGGCGTCCTCGAAGCATTGCCCCGCAGGTTCTGACTGTCCAAGGACCGAACATATCGCCAGAAACTCTGTGCCGTCAATTTGCCGTCCTCCCGGAGGATCTGCATTTGGCGCCTGTTCGCTTCCGCCAGTTTAGCCTGCACCATTGCCTGCATTTCCCGCTTGCACTGTAGGTAGAACCTCCAGGTAATTTCAGAGGACTCTGCCTCCCCGGTTTTGAGTGCTCGTCGATGTGCTCGGTTTGCCTTGCGTCTCGCACGCAATGCCTCGGCCACCTCTCTGTCCCACCATCCGCTTCTTCTTCGTGTCTCCCGACCCTGTACCATGTGGCGTCGCATGATCCCACTGAGCACCGACACATATTCCTCATAAGACTCTGCTTCGCGCCGCTCTCCACTCTGCTCAAACTCCTTGGCCACAAGCTCAACCGACCTGTTTGGGAGGAACTTGCCACACCTTGGGAGCCCCGGCTGTTCCATTGCTTTGCGCTGAGCCCGGCTGAAGTCCATGCGTAGGCGGTTGTGGTCACTTCCCAGGCTATGTTTGCCCTCCTCGTCAATATCCAAGCATTGCATTAGATCTGCTAGACGGGGGGGACACTAAGGCATAGTCGATGCATGAAGTGCTGCCCCGGGCGCACCATGTGTACTGTCCATGACAGCGTGGGTCCAGGTTGGCAATTTGGACATCCAGGCGCTCGGCAAGACTTCTGAGATGGTTGCCATTTGTGTCTGTATATCCGTCCAACTCAGAGAGGTGGCCATTGAAGTCACCTACTATAAGGAGCTCCTTGTCGTTTGCCATTCGTTTGATGTCCCCACATAGGCAGTCAACCAGCTGGCTGTTCTCTTCCCCTCGTGCTTTGTGTACTGATAAATACACTACACCTATTGCTGTAGGAACTCCCAGCAGCTCTCCAGTTATCCACACATGTTCGGTGCAGTTTCCCATGTCGCGTTGCCAGCACAGAGATCGTCTCCACAGGACTCCGATGCCTCCACCTTTTCGGCTACTGCTGTCCCTGTTCGTGCCCGCCCAACACCACTCTGGATGTATAGGAGGCTCCTCCAAGTCTCTGAGATGTGTTTCGGCCACCGCATATATTGATATCTGCTCTGAGCTCAGTGTACGGTACAGCTCCTCCCATTTTGCTTCGTGTCGAGCTCCGTTCATATTTAAGAAGCCGATCTTGACGTCCACTCTCTGCTTACGTTTATGCCGCCTGGGTCTATTCTGTCCACTTTCTACTGCTATTGTTGTAGAGGCCTTTGGAGGGACATATGATGTCGGACCCAGTCGCCCACCACGTGGAACAGGTCGGTGCCCAGGTAGTGGTTCAGCGGTTGCACCATTGAAGCCGGGGACGGTGTGGCACATTGCACTGGCCCCACTGGTAGGCCGTGTCGGTAACCCCAGTATTGGGCTCCGGCTACCAGGGGATAACCGGGGCTGGCCTGGATACCAGCGTGCATTGGCGCAGGAGGAAGCTGTGAAATACTTTCTTGTGCGTGTCGCATCCGTAGAAATCGTTCGGGTAACGGGATCCCTGCCGGCGGTCCCTGTGTGGGCGTTCCCCAGTCTCCAGACTGGTTCAACCCCGTTTCCACCGTTGTGGTGTTGGTTGTTGTCGTGGGCATCGGTCGTCCCTGGCCGCCTGTCTCGTCCTGTTTGCCTTGCCTCCGATTGCTCCTTCGTCCCCTTTTCACGTCCCCTAAAAAAGGGCGAATGTGCTCTACCACTTCCGTGGCTACATCTCGGCTGGTCTTGGCAAGATAGTGGATACCGTCTCGAGCCAACCGGCCTTCTCCCCGTACTGCTTCCGACAGGTCCAGAAATGTTGTCTCACTCATGCCAAGCTTTTTCAGCTCTGTATTCAACATCATCGCTCGCGCATCTGTTTCTTTGCCCCGTGACGTAACTTCTGGGACGGAGCATATCACCAGTTCCTGCGCATGGGATTATCTGATCGCGTAGAATCTTGGCCACCTCATCTGGTTGGGCACTCTTGGTGACATCACTCACGCCCGCATGCAGAATCACTAGTCTCTCGTTCTTGCCCGCCTCGTCGCAGTAACGCTGAAGTAAACGTTGAGCCGTAGCGATCGTTGCCCCTCTTCGGAACCGGGTTTTCACGCTGAGCTCGAGTTGGTGACGTAGCGCCTTGGCTATGCGTGCTGCGTTCCCGTCTCCGCAGACGAGGATTTCCTTTGCTGCGGTCTGATCGTTCCGTCGCTTACGATGCTTCTTGACGCCTGCGGTAGGCTTCAGGTTGCGATGTGTAACTTCCCGTTTGGCCTCGCTGCTGGAGTCTTGGGTTTCGAGCCGGGGTGAGCTTTGACCCGGGCCCTGGTTCCGGTTCTGGTCTGCCGCTCGGCTCAGTGAGGGGGCGACGAGACATTGTTGGCCACCCTCAGCCGGCCCCTGTTCCCTCCTCGCCTTCAGCAGCGCAAGTTGTTCTTGGAGGCTATGCACCAGATCGCGCAGGGCGGTAGTCTCTGTGCGAGCCTCTTCCCGTTCGGCCTGCCACTGTTGGTCGCGTTCCGTTCGGCTCTGATCAGACTGAGCTTTTTGCTGCGCCAATTCCTCCTGGAGGCGCTGTGTCTGCTCGCGGAGTCCGGTGGTCTCCATCCGTGTCTCATCAATCTCGGCCCTTATAGCGCTTATAGCGCTGCCCGCAGCGTGCACGCTGCAGCGCGACATGCAGCGCCCCTAGCGGCCGACGCCTCTGGGTAGTACAAAAGCAGACGACCCTCGCCGCCCTCCATGTGTTTTCAATTAAAAGCCAGAGTGAAAGTTGGTTGTGGCGCTTTGTGGCGTGTTTAAATGACTGCATACTGTATGAAATAGCCCTTACAGTAGTTGCAGAGGCTAAAAAAAATAATATCCGCTAAAAGAAGCCGATTTGTCGGTTTTCTTTTGAGCGAGCTGTCGCGGTGGTCGCGGCGTGGGACAGTATCGCCAGGTCGGGTGGTTTAACTGTTTGACGACAGTTACAGTTTCTTTCTTCTTGCGTGCGGTCGACAAAGGAAAGTTCACGAGTAGCATAAACACGGAACGCTGCTCATCCTATATCCTGAGGTAACTGCAAGACGTTGCTTCAGCGGGAGCATGCAAGCGAACGCAAGAATTGCGCAGTCGACTCAGCTGACACTGCTGGCCTGGCACCGCCTTTGAAACGAGTGGAAATTTTGTTTCGTATTTTCGCAAACTAAAGGATTCTTGCGTAACGTTTTACGCCGCACGATTAACGAACGGCAGGGTACATGTATACACTAGCGAGTAGGTGGGGCAATACGCCAAATAAACAAATTAAGCGCTATTAAAAGACGCAAAACATGCACCAAATCACACGCCCGCTGCCTGCAGAGATGTGTACTTCTATAACATCACATAACACAGCATAACATAACACAGCCGCATACACGGAGCGGGGCCCCGAATATTTACACACGATCATCACTGACTATGTTGGTTTTCTAGTGCAGGGGTCGTCGAATCTGAACGCCGACACGCCAGTTTTGGCTTCAAATGGAGTTAGACAGCGAGACAAGAACAGAGAATTGGCGTCCTCCAGTTGAATTGCGCCCCCCCCCCCCCCCCCCCATCTTCACACTTCGCCAGATTATTGTCAAATATTATTCGAAATTCGCTGAATTTTTTCTCTTTGCATTCAAAGCCCCCCTCCTCGGCTGCATGGAACTCGGCCGTTACTGACCCTCATTCTAGGCTATTAAGTGCGAACTGGGAATGTATGTTGCAAGAGCGTAATTAAAGGGGCCCTGAAAGGCATTTTGAGCGCACTAAATGAACTAGCGCAACCGTTAGATTGGGTCGTCAACGTCCTCTGTGCCAAGTATTACTCTTTTACGCGCAGCGGAAAGCTCACACTTTTGTTGCAAAGTTTGTCGTTTTTTTCTCACCCTTCCCTTCGTGTTTTTGGACGCCGCCATCTTCACATGTCTACATCATCGATTCCCAGATGTTCGTCATGAGCTAGACATCCTGCTATTGGGCGGCTTTTTCACGCACTTCCGGCTAAGAGATGAGTCGTCTGCTCAGCTTCGGCTCGCCGGCTGATCTGCCAGCGGAGTGCCGGAGTGCTTGGGCATTTTACGACAAACGAAACAAGTGTAAAACAAACGCTTAACCGTTTGTATTGAATGCAACACGGCCATAACACGACATGGATATTCTTTTACCTGAGTACGTTCCATAAAGAAAGCGTTGACGCCCCGTGGCACTTCTTTCGTGCAATCGCAGAGAACGCCCTGAGCCGAATGCCCGGGTTTGACGCATACATTTTATTCAACTTCAAAACAATCCAGAGATGCGTTTCTAACGAACACAACGTCACAACATGCGTTGAAAGTCTGAACCACGATTGACAGAGGGTGGGTTGCCGCATGCCCGTCGTAAATTCGGTACTCACCTCGCGCGCGGTTTGCGGGGACGAACAGCAAGTCACTTAACTCTGGCGCACAAGCCGATGGCTTTTAGCCACGCACACTGCACATACCCCATGCGAGGTTGAGTCGTACGTCACTCGAGAAAGATAATCCAGACCATGGGAAGCACTATCCACCCGCAGAAGCACAACGTCGCATTTCATCGCGAAACAAAGGCGTCCACAACGCACACACCATCGCGTCCTGTAATGTCAAACGCATCTCGCACTTCCCAATGGGAGTGAGTGGTACGCCTGCAGTACCCACATGTCGCGAAGTGGGGCCCCAAGCTGAACCGGGACCACGCAACCGTAACTGACTTCTGGAGCGGTTTGTGCCTTGTTGCCAAGGCAACCGATGTTTGAGATTGTTAAAGAAATGGCGCTCGCTCCAGCGCTCAGAAAGCTCAGAGTCGCGGCGGAGCATGTTTTGCCAACGTTGCCGCTCTCCACCACGCGTCGCCCCAAGCTGAACTGGTCACATGATTGAAGCGTTTTGTGCACGGGTTCTGTATCGATTTAATATGACTTTTTCACATGCCGCCGGCAGGAATTACCACCGCCGCAAAATAAGACCCGGCACCAGCGGGGCCACATCTGATACGGCGCTTTTTGGATAAACAGTGCGCGGTGCATCAAGGGAACGAGCGCACGACCCTCCCCGTGTGGCTGCGAGTTCGCCGCCGATAGAAAGTCATGTGCCGCCAGCAACGTACACCGCGAAAGGGCAAGGCCAGGCCACCGCATACATGCGGCCAGATTTTTCGTTCGCTTTTCCAGCCTTGAGCGGAGTGCGGAATTCATGGTGTCAACAAAGCTTGCCCGTAGCAGACGACAGTCTGAGCAGCGCAGTAGCGGAAGTACGTCACCGCTGCGGAGCGCAGCATCATGGGAGGCAAGGCTCGCGCGTCCTCAACAGCGGAGAGGCGGAGAGTAAGTCGAAAGGAGGAGGAAACGCGGAGCGACGATAATGCGCGGTTTTTGATTTACGATTTCTCAGCTAATACTCATCGCTTTAACAAAATTCTTGCGGGAGGAGATTGCAAATACATTGCTTTATTTGGGTACATGTACATCCATGCATCGGCGGAAGGTATTTCAGGACCCCTTTAAGTAAAGTGAGAGCAAACAAGGAAAGCGAGCGGCCTCTTAGTTCGCCCGACCACTTTGTTTTACGGCCACTAATTTCGGAATCGCAAAACAGATTTCACGCTTCTGACGGTCGCGGCATTTTGTCACTGAGACACGCAACAAAACGGCAAGCTAACGCTGCATCATGTATTCGTAACGGCGACGCAAACGAGCACTGTTTAATGAAAGTGCACGCATAGTGTGCATGTACGCAAAAGAGCGGCGCACCGCAGCAGGCGAGCCTGCGGTCCGCCGGACTCGCTGGCTTTTTAAAGCGCGATCATCGCCGATTGCGTCACTATTCTTTTTTGATTGGCTGTTTTTGAGAAGTCTTTGTCACCTAGAGTATTAGTTTAACCTAGAAATTTCACTTAAAATTTCACTTCGTACGACCATCGATCGGTGAACCCGCGAGTAGCAGACGCCGTCACGGTCCCGGCACTTTCGTCGTCGCTGTAAACGTGTTTAGCGCCGCAAAGCTTTTTCCCCTAATGCCAAGTTGATCGCTGAAATAGATCGGACGCGTCGGGGATGAGCTGGTGACCACGTCGCAAAATAATCGGGAGCGTCGAGCTCATTTCGCGTCTGTCAACACGGGATCCTATGGGACCCGCGCAGCTTTGTACTACCCGGAAGTACTGCCCGGTGATGATGATGATGATGATGATATTTTGGCTGTACCCTTTCAATCGGGTGGGTGTGCCGCGCACACGCTAGCCAGGACAAACAGAAAGAGAAATGCATGACAAACAACGACACTAACGCGGCCCGAACGAGCCACAAACATATGGCACACCAAAAAGAAACACTTGACAACACTCAGCCACATACGAGAAACCAAGAAAAAAACAAAAAATCATAACATAACGAAGAATCTCAGAATGTACACTTAACGTCCCTGGGCTGCCGTCTCACACCAGCGTTCCAGGCGGCGCTTTGTACGCGCAACAACGCGCACGTCCACCACACCGTCGGCGTCCCCGAAGCCGAGAGCTTCCTGCAGGGTCGGAGGCGGACCACTTTCGCGGATATTGTCACAGCGTCCGACACCTGCACAGCTTAAGATCAAATGTTCGGCGGACTCGTCCCCCTCGCCACAAGCGCGGCACACCACACTGGCCACCTGGTCATCGAACGTTTTCTGGCGCACGAGAGTACGGAGGGCTCCCGCACGAGCCTCGAAGAGCAACGCACTCCCCAAGCTATTGTCGTACAGCTGGCAGCCACCGATCGAAGTCTTGTGCTGCGCGTAAACCGCCAGAGTGGGCTTTTCCCGCACAGCACGCTGCCACATCGCCTCTTCTTCCTCGCGCACTCGACGGCGCGTGTCACGTGTCCAGGCCGCGGCAGTGTCCACAGAAACAGGCTCGCGGAAGAAGCCGTACTTCTTCTCCAAGAAGTACACACGGCGCGCCCAATTTGTGCGGATGCAAGTCACCGCCAGATATTTGAACACGCGTCGCGCCCAGCGCTCCCGATGCATGAACTGGAGGCGACCGCGGTACGACAGCTTACTAGCCGCCTCACGTGCTTCAAAGGACGACCAGCCGAGGTCTCCCTGTACCGCTTCATTGGCCACATACCGATGACATCCTACAGCGGTGCGTCCCACTGCGCGCTGCTGTCTCTCGAGCCATTGCCGAGTGGACATGGAGAGGCACACCACAGCATTCGCGAACGTGAGAGCCGGTACGTGCACCAACTTCCACAGGTCACGCACCATCAGGAAACGGTTGCAGCCCCACAAGCTTCGGCGGCGAAGAATGCACTGGCCACGAACGGCAGACTGACGCACCTTTGCCTCGTGGTGTGAGTACATGGAAGCACCGGCAGAAAGCACTACGCCCAGGTACTTATAAGACGAACACATGCTGATTACTTCCCCGCCGAGGGTAACTGCTGCGTCTCCGCTGGTTCCCGCGAAGGTAAGAACCGCAGACTTCTTGGCGCTGAACCGGAGTCCAAGCTGTGTTACCTCAGCGAAGCAGATGTCCAGCAGGGTCTGCAATTCCTGCGAGCACTCCGCCATAAGTACCAAATCATCGGCAAATGCAAGCCCTGGCAGGCGGTATTGCTCGTCCGCCCCAGTGGTGCTGTACCTGAGCCGAAAACCGAGACCACAGTGGAGCAGTTTCCGCTCAATACTTGTGGCATACAAGATATACAGAAGCGGAGAGAGCGGACATCCTTGACGGAGGCCCCTAGTTACAGGGATTTGGTCTGACTGAGTCTGACCAAAGTGCGCTCTGATGGTGTTGCCCTCGTAAACACGTTGGACCGTCCGCACCAGCGTTTCCGGAAGCCCGAGACGACTGAGTCTCTGGAAAAAGGGGGCATGGGGGACAGTGTCATACGCCTTTTCCACGTCCAAAAAGCAGCACATTAAAGAGCGCTGCTCCCTGATCGCGATTTCGGCACACTGTGTTCGTATAAACAGGTTATCGTCTAGACGACGGCCTGGACGAAACCCGTTCTGAAGTTCGGTCAGGAGCCGTTTGGACTCGGCCCACCCGCTCAGCCAAAAGTTGAGGGCGCCCATGAAGATGCGGTACATGGCGCTGGTAACTGCAAGCCGCTTGCGCAGCGCCCCCTGGGCAGCGCAGGAGGCCTATATGGCGCCAGCTGAGTCACCACTGTGCGAGACACGCACTCGATTATGCTGGAAGTTATCTGGGTACTCACTATGGTACGCACTACGGCTGCATCAGCGAGTGATGGAGAGTGTTTGGCTGTAACTCCAGCGTAACCATGTGTCCTTTCTAGCATCCCCGCGCGAGCAGCGACGCTTACCCATGACCTCAACAACTTGGACTTCTTGAGCTCTAGCAGGGCAATTAGAATAGTCAGCTGGGTGTGCCGCTCCACACAAACAACATTTGGCATCTTGGGCAGTGCATAGCTCTACAGAATGGCTCTCACCGCATGCGCGACACCGGGAAGACGATTTGCATGCCTTGGATGTGTGGCCAAAACGCTAACAGCTGTGACACTGAAGGGGCCGGAGAGAGAGAGGTTCCACACGGTAAATGAGTGGCCATACTTTAATCTCCGATTGACATGCGGTCCCAACAAATGTAGCGATGACCGATTCTCTTGGCACCCTGTTTTTCTCTACAGCACGGTTGCAACGGTAAACTGAGGTGACTCCCGCTACCGAAAACTGCTCTAGTACCTCCTGAGGTGTCATCTGAACATCAACACCTCGAACGATGCCCTTCACGCAAGCAAGGTGAGGGGGGATAAATGCACTCACCTGAACAGAGGCAAACATTGTGCATTTCAAGAGGTCAGCGACACAGGTCTCGTCTGATGATCGGCACAAGACGCCACCTTTGCCAAACGGGCGAATCTGCGTAATGTGCTCGAACTTCTCAGTAGCCGCTCGAAGTGCCGCCTGTACAGCCCGCGGGTTCTTTAGCCGGATGAATCCGCCACTTACTGGCACTAGGGCCACGGGGATGCTGCCCACCCCACTGCACCTTAGGGCTTCCAATTGCAGGTCCTGCGGACGAATAGAGACCGCCCGAACGACCGACCGGACGAATAGAGGCATTCGAGATCTAATCGAAAGGCGTGGGTTCGGTCCCCACTCTGGGCGCGTGTTTTTCTTTCTTTCTTTCTCACGTAATTAATAAAAAAAATAATGTAACGTCACTAACGGTAAAAAATAGTCTAACCATTCCCCTATGCCTTCTTTGGCGTTGTAGACTGCCGGCATTTCTTTCTATATATATATATATATATATATATATATATATATATATATATATATATGCAAATTTATATAAGAAATGTGTTCCAAATGTTTGTGACAGCAAAATCATGTAACTGTACTCTGATGAAGGCAAGACCCGTTGCCGCTACGTAAGTAAACGTTCTTTGTTATTGTTCTTGCTATGTATCCGGCTCTTTACTTCTATATATATATATATATATATATATATGTGTGTGTGTGTGTGTGTATCACCCACATACACACACACCAAGGCAGGGCCGCAGAAAGATCATCGACCTGACACCAATTAAAAAAAAAACACTCGTGGTCGCCGACCATGAGTGTTTGTTTTTAACACGGTGTTTGTTTTTTTAATTGGTGTCATGCGTTTCCAACACTTGATTTCATCCATACGACCTTTTGGTGTATTTTCTACGGATAAACAGGTGAGACGAGGAGTTCTGAATTGGAGCGCTTTATCATTTATGTCCCTCAGGTAGCATTTTTTCGAGTGGCCGATCATGGACCGATTTCCACCGGGTCACTGCCCTTCGTATCACCTTATCAGACCCACCCTGCATTCAAGAAGTACGAAAAGGCACAAAGCGATGGACAGGCACTCACGAAACAGCAGAGCTTCCTGTATGCCCTGGGAATTTCTAGAGTCCGCAAAATGCTATTTTGCGGCTGGCCTGTCTGAACTTTGTGTCTCTGTTCTCAAAGGTTGCTCTTGGCAGTGCCGTAACGGTATAATGCATTGCGACCAGCAGCATTTAAGCATGCACGCACAATGTATTTCTGTCTACAGGTGTTTTTTAGTCGTTGGTCCTGACTTGGGGCAAACATTGAGCCGAGTAGGGCGAAGAAAGCAACTTTATGTAGAGAAATTTACATGGCGTTTGACTGAGTGAACAGGATCCTGCGCTCCTGCGCGCGCGAGATTAAATAACCAGGTTGGGTCCGCCCCCTTTCACCCTTTCTCCCGCTGTTTTCAGGAACGCACCAGTCACGAAAATCCGTGGCACTGAAATTGACGCCCACACACTCAGAGAAAGAAGGCACTTTTCCTCTCGCACAGGTCACCGTCAGGTTGACTTCGGTGGTGCAATCTTCCTAAGGTCGGAGCCTTTAGGACCACCCGAGGTTGAAGCGACAGGACGACGCCTGGGCCCCGTCGGTAATCCGGCGTCGGGCGCTCGTTGAACAGCGGTGTTTCGGACACGCCACAAAGGGTTCCCACGATGCGCCAGACGGGCGGCGCCGGCGTTTGGGGCCAACACATCCATCGTGCCATCACATCCAACGAGCAGAAACATCCAATTTCGTGCCATTACATACCGATCGAGCAGAAATATCCAATTTTGGCCACTGCATTCAACGCGCCATTACATCCAACGCGCCACTACATCCATCGAGCAACTTCGTCCAAAGCTGTGTCATTACATCCAATTTCGGCCGGTACATCCAATGCGCCATCACATCCAACGTTTCATTACTTCAGCACGAAATGCCCTGTTTCCTAACATAACTACATTTCTAGATTTAATTCAACGCAGTCTGACTGAACTCTGTGAATAGAGTGTTTTAGCGTAGCGAGAAGCGTGCGCTACGCTACACCATCTCTCCCACGTGTAAGTGTTGTTTGGTACCAGGAATAATTGCACCCACAACAGTTAATCAGTCCTAATTTGAGTGCCGCGGTCAAAACGGCAGGTGGTGCAGACGGGTTTTTGAGAGACTCTGGCTTTTGTAATAAACAAAACATTGGGTTTTGTTTATTATAATGAGTTACAAAACATAGAGTTTTGTGACACTTTAATGTTACTATTCCAACTGATAATTTTTACTAACTGCCGTGTCTCATTTATAGTTAGGTGTTTACATTGTCTAACAGCACGGAAGAGCGCTTAGTGCGTAAGAAATATTTTCCGCAGCAATCATGCACGTGAAAGCAGCGTCCCCGATAGGAGCGACGTTGGATCGCGGCTCATTGATATCTCTGAAGCTAACATTGGGTACTTTTGTGAAAAAGAACTTCGGTATACTCAGCAAAATATTTAAAAGAATGTCGTTAAGTACTTGAATAATAAATTAAAAAAGCCTCTACGAGAAAACCAAGCAAATGAAAGAGGATCGAGGAACTACCCCCAACAAATATTTACAGGAGAAATCGCTTGAAAAGTATGCGGATTCATAAATAGGCTTTAAATAATCACAATAAGAGCACAGATGTCGTCTTTAAAAAATAGATCCTGGAGATCGTGTCCAAAAACAAATCTAAATAAAAACCAAATTTACATGTTCATGCACCGAAAGTTCCTTTTGGACCGAAGCGGCTGCGGAAGCGCGATGGACGTTCGCCGTGGGGGTCAGCCACCTGTCCTACCCGAATTCCTCTCGACGCACGGGGAGTAGGGAACGAGCGTGCATGGCGCCTGCGTGCGCGGAAGCTCGCCTAAAACTCTCGCCCTTGGATCGGGCCACCGCTGCCCTTTGAGTCGCTAATTACGCGCTGCAGCTTCGGCTAGCCAAGACAACACATTCTGGGTGCCAAGCCACTATTTTTTAAAGACGATAGTCTTTCTTGAGATACTTAAACCGAGAAATTTTGGTCTGTCTGTCTGTCTGTCTGTCTGTCTGTCTGTCTGTCTGTCTGTCTGTCTGTCTGTCTGTCTGTCTGTCTGTCTGTCTGTCTGTGACTCAATTCAGCCACCCACCCAAAGTAAAATTGATATTGCGCAATAGTCTTCATACAGCCAAATGTAAACGTCTAAGTCCTGTTTATGTGTTCATACTTGTCAACTTTGTTGACCAAGAACAAGACATTACGCAAATATGAGACAGGAAATTAGTACACAAGGGATATTTACAGTGTTCCTTTATTTAAAAAATTCATGGATGCTTGGTTTTTGGTTAACAATGATATTCTACATCTACTGCAGAAAACCGCCGCCTCCTGGCGGCATATGAAAAATCACCCGGCAACAGCAACGAAAGGTTGCACTAGCTAGGTTCCACGTTCTGCTTGGAACGCACGTGGAGCACGGCCACGCGGTTCTATAAACCTTGTAGTCGGCCGCCTCCATTCACGCGCGTCTCCGGGGTACTGCAGCGCTGGCATCGAGGAACCCGGTAAATTGAAATCGCCTTGAGCAAACCTTCAGTGTGTTTACCTTGGGATGAGCGCGACGGTACAGGAACAGCGTGAGAGGCGAGCGGGAAAGCAAAGGGGGGCATTTCCTTGGCAAATGTCTACAAAGAACAGCGTCTTTTGACGACACTTGCAACGAAAGGAGCAGATACGCGGCCACTTTTTTTGCCCCCGCGGAACGCGCGGAAGCGAAAAAGATCACGTACGTGAGAGACAACGGGATGGGAAACGCGAGGGTAACAAAATCTTCAGAAGGATCCTCAGAAATCCTCAGGCGCCCAGAAACCGTTACGGGAGCAAGTCGTGATGCGACTACATTACATTTGGAATGATTACATTTGCAACTTTCACAAAATCTGCGTTATTGTGAAAATGCAAGCGTTACACGGTTCGACGTTTTCAGTATTTTATTATATTTTTTATATTTTTAGTGTTTCAAAATTTTGTTCAACCAATTATCTCTATTCACGCCAATATAACAATTAAAGGTGGAACTTCCGCAAAATCTGCATTATTGTGGAAATGCAGGGCGTTGTACGGTTTGCGGTTATACGGCGCTTTTATATTTTCGCTTATTTTTTAGGTTTTCAAAATTTCGTTCGACCTATTTCCTTCATTTACGCTATTATAACGATACATTTGGAACTTTTGCAAAATCTGCATTGTTGTGGAAATGCAGGGCGCACCACGTTTCACCCTTTTCCGTATTTTATTTTTTCGTTTTTAAAAGTTTCGTGCGACCAGTAATCTCCATTTACGCTATTATAACGATTACAGGGGGAACTTTCGCGATATCTGCATTAGTATGGAAATGCAGGACGTTTCACGGTCCTGGCTGTGGGACTACTCGGCAAAAAATGCTACGCATTAAAACATGCTCGCCGGGTGCGGACCGAAACCACGATCTCCAGAATACCGGTCTGGCGCGATAACCGCTGGTACGTGGTGGTTATCGCACCAGACCGGTATTCTGGAGGTCGTGGTTTCTGATGTCGCTCGGCGGGCATGTTTTTCTACCCTTTCTCCACTTTCTCAATTAATGTTAGCGCTTGTAGACCCGACGCCGCGGAACTGATTCGCTCCACTGTGCACGTCTGCCTCTTTGACGTTCGTGCTTTGATTATCAAGGCGGTGCAAAAGTTCGCTCGAACTAACCCCTACAAGAACCTCGCACGAGAACCTACATGGCAATATCAGTAACCAGCCACAGGCGGCACGGCCCACGTCGATTCTGTCCCCTTCGTAGCCGCCTTTATGCATCCGCCCTCATTGAGCACTTCGAGCACACCGACGTGGCTTTGCGGTCCCGAAATCGTCCCCACTGCCCGCGACTCTTCGGGCAGCGGCCATGTCGGTCGAATCAACGGAGGCCTGCCGCAAGACGCGATGCTTTCGGCCTCGTTCGGGCCGCTCGTTCGGGGTGCCGCCGCGGCAACGAGGCAATTAAGCGAGGCCGAACGGTGGGCGTACGTGGAGCCACCCATGCCGGAAGAAGAGGCTCGCCGCCGCGTACACAGCCCTTCTGCAGGGGTCTCCCGAGCCGCGCAGTCAGCAATTGGGTTGCGCGCTGATCGTGCGGAAGAAGAGCGACAACGCGGAGTTCGTGTAGGCCGCACAAGTTTACGACACGCGGGTGTAGTCACCAAGATGAACTGTTCGGCTACGAAGCGTGGCGATGCATAACTATCGATAGTTACACTATCGGAGGTTCGCCGCTACCGAAAACCACTGGTATAGTGCAATCGACGGTAGGCTACATGAAAGATTATATCGATTGTACAACTATCGATACACAACATCGAGTCAGCTCGAATATCTTACAATATCGAACAGGATCGAACAATATCGAATATCATACGATTGTTCAGCAAATAATACGTCGCCTTGAGCAATAGATTTAATGGGCTTATGCTGGGTAGCATTATTCCGGAATTCGTTCACTACTTTCTATTTTTTCTTTATGCTGTTAACACGCCTATTAAATTCTTTGTCGTAGTATCGGCCCTTGGCTGATTTAAGAAGCGAAGCTAGAACTTGAGAGTAACGTTTATAACGTGCTCCAAGATTCGAATTTAAAGGTTTACGCTTCATTTTTTTTATATAGGTTATCTTTTTTACGCAAGGCGGGAAGACGGGAGTTTGGAAGCGAAGGGCACTGAGGGGCGGTGTAACAACTATTAGAAGTTATTAATGTGCAGTCATGGACAGAATAGATGATATAATCGGAAAATAGCTGTAACGCGATACCAGGATTAGAGGTTTTGAATTTGTTTTCGAATGACAGCTTATCAAGTAGAAGAAAGAGCGCATCACAGAAATCAGCTGCATTAGATGAAGGTGAGGGTACACGGCGCCAAACACCGTCAGGATCGAGTTCAACCGCATTTGGCAACATTTATATTCAGATCATTGCGCCGGCAATGCGATAGCTGTTTTGAAACCAAAATAGTAGAGCCCCTGCAAGAGCCACCACTACGGTTATCGTATTCGCAACCATAGTCGGCAAAGCCATACATATCGCGATCATCTTAGGTAATAAGCCAAGTTTCAGAGAAACAAATGATCGAGAAATGATGGTACAAGGTATGAAGAGTGAAAATCTTGTTAGGCTACGAGCGTTGAAATGAATTGCGAAGAAAAAATTCGCATTACCTAAACATTTAGCTACCTTTGCTGGTGAAGCACAATTCATAACAAAAGGAGAAAAAAGAGGCTTCAAAGCCGAGAAAAGTAGTCTACTCCTCGAAAATTGCAAGGTCGCAGTCACTCAATATCCGAAATACATGACTGCTGGCTGTTTTTCGCGTCTTATAACACAGTTCTCAGCCCACACAAATACCCAACTTTTCCCTTTCTTCAGTTCGTTGATGAAAATGGCTGTACCCTAGCGATCAGTGATGTTGAGGGAATGAGGTAAGACGGGCTTTGGCTTTGCGGGCCTCGGAAACGAAACTGGAATAAAAACCAGCGGAAAACACAGGACACAGAAGAAAACGACGGGACAAGCAAAGTGATCACGTCACCAGCGAACGCACGACGGCGCACGCTCCTCTGGCGTAATCTCGAAGCGCGTCGCCTCCGCCGAGCACGTCTCGCAAAGCACGCTTGGCATACCGCCCTCCCCCTCAAATTTTCGCCATCATGCTCTCCGCCCCTGCTCTCTTCGTTCTGCCGGTTACAAGAGGCCGACGGCGACGGACGACGCGAAACCACCGGAGCAGCGGGCACCTTTCTGATACCAGAAAGACGTCGTCCTCCGTTTTTAACTCTCGTCGCAATAGGCAAATTTACAGCTCCGCTGGTCATCCACATTCGCAGGGCGGAATGGCCTTTAATTTTTTTCATTGACAGCAGCGGGCTCAACGGGCACACTTTATGCATGCACGGGTGCTGACCGGCTGCGCGCATCGCTTCACACGTCACGTGGAATCGTGGATTTCATGGCCACTTCCGTCGGCAACTGCCATCTAGTTATGCTTCATTTACTTAGTCATATAAGCACGTTAACGTTAAAAATTATACCCATGCATATATCTATATGCGTTCAACCACCGAAATTCCAATGCACTCGTGTAGAACGAACAGGTTCTCTTGGCGCCGTTTGGTTCTCCGGCAGTTCTAGATCGGTGATGTGCGACTTAACGGAGACGCACAAGCATAGGAAAACAAAACAAAAAAAATGTCGGTCAGGTCCCGTGGTTCCTCCGGGAGTTCAGAAGATGCGAGTTGACGCCAACTGATCTACATCACCACCTCACCGCGCTGTCTCACTGTAGTACGCTCTTTCCCAATCAATGGGACCAACACCAACGATCAGGCTCTTCGTCAATCCTACGATTTGCCTCTGTCGTAGAATTATCACGCATTTTTTCTAAGGACTGATTTTCCTGCTGGCAGACGGCTGTAAAACGCGCATGTTTTACACTCATCACACAACCAGGCACTGCAGGACTACAGAAACTATGGTGCTATGGTCCCTAGAAAGGCCATAGCAGGATAACGGCCTCTCCCACAGACCTGCAACCCACTCCTGTCCTGCGCTGCCAGAGTCCATTCTTTTCTCGGAGATTTTCCTTAATTCTTCCCCAGCTCCATCGAGTTAGTGGTTTTATGTTAGCCGGCAGCTAAACATTTGTCGCTGTCACAGTAAACATTTTTTCTCTGACCTAACCAGTTAAACGGCGTTCGATGAGATGCGCAACCCAGTCGCACCACGGCGGAGCCCCGCGCGGCGTGCTACCACGTACCTCAGCGGCGTTGGCGGGGCACGGACGGCGGCGCTCGTGGCCGGGCGGGCCGTTGAACCTGCGGCGGTGGTTCTATCCCGGGCGGTCCGCAGCACCGTGATTTGGGCGCAGATCTCCTATCGAGGCGCACGGAGCGTGGCGGCGCAGCAGCCGGCACCCGCAGAGTCGCGGCCGCGTTTTGCCTCGCGCGGGCCACTGCTCACCCGACAGGGGAGCGCCGCCCCTCGAGCAGCGCAACGTGGACGCGCCACCACGGACACGTTTCGCACAAACTCGAAACTACTGGGCCCGTAGTTCCCTTTCTTGTCTGTTTAAGCCGCGCAGAAGGCGCCGATCGCTTGCAGCTCGCCGGGGCTTGAAAGTAAGACCAGGTTGCTCGTTTAATTTTTTGATGCCGATGCGTCACCCACCCAGGGTCCGTGGTTAGCCTGTCCAAGTCTCTGTCTTGGTACACTTGTAGCTTTTAAATTTACACCGACGAAAATGCAGGCACCAGTGCAAACCTCCCTGTGCGCATTACTGTAGGCTGTGTTCTCTCAGCCGAGCACTTCGCTTGGCACATCGCTCAAGCAGAGGCAGATCCAGACCGGCCTCGTAAAGGGATACACCACTGCCCTCAACAAAGCCAGATTCAGGGCCAGTAAGTTGTCTAGAAGGTGCTGCACGGCCGATGAAAGAACGAACAAGGGGAGAAGGGCTTCACTATATACGCACATGTCACAAAGTTTCTCCAGCACATGATCATCACAATCGATACACCTCCTGCAGTGGTGCAACTACTACGGCCAAGGCAAAACTGTTTCTTGCAGGTTTCGTTTTTGCCATTGGTGCTGATGTTCCTAAGGGGGAATGTAACATTTTATCACAAAATGTGCCTGGCTCGCGAGAAAAATCTCGTTATACATCACGAGGTCTCCACCTCAACATTTTCCCCCAACAATAAAGCGCTGCATTCTAGTGATGCACAAATTTCAGTAACATTGTCCTGCGGAACAAGCTTTTTGCCGTAGTGGTCCCTTTGTTTACTCAGCGCTTCCTTTGTTCATTCCCCCCCCCCCCCCCCCAAGACAGTGATTGTGAACCTTGTACAGGCAGGAAAATGTGCTTGAGACCATGTGTAACCAAATCGTCTTGGGTTACACAGCACACAAGAGTAGTTGAAGAAGTGACATAACACATTCTGCATAAAGTGAATTAAAAGAGGTTTATTCAAGAACACGAGTCAACTGATTTCAAATTTACCTAAGGTATAACCATTTGTCACATACGAGTAAAACTACTACTTCGCCATTGCAAGAGTTACCCTTTTCAACCAAGTGTAACGACGTCCCATTAGCAACCGCACTGAATAACTGCATTCTTCCAGATGTGAAATGCGGCAGAAAAACTTCTTAATTTCTCGCCAATACTGCACGTATCGACAGGGCAAATACACAAGGAGGCACAGTACCTCCACTGAAAAACACAAGTGAAAGCAGGCAATGCCTTGCAAAACTGCAGCGGGCAGAGAATTGAACACTGGAACAAGAGACACAGCTTGACAACATGGATTCCTACCAATGTCACAAATATTTCCCCTCAACTGTACAAGTCCTTGCCAAGCAGCTCAGTCCCCCCAGGGTCGGCATCACCCAGGCTTTGTCCTCACAACAGCCCGGGTAAATGCACGCAGCTGTTGGTTTCACCCCCCCTTTTTTTCACAGGAGACTGTGTGTGTGTATTTAAAACTGCCACAAATGACAGCTTACACAACATCACACACTGTGCAAAAAGTGTGCAAGACTATAAAAACGAGCAAACAATATCGACAAGTTTTTTTTGCTCGCAGCATTGCTCCATTTTCACTGCTTTGTTTGCACTGAAGCAGCATAAGTGGGCGATGGTGCCACAAGCTTAGAAAAAAAAAAAAAATTGTTAAAAGAGCTACATGAGCCACACTACAATTGCAAAAGGCAAAAACAAAAAGACAAATACAAAGTCAAAGTTTTCTTAAATACATATCAGCCTAGCATTTATACAAAATTATTGCAGGCACTATAAACCACGCTCAACACCTTGGCCCAGCACACTCACTCCTCTGACTACCAACTCGAACAGGTCGCAGAAGTGCGAACTCAAATGCCATGCGACAACCGCCTTTGCCGAGGGCCAAATATGCACAGGCTGGAAACATCGCGCACACTAATAGAGAGACTGGGGGCGAGTAAAAGCGAAGAACGCCCAGGTCACGTGACAAAGTACCACACAAGTACCGTAAATGCCGTTACACTTTTCTTGCCTCGCCTCTGGAAAACTAACAATGGCCACTATAGCGATGCTTGCACCTGACTCGCTCAGCTTTTCAGCGTATTGTGTAATAATAATAATAAAAAAAAGATAAAATACGCCTAGCCACATCTTGTCTACCAGACATGCGCACACACAAAAATAGGTGATTACCCCAAGAAAAAAGTAGCTCTCTGTCAACTAGCCCACCCTTTAACAAAGTCAGTCTAGAAAGACGTTAACGTGCAAGCAGGTAAGGTGCTTGTTTGCAAAAGCAGAACCTTTCAGAGAGCCAGGAAGTCATCACCACTTTTGCAATACCCGTGCACTGATGGGAAACACGGGGGCAACGGTTTCAGAGCTTAACTAAGTGGCCCCGAAAAAGTGCAGGGGTAAGAAAAAGTTGTGAGAGCATTCAGTTAGGCGATATTCCTCTCCACAAAACGCGACTATTCGCCAACTGCTACCTCCGACTGAGACAGTAAGAGCAAGCACAAGCAAGCCTTACAAAGTTCTTACTATCCCACTACATTTGCATGCACCAACCCATGCAAGAGCCTCGCACAGCGAGAGAAACATTTATCCAAAATTTTGATGTCGTAACAAAGAAGAAAAACAAGGTTTCACATAGCCCTGCTGCAGTGCTCGGAAATTCCTCTTAAATAACACTTGAACTATTACTATGCCATAAATATCTTAAGTAGCTTCTCGTTTTAACAGCACACATTAAGTTACCAAGCACGCACTTTTACTAACAGCAGTCCCGCCACAAGTTTAGACGCCTGGCGTGACAATGTGCACAATAATACCCCCCACAGTATCAAGTTGTTATCAGCATCCCAATTAAATGTAATTGTCAGTGAAACTGGCAACTTCCAGATATAAAAAGCAGGTTCAACAGCAAAGCACTCACTGCACCAAATACACACAGCTCAAAAACTGTTGTGTGATTATGGCAAAGCAGAATGCATACATGCGCACTTAAGGCCGCCTCATCAATGCAAAAGAGCTCATGTTCGCTAACAATAAAGAGTGCTTACTGAGTGTGACAAAATCTCCTGTATAACCAGGAACAACAAAATGCCAAGCACCAACAAATTTAGTCGAGAGCTTCATTTATGAGGGGCTTCTGAGATGCCGCAATTACATGCTTGCCAGCATTAACTGTACTACAGCAAAAGTGCCGCCGACTGCACTTGGAGGGTGGTTTTATCAAGCCCAGGGCATGCTCTGAATTGGCCCACATCCAAGCTACTAAAAAATAAATAAAATAGCCGTTAGCCAAAACCAAAACGCAATGACCACACAAGGCTCACCTGTGCTCCACAATAAATCTCCCAACGAAGCCTGCTCTGCATACATCTCAAAGAAAAATTTCAATGCCTGAAGAGCCCGACTCGGCGTGTAACAGCATTTGTGAGCAACTGCTCACGCGGCCGTGCCCCAGTGCTCCCCAGAGAGCAAAGAAATCGCTGAGGGCAAGGCTTGTCCCTTCCTCTTCAAAATTACGCTCGAAAACAATTGGCCATAACTGAACGATTTCACTGCACATCACTTACTGCCCCGTGGAAATGGACGAGGGGAGTCGGTAGCAAAGATGACTTTCAGGGGCTACTACTAATTTGCACCCTGCCTCAGCATACTTCAATGCCGACCCTAAACAGGTACACAAAAAACAAAGCCAACAACAGCGTGTTGTAAGTGTGCTCTTTGAGGAGATAATTCTTAATATAACTGCTATGAAACATTGCGCTAATCTACACGGCTATCACCCAAGGCAATCCAGCAACTCGTCATAACCTTACTTCTTATTTTACCGAAATACACAACAGGCTCATTTTACTTTCTGATCACACTCACAGCTTTGCAGGTTCTTTTTTCATAAGGAGCAGCAACTCAATTTGTGCGTTATTGGCTAGGTATGGGCCAAGAGCCTATAATTTTTTTTACTTTATAGGGAGACAAATAGCGTTACAAACTAGCAAAAAACAGATGATTATCTTTTGTCAACATTTTTTCCACCGGTTGTTTGCACCCTAACTTGGAGTAAGAAAAAAATGAGAGGGAGAGGACAAAAACCGCGACTACTACCGTGAAGCTCCAAATCACTTTCTGTAAGAAGCTGATCTAAAAGAAGACGTCAGCTTTGCTAGTAAGGTATAAAAAATACCACTCAGCATCCCACTAACTCACCAACTGTTTGGCCGAGAACCTTCCTTATACTTCAATAATTGTGCACTGCAACACACCCACCATCTTTCCCGACTTCCAACACATTACGGAGGGCTTATTGAATGACACACTAGACATCAACTTGGCCACTCGGGAAAGCCAACGGAAAAGGGCTGTCACAACAAAGTGCAGGCAGTGAAGAGAAACGAATTGTAAAGGTGGCATCTATTACACAGGGGAGGCAAAAGTACTAAGGTTAAACAAGGTCCATAAAAACTGAAGATAAAAGATGGCGAAAGCTCCGCTTTAAAAACCTGTGCGCCCTCAAAAACGAAGATACACACGTACAGCATATATATATTACAAACAGGTGTCTGTCCCGCCTACTCAACAGGAGCCTTCTGCATGCACGCATCTGCCTTGCTTCTGCTGTAGCCCAAACCAGCTGCAACAGCACTCGGAGGGAAAAGAAGCAACCGAAAGAAGGGGGACACAGGCCTGCAAGCCACGACAGAGCTGCCACTGCCAGCCATAGCCTTTCTAAATTAGGATTAAAAAAAAAGAAGCTTGCGGAGCCCCCTCAACTTTGGTCATCCTTGCCACATTTGATTGCGACAGCTGTTGCTGTAGCTCAACCTGTCTCAGAGCACGCTGAGCCTGCTGGAGCCTAGTCATGAGCAGCGCACCTGGTTGTGACGGAAGAGCTGTGGCTGCTGGCAGCAGGGCGCTGGTCGCTGGCGGCTCTCCCGGACGTCCGCACTCAGGCCATCTCGTCGTCCTCATTGTCGGGGGTGAAGTCCAACTCCTTAGCAAACTTCGAGAACTCGTCGCAGTCCTTGAGGTCTTCTAGGGTCGACTGCAGCTCGGCGGCGAAATCATTGTCCTCAAACTTCATGGCCGGCTCGTTCTCCAGCGAGCTGTTCCAGTCGGAGGTCAAGAAAACGTCCTCCGGCTGCGCCAGGGGGTCGGCGCCCGTGTAGCCCAGCGGGTCGCTGGCCGAGGACTGCTGCTGCTGCTGCTGCTGCTGCTGCTGGGGAAAGCTGAAGCACTGGCCCAGGCTCGGGGTGGCCGGGTAGGACTTAGAGAAGCTGTCCGCGGCAGCGGGGGCGCCGGGTGCCTGGGGCTCCACCTCTTCCTGGAGCAGCAGCATCTGGTGCACGGGCACCGAGCGGCTGCGGAAGGCCGACGACGAGGAGGCACTGGCCAGGCTGCTGTTCTTCAGGTACTCCTGGATCTCGTGGGACAGCGGGTCAGCCATGGTCAGCCGCTGGGGGAGCACGGGCCCGGAGGCGTGGCGCTGCCGCGCAGAGGACGACGCCCACAGGGGGGGAGCGTTCGCAATGCTCTCCTTGAGGCCCGCCAGCCAACTGGGACTCAAAGGCGGCGGCTGGCCCATGCCCGAGTCGGTGTCGCTCGGGAGGAGGCTGTCGCACAGCGAGGGGGCCGGCGGTGGGCACGACACCAGCGGCGACAGGGGCGCCGACTGCGGAGACGGTGGCGGCACGCTGGACGCCGAGTTGTGACGCGACCGCAGCAGCGTGGGCGTCTCGCCCACCGCGGGGAAGGTGAAGCCGGGGGTCTGGGTGGAGGACTCGCCCACCATGGGGGACAGCGGGGCGCTGCGCGGAGACACCAGCTGGGAGGTGGGCCCGCCAGGACCCGAGCTGTGGCGGGCGCGCCCGGGGAGGACCGTGCTGTAGCCGTTGGGGAAGGTGACCGCCTTGCCCAGACCGTAGCCCGTGCTGTGACGCACGCGACCAGTTGCCACTGGCGTGCTCTGGGGCGAGACGAACGGAGAGCCAGACACGGACGACACGCCCGAATCGACGGCCTGGAAGGGGGTCTGCCGAGTGGTGCTGCTGTAGCCGCTCTGGCCAGAGCTGTGCCGCGACCGGGTCCAGGGCACCGGCGTACCTCTGGGGGACACGAAGGGGCTGCTGGTCGCACTGGGCGGCTGCGAAGAGGTCCCCACTGCCACTGACACCATGTCTGTCGTTGAAGCCATCAGGGGTGATGAGAGGGAAGGCAGGATACCGTCGGGGAGCGTGGTTGTTTGGGGCGAGATGGGTGTAAAAAAGTGGCCCCTAGTGTTGGGGCTGCACGGAACGGCCGATACCTGGCCGGTACCAGACAGAACTGGATCCAGTGAAGCCTGGATACTCGGGTCGCACTGCAGGCTCCCTGCATCCCCGACGGTGTCTTTCAACTTCATGAACCCATCGAGTGAAACTGCACCGAGGTCGCCCTGTGGCTGCAGCCCACCACCCTTGCTTGTCCAGGCACTTGTTTTCCAGTGAACAGTCGACGAGGATACGTTGTTTTGAGGCAAGGTGACCTGCTTGAGCGTCGTTCCATTTTTCAGGTTATTGATTTGCCCCAAGAGAAATGCCGGGTCTATGTCGCAGTCCAAGTCCACACGCTGCTTACCGCTGTTCAGGGCCTTGGCGCTGTCCTTGCGCTGGCATGAGCTTGTCGGCAGGTTCCTCTCCAACAACATCCGCAACTGAGACAGCTGGGCAGTTTTGTGCTCTGCGCAATGGGCCTTGGTCACGTCACTTAATGCCTGCGCTGTAACTTCGGCACCAACTGTGCCCTGCAGCAGTAGTTCGTCCTTGGACGCGAGCTTCTCCAGAACGCAGGTGTCGTACGAGGAGTTGCCGTAGTAGTCGTTCAGCGCCTCCTTCTCCAGGTGCACCACGCACATCTCCTCCTTGACTGCTCCCTCGGAAGGCAGCGCCAGGTCCGTGCCGTTCTCCGTGTGCCTCCTCTTGCAGCGCAGGGCCTCTCCGTCCTCCGAGTGCCTCTTCATGGTTCCCACCGACAGCTCAGCGCAGGGCTTGGCTTCCCACTCTGCGCCGGTGCTGCCCGCTCCCTCCTTGGAGGACACCTGCAGTGCCGTCTGCGAGGCTGTGCTGCTCTGCTTGCCGTTGGACAACCCTTCCGGGACCGCGTCGGCGCAGACGACCACGGGCGACTGGGATGCAGGCCCCACCTCGGCCGCCGGGGTTCCTAGGCTGACGTCCCGGAAGCAGTGCAGAACCACCGCGGCGCTCCGACACGCAGCCGGCTTGGGTTGGATTTTCTTGTACTTGCAGCCCGGCGTCGTCGCGGCCGGTGCGCCGCCGCCGCCGCCCAGGGGCTCCTGGGAGCCCAGCTGCAGGCTCTGCACAGTGGGGACGTAGATGATGTTGTTCCCCGCGGGCGGGGCAGAGGCGTGCAACTTGGGCTGCTCTGGGGGCTCTTCCTTGAGCCGGCGCAGCCCGTCCGCCCCTTCAAAGGCCAGGGACGGGGAGGCCTGCTCCCCCCGCTTGCCCTGGGGGGTGGCTGCCAGCACGCGGCGGTGCTGGGCACGGTCGGCAGTCGGGGTGCTGCACTGGGACGGCTGGGCCGAGTGGGAGCGCGGCTCGGCCAGCTTGCGCTTCTGGTCGCCCAGCCGCTTCTTCTCCTGCAGCTTGCGGTGCAGCTGCTGCTGCGCCTCTCGCCGCTTGCCCGGGGCTCGCGGCGCTGCGCTGCTGCTCGCCTGGCCTCCTGCGGGGCAATCCACCACCGTGTGAGCCAAACAGGCTCTCCCTTCCTACAGGGTTTTCACCCGCAATGCCGACTGCAGCTCGGCTCGTCTCTTCTCCCCAGCGAGCCATCTGAGGTTTCCAATATGTGGAGTTGCGCTACCTTGGATGCAAGCAAGCCCGCCTTTACTCTTTGGTCACACATTTAAGGTACATCAAAGGCAATCAGGTAACACGTAATGAGCCATTAGAAATGGTAAGGGAGAACGGGAAAGATGTCTGCGAGCAAACGAAGCAGCGGTGTTTTAGAAGTCTCTAGGCTAAATTTTTCAGGTTGACCATAGGAACTGCGTTTGTCACTTAGGGGTAAATATAGACCTTATGCAAAAACTGCCGCCCTCTCGCGGGAACCGCGTGTGCTTCCGCCATGTTGGGGGATTCCCGGATCTCCGGATACCGCAGTATACATGATAGCCCGGGGTTAGCGATGCGCACGTCGGCATTTATCGTTGTCCAAGGTGCTTAAGTACTGCCGTGTAACTTGCTGTGCACAAAGATGATACGAGGACGACCACGAAAAAAGCGTACACATCTTTTTTTTATTTATCAACGGAAGCGTGATTCGAGCCCTGCGTGAAGTCACTTGCGGGTGTCGACTTCTTAGCGCAGTAATATTATAGCTAGATCGCATGAATAGTCGCGAAACGAATAATATGTGCAGGACTAAAAAGGTGCCAAAGTTAGCTATTTTCTAGCCCTGTATTTGCCGCCGAGCACTCCTGCCTGCTGGTAGTTAAGGCGCACTGCATCGGTCAGCTCGTACTTTATCGAGGTGAGTTTTGAGTCTGTTGTTCGTGCTTTGCGCGCCCGTGTTTTCTTTTTATTCTGGACGTTCGCTGGGCTTTTATGGAAGTACTACGCATTCTTTCATTTGCCAAACGTTACAGGAAATAAGGGATCCGCGAGAGTTGCAACTTTACGTAGCGCCATGAGTAGCGCAAGTACCGTACGTAGTAAACCGTGTATCGGTCATTTACCGCTCGTCGCCTGCTGTTCGACCGTAGCTAATTTTCCCAAGATCAAATTTTTTGAGTGGAATTTTCCAAGAGGAATTTTCTAAGCGGTATTGTGCACCCAGTTTTGTTGTCCAGGGCGCGAGCAGGAGACGCTCAGCTGTCGCCGCGAGGCACGCACTTACGAGCGCTCGGAATTTTCTCGCTCTCTCAGGTTTTCGCAGTTTCTTTTTTTTTTTTTTTTGCTAAAGCCTTTGCGTGTGCTGGGGATGCTCGGTGGTCGCCACGAGGCACGCGCTCACCAGTGCTCGGCAATGTATCGGTAGATTAATTATTCATTGGCAATTTATTGGTAATATATTGGCAATTTTAACGCGTTACACGCCACACAGGTTACGTGCTACACATTACGGCCAGCTACAACAGCTCGGCTGTTAAAAATGCAAGGTATGCAGTTTATTTTATTTTACTTTTTTTGTAGGTTTCCTCTGCGTCCCAGAGGACCCTTTGCGTATAGCTATATCGTGGAGTGCCCCCCTCCCCCATTTCAACCTCGGGACAGCCCGCATCGGCTCGAAGTGCTTCAGGATGACCTCTTGAGAAACCCGCAGGATGCGAACCAACACGGATGTACTTTCAATGTTCGCGTTCTCACATACAAAAAAAAAAAAAAAAAAAAAAAACTACTACTAATAATAAATAAATAAAAAAATAAAGAAGAAGAAATGCGACAGCCTCCAAAAGCTTCCCTGCCGGTGCCTCCCTGACTGTTTTTTCGATGCATAATGCGTATTTACGAAGTCGCTCGCAAATGTGGGCAACAGAGAAAGGTCCACAGATCACTTGTCACTCATTTTGCTGCGCTTAAATCTGAATATAAAAGGATCGCCAAGCCCAGAAAGCCCCTCACACGCTCCGTCCCAAGCAATCCCACGACCGCCGGCCCTCAACATGGCGTCGAGGGCTCGTTTCGTTTTTCTCCCGGTAGATGGTGGCACTTTTGCATAAGGTCTATAATTCGGATACCCTCAATATGTGGCAGCCAAGTCATCTTTGCAAAAGGTGGGTGAAGGACCAGGATGCCCTTGTAGTCATTACCAAAGGATAGGTGGAATGCTTAAACACACTGGTCAGCTGTATGAAGCTGCTAAATGATTGGCAGTCTATTATCAAATGCATAGCAACAGTGTCTACACCCCGACCAACACGAATGCTTCTCGAACCCATTCAGCATTTTTAACAGTGCTGTGCTTGCAGGTCAAAGTAGTCTTGCGCAAATGAAAGCATTGCTATTGCTATAAAGCACTGAGGTTCTGGAATGAGATGCACCTTCCCTTGATACTATATAACTAGGCTCTAATTGGATAGCAAGTGAGCTCCTTAACAAGCTGATCTTAGCTACATTCCCCTTGCCATCTGTTACATTGGCGAAGGCGTCCAGGAACCGAGCTCCATCGCGTCCATCATGAAGTATGGTGAATGAGAGGCAAGCAGGAGAGCTGCCTCTGTTCTGGACGCCGAAAAGCCGAGAGCAAAACTTGACTGTTTAATGCATGGCGATACGGGAGTTGCGATGGTACAGGAACAGCATGGCAGTCAACGGGCAGAGCGACACTCTTCAGTTGAGACCCCAAGGTGAACTTAAAACATGACTCAGGCGGAGTAATGCCTCAGTCAAGCCTGCGAGGCGACTCGGCCGACCAGAGGGATTGAATTTATACGCAGAAGTGCCAATGAACCACAGCCTTCCAGTGCTTTGCACATGACATCAAAAAAGTACAAATACACAAAACATTTCCCATAGGTCCCATGACGGGAGCCAGCGCAAGCTTAGACGGAAAGAGGGAGGAAAAAAAGGGGTACAACGTCAAACACACACAAACAAAAGTACTTTTGAGAGCAGGTGGCAACGAGTCTGCCACCGTTGCCAACAACGGCCGTTCGAGAGGATTCTGGCCGTGCCCATGAATGAAGTAAGTTGTCCTCCCCTCCCAGCATCCATGCTATGTGGGAAAGTATCTCAGCACGCTGTCGTGCTGTCAAAGCCCGCGCACCGTGTCCGAGCGCACAGACAGTCAACACATCCCACAGTGGCACCCTCCATAGGAGTTGCAGAGATGTGTGGGGCGTTACTTTCGGAGCGGTTTTACAGGTAAAATATAGCTACATGGCGGCAGAACAGATTAGGCGAGACATGATTAAGAATGATGATGGGTCTATTTACATTATGCACAAAGTGGCCATGACGGCGCTTACATGAGGTGTGCCAGCCACTTCGTTGTTCTTGGGTCAAGGCGCTGCACAGCACTGCCTCCTCGATTCCCGTAACAATACCAATGATATCACAACAATGATGCTGTGCATGTGTTTGCAAAGCCATGAATGGACGGTTTTGAAAGTTTTAGCAGCCCGATTGTTCCTTCAGGAAAATTTCATTGGAGCAAAATGGTCCAGAAAAGTTCATTCGATGACAAGAGAAACGATGCGCATTACCTTCTATGAGCAAATCACAGATAATGGGAAATTTTTCCTTGCAGCAAGATTTGACTACACATCAGAACATGAGGCAGAGCCACTTTACGAGAGCATATTATTGTAGGAGCCCTTGCCAATTCATATCATCCATCGCGGCATGATATTAAGTCCATAACGCCTGAAATCTAGCCTATGCATGTAATGCACGTTGGCAGAGCAGTTTTTTTTTTTTAATCCTAGGGTAGGGGAGCAGGCAGGGTCACTGGAGAGATCATCAACCTTTAGAGGGGCCGGGGGGGAAGAAGGCAGCAAGCACCGACCTTTGTCACTGGCCGGCGGGGCCTTGGCAGAGAGCAGGGTGACGGCGGCCACCGAGCGGGCGTCCACAAAGGTGCTGTCCACCAGGTGGCGTGCCAGGTGGCGCACGCTGGGGAACTTGTGCGAGAGCACCTTCTCCGCCCACTCCCGCACCAGCAGCCACGAGGCCTCGCTCAGCTCCTCTCGCTCCACAGCATCCTCCTCCCCTCCTCCTCGACAGCCCTCCTGCGGTCGGTGCGAAACGTCCCCCCACTGCTTCCTTCTGCCGCTTTACTCACTCTCATTTTTACCCCCCAATCAGGCGCCCGCATGGCCCTACAGCTCAACTATGTATAACAAAATAGCAATCTTAAAGCACGGAAGTGCTTCCTAACAAAAGCCCTATTCTTTAAACTGCCCTACGTCTCCAGTTTTACTTTCCCGCACATATTAATAAAGTTAATAAAGCTACCCATTGCCTCCCCATATCGCTACACTGATTCTTGTTCCCAGTTGAGTCAACCTGCCATATAAAAATAATACAGTGTAGACCGTTTATAATGTACGCCGTGGAAGCTGCGAAAATCCGCACTATAAGCGGTACTGCACTATAAACAAAACATGCACCAAAGCAACCATATCGCAAGCTACCGTTCAATCACTGTCATCACTCAAACAAACGTCACTTAGAAAAAGAGGTACTGTATTATCTATTATTATTATCTTTTTTTTTGCATCAGACATTGCTGCATGGTCTTACAAACCACGAGTGCAGCTTTAACTTATATGCACACTGTGTTTATGTTTTGAGGGATCTGCGTTTAGCATCTAGAAGAACGAATGTCGCAGAGAGAGAAGCAGCCCGGCTTATGCCAGCGAGACGACATAAGAATAACAGCTAGCGCTTTGCGTTCACGATGTTGAAGGCGGTTGCTTGGCATCACAACGTACAGGTAATGAAAACTTCTAGCGCCGGCCGCAACTCGGCTTGCTATCTCCAAACAGTCAAAGGAAAAGGGTGGTTGCTTATCTGATACTCAAATAGGAAAAGGGTGGTTGCTTATCTGATATTCTAAATGGAAAAAGGTGGTTGCTTATCTGCACAACCTTCTAATTGCAACAACTTATTGTGCCCGGGGGGGAAGGGGGGGGGGGGGTTGCGGTTATCACAGCGAGTGCAAACGAAAAAGGAAAAGGGTGACTTTTTTTAAATGCAGAGCATTTCAGTAACTCACGATGTCACCCGCGTTGATGTCCGTAGTCGTAGTCCGCACCCCTCCCCCTACACTATATAAAAAAAAATACTATCCGGCGCCTGGTTTCGATCCCTCAACCCTGCGGGCGGAACGCAATGTACATGGTGCTCTACCCACTGCGCCACAAAGCCGACACAGAATGGGAGGCTACGAACGCGCCTTATATCCTTGACTCATTCAAACTACGTCAAGAAGCTGCTGATACAATGCATTCACTACCACCAACTCCCCAAACACTAAACGTTAACGCAATACACCCACCCCCTATGCGACGCATTTACTCGAGTCCCCCTCGCGGGGAGATGGGCCCAATTTTCTTTTTTTCTGTGTGCATGTAAGAGGAGAGAAGAGAGCGCGGGCCGTGTTGGATGGCTGAATCCATCTTCTTTCTTTTTTGCGACCCTAAAACAATGTCACATCTGCCCCAGTCAATTAGCAAACCAGGAAAAAAAAAAAAAAAAGCCATTATAAACAGTATTGTGTCTTGGGCAACCGCATTATAGGCAGTACGCTTATGCATTGAGTTTTATGGGAGGCCTATTGGTGACCAGGAATACCTGGGTTATATCCGTTCCTGCATTATAAGCGGTTCTGTTATAAATGGTCTAAACTGTACTAATAATAATAGTGGACAAGGCTTTACTTTCTATGCATTTCCAAGGTACTTCCACACATTGTGACCCACTGCAGCAGCAGGATGAAAAAAAAAAACGTCCTTTACTGATGCCCTATTCTTTCTTTTCTGCAAAGTGTTAAATACAAACCCAGTAACAATAGCAATATGAAAAATTCTAAATACAAATCTCTGCACCCCGGTTGCACTCACTTTGGTCACTGAGTCATCACTTGCTGAGAGGATGTCTGGCAACGTAGGTGACTTCATTTCACACTTCTTGCGAAGCCCACTGTAGCAATACCTGCGATGAGAGAGGCAGCGCTGAGATGTCTAACAGCCCGTTAGCAAGGTTCAAGTCAAACTCGCACAGGCCAAGGAGAGGCTGGTTGGCACTTGCCTGGAATTGCCTCGGGTGCCTAGCCTCCGTGGCCGCACTGACGGGAACACATGCTTCATCACCTTCCCAAAGTCGGCAGCACAGAGGGCTTCAATCTTGTTCTTTTCAAAGAAGCTCCTGCAGTTCAGCAACACCACAAGTCACAGGTCAGGTGCCCATGCACTCACTGCTCTCATCGTCAGCCCATTCCCTCCCGCACACTTCCTGCCCTGCCCAAGTCCTTCTTTTGCCACCAAATTATCTATTTTGTCCCTCAGTAACTCTACCGCATTCTTCGAAGGTATTAGCAGGCATTTAAAGACCAACTGCTCATGAACAGTGCCTGGCTGTGATGCAGTGATGCAGGGCATGACACGTGGGCCTCTTGTTCTCTACTCAGGGGCAGTGGGACTGTTCCCCCACTGCTTGCATGTTCCTTTTCAACAACCAAAGAAAGAGTGCCATTCATGAAACCATGTTTTCTTCTTGATCACAAGCGCCGTTTTAGGAGGCTCACTAGCAATTCATCTTCACAGTGAGTGAGGGAGAAACAGCGCTAGCAATGCCACGTTCAGCCTTTTATCTTGAGAGTTCTACCCAGACAAAAACAGAGGCTTGGCCATAGGCGACCTGCTCATCCATCGTACCTCTGCACACTTGCTTCAGTGTAGATTCCGGGTGCCTTCTGATGAAGTGGCCCCCTAGTGGTTTAAGGTCAAAGAACAGCGCCGGTAGATACCAGCTGGAACCAGCTGCACACTGAATGTCTGCCTTGCGGCCCTTTCCGCCATCGCACAGTCAACCGCCCAGGCCTCCCTTGCTGTCGGGTATGTGGTGACCACCCCAGCATTCAGCACACATCGTGGTCCGGTCCTCGAGCCCCTCATTCGCCTCACTGCCCCTCCCCAGACAATCTCCCCCTCAATGTCCCCCGTTCCTGGAAGGGATGGGCGACTCCACCTATAAACATCCGTGCAGCACATAGCTTTTGTGTCGGCCTCCATCGCTGCCCACCGCTGCTGCACCTTCCCGTCCACGCTTGAACTCCACCATTAGCACCCAGTGAGGCAACTGACTTCCGTGATTCAGACATAAATCTTGCAACAAAGTGCAAGAAATCTTAAAGGAAGTGTAGCAAACTGTGTAATAAACCTGCACACCTGTACTCCTCGTACACTTCCTGCTTCGGCAGAGACACCTCGGGGTCTTCTTCGAGGTGGCTCTGGATCCAGGTGTAAGTCTGGGCGACCTCTGCATCGGCTTTCTTGCCCAGCGGATTGCCCGAGCATTTCCTGGGCGGAATAGGAAGAAAAAGGATTTCGGCATGCTGTCCTGCAACTGCAGCTACAGCAGTTGAATTGTCTCCAAGTAGTACACCTACAGTGGTTATAACTGCAGTAGCACACACAGGCCTTGCAAAGCAGAAATTCCCTTCTTCAGTGTCAACTGTGGCAATCCTTGCATAAATTGGGCACTGCTACCAGCACTACTTCAAAACAGTGTTCATGGTCAATTAAAAACTGACAAATAAACACCTATGTACTTTCTCAATTTGAAGCACCCTTCCTCACATTGGCAGAAAGGACAATAAAAAAATAAAAGAAAACTGCAATTTTAAGGAGGATATACTTTAAGGGGGACGAAATAAGGGATTTCGGAGGCAAAGAACGGACTCGAGTGGCGCAAGACAGGAGCGGTTGGAGGCCTGCGTCCTGCAGTAGACCTAGTGGGAAGCTCTTTTTCCAGGTCCTTAGCCCATGGGCAGGGCTTAGGCACCGGGAGCCAGTGATGACGTCACTGTGTTTCACGAGAAGCGGCGGTGTGGAATCATGGCGGATTCTAGAGAAGATGCCTCGGCACACAGTGGGCAGCACTTGTATTCCAAGATGTTTTTAGCTGATCAGTTGGTGCTTTCAGTCGACAGCAGCATACGTGCGTGAAGTGGGTGATGTGCTAGGGCCTGGTGGGTTGCACTTGCATTCGAAGATCCCTCTTGTTTCAGCTGATCAGTTGGTGCTTTATGTGCACGGAGTGCACGTGGGTGATGCACTAGGGCACTGCTTCAAATGTTCTTTTCTGTGAAAGTTGTGCGGTGATGTGCCGCAGCTACGACGTGTGTTTGTGCGTCTGCCCTGTTTCAGCTCATCAAATAGGTGCTTCCCAATCAACAGCTTATGCGCGTGATAGGGGTGATGCGCTAAGCCACCGCTTCAATTGTTTTTTATTGACTCCCGTGCAAAGCCATGTGAAGCTTGATCCAGCAGCGCGCAGTTATGATTACTACCCATTTTCCCACCAAGGACTACGTATGTGCACTGTTGGTTTGTTAAAAACAGTACTCTGTGGTTTTTTACATACAACATCGTCAGCAGACTGTAGAAGGAAAAGAAAAAATCGCTACTAGAGTCTCCTTTGCGAGATAAATTTCGTAATACCCCCTTTAGCAACCAGTGAGAATGCGATTACTATGTTGAAAGAATATGCAAAAAGAAAACACTCACTTATGACCTAGCACTAGTTAGATCTACACCTTTCAATTCATTTGGTGTAGTTATTGACATCGTTCAGAAATGCATGCCCGAGATAAAATGTGAGCTGGCACCAGCTACTTTATGGTCAGATTCCCAGCTGAGCTCAGCTGTTCTCCCCTGGTACTGTTACAGTGTTCGATGGGAACAGTGGCGAATTTCGCCATAAACGAGCTCGCACCAGCTCATATTTAATCTTAAGTACAGATCACAATTCAAACTTGTCATATTCACTTCGCCGACGTGTGGAGCGTCTAAGTGAAATAGGTACAGTTTCATAGCAGCAAATTTCTCCCTTAGATAGTGTTGTTCGTACACTGCTCATAATTTTCTTGATTTCTGAAGCAATCAATAACCTAAATGTTAACGTAACAGAAGCGCAATGTAGTGCATGTTCAGTTACAGTCTCCAGAATTAAAACAATCAGCAGTCTTCTTTTATTAGAAATCAAATTAGCCTAGTGGTCATTAGCATAGCGACTGCAATGCACAGAGAAAAACATTAACGGAAGGTAGCAATGTGTATTATGCATTCATGTGGATATGTACAGCACTTACATACTGACCTGTTCCACACATTACCTGAAACAAACTATGTGTGTTTTAGAAGTGTCACTTTAAGCAATGTCTAATGTGTGTACCCTACCTGGAATCATCATGATGGCAGGGGATTAGATCCCTTTAAAACGCATGACACATTTGAAACAAGGGCTCATTTAACTCCATTTTTAATAGCGTTGCGTGTTACTATGATGGGACAAAAGTGGGCGGGACGAGGCATTTATTTAATGATGGAATAGCCACGTTACGGAGAATATGATGAGCCTAGGTACAAGTTGGCAGTTGACAAATTAAGGGAGTTTACAAATTAGTGTGTCACATTTAAAGTGATATATGGCTCTTGACATTAAAAGGAACTACAGGCAGTCCTGAAACATTTCAGTAGAAAAGGGGGGGGGGGGGGGGGGGGCATACGCACAGACAGTGTGGGTGTTTATATGCCGGCTTTGAACAAAAACAAGTAGGCAAATGAACGCAGCATTTGACGCGAAATAAAACGAAAAAAATTTCTCAATACTCTTGGATCACCTCTTGTGCCAACCGTCATGCACCTGTGATGGCAGCACTTACATCTTTCAAGTGCACTGTCGCAGTTTCTTCAATCGCATTAGGCGGCACGTGGCTTGACAAAGAGGGGTTAACATCTGCACACGTCCCCTGACTGAAAGTTTCCCAGCATGCCTTCTAGAACACCAGTGCTCTTTTGTAAAGGAAGCTGAGCTGGTTGCATCGTGAACAGCACTAAGAAGCACCCCTTGTGTGCCTCGTCATCTTAGCACTGTTTACAATGCGGCACTTTTTCGTTCGCTGTGAGAAGCAAGGCGTTTCCTGCTGAGCTGACGGCTTTTCTTAGCAAAGCTCAGGGCCTTTGGCCTGAGAAGCTTTTGAGCGGCAGTCCACTGCACAAAGGAATCAGCTCACTTAAAATGGCACAGGCCTCCTCAAGCCTCTTGTTAGCATACTCCAGAGCTAACGGGCCTGTGCAGTAGTAGACAAAACAAATTTTTCTGTGAGCCTACGGTTCAAGCTGATGAACTTGGAGGTGTGCATAGTGTAGTTGTGACTTCATGAGGTTCTGGTTGTGCTGCAGTGTGGCCCAGTCTCTTTTCTCCTGCATCAGTGTCTGGCGTGCATGCCACAGATACAAAAGGCCCAGTTACAAAACGCTGGAGGAATGAGGCCTAAAAATAGTACAGAAAAGTTTAGAGGGAATTTTCATTACATTGAAGTCCATGCGGGTGCGTTCTTGGGGCAACACTTCCATCCACTGTGTGCCAGCCGGATGGTCGTAAGCACACTTGGTACCGTCTAGCTGTATCTGCGGCATCCACATCCCCCACCTTGCACTCCAGTGCAGTGTTCATTCTCTGCATCATCAGCTGGCCTGTCATACAAGCAGACTCGGGTATTGCCACTACATGCCCCCTAAGGGGATGGTGAACGCATCACACGCCTGCTGTGCCTGCCTAGTAAAAATTTCTCTACATGAGCAGAGATCAAAGTAGTCAACGATTTCTGCTCCCCTGGTTAGTGTTCTGGTATTTATTCTTTGTTTTGGGCCTCTGTACCATTATTTGTGGTAATGACTGCATTGAAGTCAAGCATATATGCACTTACCTACATCTCTTTGACGGCCAGCCATTAGCATTCTATGTACAACCTCAGCTTGTCGTTTGTGCCATGCTGGGTCATTGAAGGTCGCATGTGCAATTCCACTTCTTCTTCAAAAGAAGATTTTGCAATCTTTCCCAGACTTATAAATAAGTACAGCATCCCCTGACTGCCCATAGCAGTCCATCCTTTGAAGCCATTGGTGCAAAGTTTGCTCCTTGTGGAAGTCGCATGGCACAACTATGCGTTCTGGAAAGCACTTATTCGAAGCATTTCTTTCAGCTTGACCATAGTCAACCATCGAGTATTCAGGAATGAATTCAGTACTTCATTCCCTAAACACTTCAAAGGCTTTAGGTATGCAGGTTCTTGTTTCGAACTGTGACAAAAGCACCAAAGGTCAAGTATCCAAGTGACGTCTTCACAACAAATAAAAGAAGCGGCGATGCGTAACTTGCATTATTAGTGGCATCGAGGCATGAAACTGGCCTTATTCGGGCTTCCTCATGGAAAATATTCTTGATTGTGCCCAAGATGACGGCGACACATCTCCCCCCCTTTTTCCCAACTTCTCCAACTGCATTTAATCTGTTCTTCCCATTTATTTCATTCATTAGCAGAAAAAAAAATGCAGGAAACTGTGCCTCATAGGTAATGATGTGGTTTCGTCGGTGAGAACTCGGGAAATTAGCGGCGCACAACATATTGGCGTGTGATGTGTTCTCAAGCCGTCCGCTTATGCACTGCACCTGATAAGTGGCTGTGGTCAGAATGCGCTTTCGTGTGATTTCATGCCTGTTGTGTAAATAAATAATCAGTGCTGTGGCGTTTGGCAAAGTGCTCCAGATTTGTGATCTTTTGACAACTCGGCATAAAATAAATGTGTGCACTTTCCAGTCTTCTCGTGAACGACTCCTGCAGGTGTTGTTCGAAAGCTAGAAAAGCTGTCCAGGTTTCGCCATCTTTCATCAAATCTTGCAAATATTTTTTCACAATGGTCTCCTGCGGATCGTCATACACATCGGGATCCATGATTTTGAGGCAGTGTACTGGAGTAAGTGAGAAAAACATGTAGATGGGCCGAAGAAAATAAATAAAACAAAAAAAGAAACATATGTGGCGTTTTCTCATTTCAGAAAGCCGTGAGCTGGCGCTGCTCAACTCGTGTGGCCAAATTTTCTCGAATTTCAGGCCGCAAGCTGGTCAGCCCGCACTCGCATTGCTCCACGAATGGGGAAGGCAGGGTACGGGCATTCCTACACGAGATGCCATGTGGTGCAGAGAGAATGGGGGTGTCGTGAAAGCGGCCGCGTAGCAAGAGGGAATGGGTTGGACAAAAGAGAGGGTGACCGAGTCATTCACCTTCAAAGGGAACCCCGAGCCAGAAAATAATGCCGCGGGCAGCGGCGCGATTCCCTGGGAGGCCCAGGAGACCACACTATTTGGTGATGTACTTATATTCCAAGAAAATTTAGGCTGCAGTATGCATTTTCTGTGGCAAAGCGCTGAAGCAAAGCGACATGCAGTTTTGTTGTTATTTGCTTACACCGACGCAATCCCCGCTGTGCTCAGAGATGCGATTAAGAGCCAAAAACACCCCGGAGGAGAAGTTTTCTTTTTTTTGGGGGGGGGGGGGGGGGGGGTTGACATCATGGGCCTTCGTGGCATAGAAGCTCTGCTCACGGGCTAAAAACCTGGAAAAAAAGCTTCCCGGACCTAGTGGGCTGTTAGTGATGACGACGACTTCTAATCTAAGCACAGCCGCATTTTCACAACACAGGAGTAGGCATTCAGATAGTGAACGTCAAGACCACAATGTTTCCACAGGCGAACTGTCATTGTCCCGCCTAATAGCCCTGCTCCACTAGCGTCTAAATGTCATTTGACTCAAATGTGAAGTGCTGCTCCACTGCGTTTTGAAATGCCATTTTGCTCAAATGACATTCGAGCCAAATGTTACATCCAGGAAAACATTTGGACTCTTAAATGTCATTTCTAGCACTCTCAGTATAAACAAATACATTACTGGTGTACTTAAAACAAACAAAATGTTTTGTATTACAGGACTTCGTTTACTGCTCGTTCACTTAAAGGAGCCATGAAGACAAAATACAAGTTTGTTTTATTTAAAAGATTTCGTGTTTTATAGAGCCCCCGGCGCTTCTTTGGATGCAAATGATGCTTTATTCACTGAGAAATTCATCAATTTAAGTTAAAACTTTGATTTTCCCGCTAAATCGTGTGTTTCCGTGGTCTGCAATGACATCACAGGAACCGACCGCTCTGCAGCCGATTGCGCACGGCCGGGCTAAAGCGGCGGCGTTCGCGTGTTTGTTTAAGTTACTGAACCTGGATGGCGCCACCATCCGTGGCCAGCCGTTTTCTGCCTTGGTTTGTTTTTTATCGTATTTAAACTAGGCTTGTTTTTGTTCTGGGAGAAAATAATCGTTTCGTGAAACATACGGCTCGCTTGACAAATATGGTCATGTAAGACACCGTTGCTTGCATCAATCGGCCAGTGTCATCTGAGACAACCCCAAAGTCCCGCAGTGCTGTGCAGCTAAACCAAGCGCAGTGCACGCAGTACCAACAGCAGTACAGATCAGTACTTCTATGTTTACATGTGCTTTCGTAACTTCCACTGTTTGTCCCACCATTCTCACTGATATAAAAAGAATGTGCCCTTAATTTAAGTGCACATAGCTCATTCTGCAAGCTTATAAGCTCAGCCTAATTTGCGTTTGCTTTTGCTGGCCTCCGCCAATCGCAGAGCAGGCTGGTATGACATCATAGGTTCTGTTGCGGGAAATGAGCGAGTGGGTCGCACGGCCATTCCTTCTTCCAATTATACAGCTTATTTGAGCGAAGTTTACGTTAAAAGTGGTGTCAGTATGATTCTAACAAGCAATCTTTTGAATGAAACAAACTTGCGTTTTGTCTTCACGGCTCCTTTAAATCGTGATCTCAAGATGTCATAAGTCCGTACTCTCAGCACCAGTGCGAGCAAGCGACCAACCAGTGAGGCCAGACAGCACAAAAGCCTCGATTTCGATTCAGAATTAAGCAAAAGCCATGTCAAAGGTTACGTTATTAGTAATTTGGTATCATTTTAATGCCAAAGACTGCCACTAAATTTGATTGTTGCATTATTGTGTAAAAATAGAACCCGACAGCAGCAGCGCCATGCAGCATGGTGAGCTATCGTTAAAGCTTTCAAATGCCATCGAAATTGTAGTGCAGCGTGGCGGATTCGGAATGGAATTCGAGGCACTCCATTTGAGTCAAGTGACGTTTAGTTTAAATGACATTCGGACCTTAGTGTAGCCGACGTATTACAGGGTAGCCAGGCCCAACGTAGGCTTTTTTTTTTTTTTTGAGTGAAAAATTCCAGAGGCAAGCTTTTATGTATGAGGTACTTTCACAAATGGTATCACTCACAAAACAAGTGGAGCTATTATACTACGAAATTACAATAGGCTCAAACAATTTCCATATTTGTGTTATGCATCCAAATTCCGCTTTTTTTTATACAAGAGAATTTTACCCACCCTGACTGTTTTAACTGAAAGGCCTATATTGTTAAGGCATTTCACTAGCAAACCCCATAACCTTTATCTGACGAAGCCATACCTAGTTTTAAAATGCTGTGCTGTATACCAGTTGACCTGCTGTGTCGCAAATACCCGAAGGTACCAAACTGGAATAAAAAGGCTGTTTGGTATACTGCATGCTTGCTTAGCAAACGAATACATAGGTGAAGGTAAGGGCAGAAAGTAAGCATTATTATTCTTTTATGGCTCTTTTACCGGTTCCGGGTGCAAAAGAGGTTAAAAGGTGAGTTTTTCATTGCAAAGTCCCTTATATTCAGTAGAAGGAAAAATTGAGCATGATTGAATGAGCAGATATGCCACCGTGTTGCCTATGTAAGTCTTCATTCTAGCCGTTGCAGAGATGTGCAAGTCTAAGGGAACAAAAGAAAGGTTGCCCTGAGGACAGCACAAGGGGCGTCCTTTCACCACCACGACCCCCTGCGCGCACTGCAAATGGTGGTCGATTGCCAACAGCACAGGACTCACTGCTTCAGAGGATCGGCTTCGACCGGTGTCCCAGTGGGAAGCTGGAGATAAAGAAATAGCTTCTCGATGTCTGACAGCTGACCAACATCCTCCTGGGGATACGGGAAGGCAGAGAGAGCACACAATCAGTGTTCCACAGAGTGACGGCACACAGGCAGAAAGAGAGGGCGTGCCACGTAACAGCGCATTACTTTGGCTCAGAAATGCTCTAAAAAAATGTATGGCCTTTTCATTCCCTATACTACCATCGCTGACGAAAAACTGTGCTCAATCGAAGTGCAGATCTATTTTGTGTTCTGATGCTAAGTTTTGCCTTTTAAAAATGCATTTATTCCTAAAGTAAACAATTTGCCCAAAAGACGACTTTTTCATCACTACAAAGTTGCTCTTTACAAAGCTCAATCTGCAAGAATGCTATCATTACACCGACACAACTTTTGCTACCAAGAGAGATGGAACAGTTGAAACAAGCCACTGATGCATTTTTCTAGTTAATATATCACGCTTAATTAAATGTTACCTTGTCTCTTGAAAAAGCAAAATGTCGTGGAAACTAGATTTTTTAACTTATACCCCTGTCACACGGGCACTTTCAATAGCGATTGAGTCGATCCGGATTGAGCTCAATCCGGATCGGGCGCATGCTACACGGCAGTTTCTATCGCGATCGTGCTCCATCCCACTAGAAATCAATCCTGGTTTCTCAAGCGCGATCGATGCTTCCAAGCACGATCGAACGAAAGCGGCGATACTCTCGTCCCCACTCAGTAATGAAATTGTGCCAAATAACTTGACCCAAATAAGCGTGCGGTAACATTTCCACAGTTACGTATACCTACGACCGCGCGAAGTTACCAGACGGCGGCCACAAGTACATCGTTAGCGCCATCTGGCGTACACGAGTGCAACCGGTGCAACTTCTCGATCGCGATTGAAATGGGCCATGTAGCAGCGGCAGTGCGTTGAGCGCGCTCAAAAACTTGATCGCGATTCACTTCAATCGCGATTGAAAGTGCCCGTGTGACAGGGGTATTAGCAACGGGTGGACAGCTAGATTCAGCTCAATGGTTGCCCTTCTGAATTACAAAAACATGACATTGCTATCAACATTAACTGTTACACTTTTTTCCGAAACACGATAAACAAATTTATTTTCCCAGAGATTATGGCTAAGCGGCAGACTAAGTATTTTCAGAAGACAGGAAAAAGAAGTGCTTTCACTTACAATGAGGGTCGCTATCTTTTTTCTTGCTTCCTCACTGCAAAGGGGAAGCAAAATTGTTATGAATCAGCCTGTACATTTATTTACAAATAAACCTGTGCTCAAAATCATGCTACTCATACATCGCACTGAAATAAGCATGCTAAAGTTAGATGAAAATGAATGACAAAAACCAGTGTCAAGGAGTATTGAGTGCCATGTGTGATCCTCAAGCGTCTAGTCTCTATTTCAATGACATAAACAATCAAGACAGTTTAAAATTAGTACTCATGGTTACATCGCACAGGTTACGTAGCAAAATCTAATACAAAATGAACATGCCAAGCAATTTTAATTTTGCCCAGAAATGTTTAACACATTCGGTGCACTGTTCTGGGCAATACGTTCTCCGCACTAAAAGCCGCGCACACTGGAGGCCGGAACGGCGCAGGTAAGAAAAAGAAAAGGGCGAGTGATACATTTCGATCACGGTGGCCTCGGCACAGGCACTCTGTAGCGAACGCGCCGCAGCGGGGCAGCTTCCCGACAGCGGGCAGCACTGGTGCTGCCGCGCGAACAAGACAGCGGAGTTGCCGTATGCAACCGCGCATAGCACGCGGCGTTTGCAGTCTCCTACGACGGCGCGCGATGCATGATGCTTGACCATCGCCGCTTTACACCTACACCAAGCGTGGACCGGGTCCCGTTTGACGCGACGTGGCAAGCACGGGCTTTGACGTACAACTAGCCGCCTCCATAGCACCCCAGAGCGCGGACTCCGGAACAAACACATACAAACGAATACTTTTTTTTTCCCCTTTCTTTCTTTGTTCCCTTCAAGCTTTCAGCTCAAACAAAGCAGAGCAAAGCGCTGAAGGTCTGATGCGCCGACAGCGCGAATTACCTCAAGTAATTAGTAAACGCCTGAGCCACTATCCTCCTAAAGTGGCGGTGTAGTTTACCGAGACAAGCAGAGTGGCACCGCCGCAGCGAATGGAGCCATGCAGGCACGCTTGCACTGGACACACAACAGCGCCGAGTTTGCTAACCGCGTGAGAACGTGGCGCTCGGAAATGAGTCTCCAATACTTGTGGAAGAAAAAGAAGGCATTTTTGACGCGTGACTTACGATGCCACGCAGCAAGAAATTAGGAGTCATTGTTTACGGTTTCGATCAGAGCATCGGGCCTGCGAGAGGTGCCATCACCTGATTGATTGCTCGATGTGGGCCTTCATCCAGTTGTTCTTGATCGGTTTCGTTGCTTCGGCCTCCAGCGGTCCAGAAAACATGCCCATGTTCTCAGTTCCCGGTACATTTTCTTTAAAGTCAATTCCGTTACTCAAATGACTGCTAACGTCAATAGCACAGTCCGCAGCTTCCACCTTAGGACGCTCGTCTTTCACGCAGGAGCCGACTTCCGTTTTGACTGACGCCTTTTCCTTCTTCAACGTCTTCGCTTTTGCAGGATCCATGGTTTAGCTGAGGATTCACAATTTTTACACAGAGGACACACTTATTTAAAACGATTACCATTTTGGCACGGGAATCAGCTGGACGAGTTGTTAGAGGACGCCGTAAAAGATGTCGCCAAATCTGCTCTCCATGTTTCTGATCCCTTATTCCAAACTGAAATTGTTGAGCCAAATACCTAAATAAATGTAATTGAAGAAACAGTCATCTTAGTGCACTGAAGACGCATTGTTACGATTGTCACAATTTCTTTGCATATGTTCCCATCAGGTTTTCTTACCAGCCGGTCGATGCCGCGCATGCGCAAAAGAGCACTTTCGCTTCTTGCGTTGATCTTTGTATTTCGCTACATGCGTGTATGTATGTGCTTGCATTAAACAATCGATTGTACTACGGCTGCGCAGAAAGCTCGCTCTGGCAAGTTAAATCACAAGAAAAACAGCTTCTTTCACCTTGATGGCGCGCTTTCACTAAAATTCTGCATACCGTTGCGGTGCGCGCCAACTGCAGACTTGTACGGTTCTGAGGAGCTGGTCTGCTTAATTCCTTGAATTGTGGAACTGGTATAAACGTCTGCAATATTGCAGACCATTTCGTGATTTTAGTGTCTTTACAAGGAGACGGGCTCTAGGGGGCGTAACATGCGCACGTGAACCATAAACTCATACATAAATTGCACGAAGAAGCAAATTGACGAAGATATTCCGTGACGGTGGGACGGAGGCTTCGAGATTTCTTCACCTGTTCGGAGTTAGCAGCTCCTGCGTCAACCATTGCAGTTCGGTTCGTTTTATTTACAAGCGGTGCCGCTAACTTAGCAATGCAAAAGCTTCTTTCAGCTTTTTACAACTGTGCGCGTGCATGACGAAGCTTGGCTGGCTTGGCCATTTTGGCTTCGATCGGCGATCATAGATGCGGGAATGGACACTAGACTGCAGCGTAGTAGCCACTCGCGTTGCAGGGCAGCACGTAGCCGCTTCCATTATCGTTTCGCTAATAAAGTTTTGTTTCGTTCACTTTCGCCTCCTTTGATTTTACTACGCAAATATGTTTCTTTCGCAGCCTACGCAGTAATGTTTAGCAGTTCCGCAAGCTGCACATGGAAGCCTCGCAGTTGATGCACAGCACTTAAACCTTTCACGCCTTTGAAAAAAAAAAAAAATTCCCACTGAATCTACGTCTCGCCCTAGAATGGGGGATACAAGTGAGAAGTTGCCAGAGATTGAGAAGTTCGCCAAGGATTACCCGCCGCAGAGGTCTGGCATTGAGGTAACCAGTCAAGCTTCAAGCTTTGAACTCCTGCAAATGCAAATGTGCCCGCTTCCAAAATTTTGCAAAATTATAACCTGGCAGGACAGGACCATGGCCGAGCTTGTGGAAAAGAATCAACAACTGGAAAAGCAGAAGGCCGACCTCTTGGCCCTAATCAAGAAGCAAATGAAGCTGATTGACATTTTAAAGAAGCAGAAGGTGGGTGTCTGGGTGATTTAGAATGTGGTTGGTGTGCTGTTTCGTTTTTTCGTGAAATTGGGCACATACTGTGCGCTCCCAATAAGAATTAGTCATAAGCTGATACCACACATTTTTCAGATACACCTGGAGTCTACTAGGATCATTCAATTCACGGAAGATGAATTGATACATCTGTTCGGGATGGACAAGAAAGACCAAGCACTCTAAAAACCCTATGCTATGTACCCAGTGCACATTTAGTTAGTAAACATGCCAGCTACTTGACATCAATATGAACAGCCGGCACAAGCCTTACGGTTCTGCTGTCAAAGGCACTTTTTCGTAAGGGACCAGCACATACTGTGGTGCACAGAACGAAACACATTCAAGCAAGTTTCGACAAGCTTAAGTTGGCCCACCAATGCACATCCCTTTACATGTAAAAACCGCACTTCCTACATAATTGCAATCTCCCAAACATTCCTTGCCATAAGGAAACGTAAGTGCAATATCATTAAACAGGTAAAATCGTTGTATTCCTTAACCATGCACTGGCTCTGCTTTGCTCTAATTTTGTGCGCGTTGAATTTTACCGGAGCTTTAGAAACAATTGACACTAGCTTATTTCCCCCTCTGAAATAAGTGATCAGAGACAAAGTGTCACAGTACCAATGAAATCGGCTATTTAGGGCACATTCACACCAGAAATCTGTGTTGCGCCAACTCGTGGTCCACTGCTGAAGTCTGCAATTTCCTCTTACTTGGGCTGCAGTGCAACGCAGACCGTCATATGCTAAGTGCACACCAACTGACAAGGTCTACACTGCGACTACTTGCTCATTACGCGCATGATCTTTGAATGGTTTTAGTGCGTTTTTTCGCTGTTTGGGGGATGACGGTGAGGGGCGGGGTGGTGCTACAGGGTGTCCCAGCTATCATGCACCAAGATTTTTAGAAAGAGCAAAGGCGTTACTCCAGTAAAACCTAGTGTACAATGTTTCCAGTACACTGAAGTAGTGTAATTTTTTGTTAATGATATCTAATTGTAATTATCTAACTCAAAACATACTGTCCTAATCACTGAAGTGTCAATGAGGCACTTGTAGGTACCCATTAAGGGCATCAGCGACAAACTAATTGTGCACTCATTTATTCGGACCAATAAAGAAAGCCCGCATAATGCGAAAAATACCACGCGAAGCTGCTCCCACCCGCATCATAAAGCAAGGCCTCCAAACAGGCTCCCTTGAAGTTAGCTTCAATAAAAAAAAAAAAATCACGACCTAGTTTGTGCCTCATCTGCAACAGCACCTCGCGAAACTTGCTTTGCTTTCCTTCCATGCATGCCATTATCAAGGTGATGCGCTCTCTCTCTCCGGGTGTGTGACAGGCAAAGCAGTTACTTCAATCGGCTTACTTGAGGGTGCTGGTTTATGAAGCAAGTGGGAGCGCAGTCACATGGCATTTTTCGTATTTCGCAGCTTTACGAGTCAAAATAAAAGAGTACGCAATTAGTTCGTCGCTGCAATTATCACAGTTAGATACCTCTCGGGTACCTGCAAGTGCCTCATTGACACTTTAATGATCAAGACAGTACTTCTTGAATTAGATAATTGCAGTTAATTATATCTCATTAACGAACAAATTACAGGCCCCTACTCCACTGTACTGGAACATTATGCACTAAGTTTTGTTCGAGCAGCTCCATTGCCGTTTGTTAAAATCTGTTCATGATAGCTGGGACACCCTGTATATCTGTATGCTTTCCGAAATAAGCTTTCCTGGAAGATAGCACCCATCCTCGTCCGGTGTCTACTTTTGCACTTCACGTGATCCCCGTCTCTCACCTCCACATCACAACACCCCCGGGATGCACAAGAGGCCACCACTAGAACTGTTCCAAAGCAGCGCCCTCCCTCTCCGTGTGTGAGCATGTGGTATAACATTCAATTTCTCCAGAAGAGAAAGAGTAAAAGAGTGAAGCAAACATGGTACTAGTGGAATGCCACTCAAACAATGTTGAAAACTTTATTGATTGTCATATCACAATGCAACAAATAAATTCAAGCAATGCAACTGCAGGCAAAAACTCCAGGAACATCGCACAGCGCAACTTCCAACAAAGCAAGAGTAACTCGCTGAAGGAAATGGAATGTAAAATGCAATGCGCAAGGCAAGAAGGGAGAGGCCGAGTCCTACAAGCTGTAAATATTGGATCAGCCAGGCAAGAAAACCGGCTGGCACGCTACACACGAGTGGCAGCTGGCGATGTGGCGAAATACTTTGCAAGGCACTTTGTTCGTTGAGATGACCAGAAGTTGACTAGCCAGCACTTCTGTCCGCCCTCGCATCACGAAAGCAGTGACCTGGGAAACAAGCCCATTTCAACGTAGTCGCTGATTATCTGCAATGAAACCAGGTGTGCAAGAAAGCGTCAGAAGGTGTTGCATGCCACTTTCATGCACTGCTTTCCGCTGTTGAAAACACATTTGTAAAAAGCAGCTTTTTGCATGTTTCTCAAGAATAGCTGGAATTATGTTTACCAGGATAGGAGAGACAGCACTCACTGCTTTGCAATTAGTATTTACAAAAACTTTGGCTGACGTTCTAAAATCAAAGTGAACCCAAAATGCTTCAGGTGCTACAACAAATGTGCAACCTGAGGAGTGAAGCAATGCAGCTTAGGGAACCAAGCAAAAAGAACAGCACATTTTGGTGACATGTCACTGCTGCAAGACAGAGTGCTCACTTCTTCGATGCGCTCCTTCGTCATCTCTGGAACGAGGCACTTGAAGCCAGTGCTCAGGAGCTTGCTCCCATCCAAGCAGAGATTTTTGTCAAACAGAAGCTCCTGCATTAACAACAGTTCCAAAGGAGGGACTTGCAATGAGCTCAGGCATCGTGTGCAATACCACAGCATCTGGCACACAGAAAACCGGTCATGTACGAAACAGGGGTGTTGTAGAGAACCGTTAAGTTGGTTACTTGGGAGAACTCGCCAGTTATTAAATTAATATTTCTGAGTTCTTGAATCTTGGATACGTATGAATCAGGTTTTGCTAAATTTAGGTATATCCTTAACAAAAACAACATAAACGCTCTTACTAGGTAAACTTTAGTGACTAGACCCTCACAACAAACTATATGACTATGAGTAAACAAATAAAAGGTCCAGTGCCCAATTGATTGATTGTGGGGTTTTAACGCGCCGACGCAACGCAGGCGATGAGGCGCGCCGTAGTGGAGGGCTCCGGATTAATTTTGAACACCTGGGGATCTTTATCGTGCGCCGAAATCTCGTACACACGGGCGTTTTTGCTTTTCACCTCCATCAGAAAAGCAGCCGCCGCGTCCGGGAATCGAACCCGCGACCTCGTGCTCAGCAGCGCAACGCCTTAGCCACTGAGCCACCGCAGCGGGTAGTGCCCAATTGAGCTAAAAGCCGGTACAGTCGCTCTGGGGAGCAGAGATGCCACCCTAAGCCAATGGAGAGAGAAAAAAGAATCCCGTTGCTGACCTGACACAGGTAGGGGGACAAGGGCGTGTTGCTGATGTTGTCCTTGAGACAAGCCTCCGCCCAGGGAGCCAGGTGCTTCTCATTGATTTGCTCCACAGCTGACTGCATGTCGCTCTGCACATGCCACAAAGAACGGGCAATCGCAATCAAGTGCGGGGCCTAGGAGTGTCTATGCAAAAAGGTTTGCTACTAACTCCCCGAGCTATGGCAACAACCTGACTAGCATGGAAACTTGGAACCGAGCCCGGTTGGCTCCATATTTTTCGAGGCCACAAAAACATAGTGCCATTTGCCTAGACACGTCTGCATTGTTATTTGCAACCAAGTGGCATGATTTCAATAGCTGTGTATGGAGAACGTAATCGCAGTGTACTGAAATATCCTCGTATAAAGCAGCGTTCTTTACTGCAAGCAAAATGAATCGGATGCCATGGTTGCTCGTGTGGAAATGCCTTAGAAAACAAAAAGAAACCTCCTTCCACGCAGAAAGAAGCATTTCAGGAGGGGAATCTGCCAGGCTGGGACAGCGCGGGTGGGCGGCGCGTTAATGTCACTGTCTGGCGAGAAGGAAATCCAGCTTGCGGAGCAGAATAACAGATGGCACGTCAAGCGCGTTGCCATAGTTTACATGTTCTTCTTCGGACTCGGCGCACAAAAATCGCAATATGATCGAATATATCGTGAAAATTGCAGATTTCTTTCTGTAAACTACATTAATAGAAGTGCTGGGCATTTTAGCAGCAACAGTTAATAAATACTGCCCTAGTTACAAGCCATACCGCGCTTGGAACGAAGCAATACAAGGAATCCCGGAGCAGCCTTCCCGCCACGAGTGGTTCACTCTCGCCGCTCCCGCGGGCTGGTTCTGAGATTTGCGCACGCTTTTCATGTTGCACAGGTAAGGAGGCGAAGTTCAGACAGTCTGAATATGAACTAATGGCATAGAGGGCAAGAACCATCATTCACTGGAACTAATCCTACCTAGATTTTCAACCACATGTTTCTTTTTATGTAGGTCTCGCGTTCTAGAAAAATCAGAGCCCCTTCGTCTTATGACAACGATGTTTGAGACACGAAGATTTCTTCCACCGCAAACCGACTCCAATGAAAATTCAGTCGCGCGAGGGATTCGCCGGCGTCGTCTGCGGCCTGCCCACAATGACAGCCGGATATGCACTGTCTGACCTTGAACCGGCGCGCCTTTTCCCTTTGGCACCTCGCGGCAGAGGGCGCGTCGGTGTCGTGCCCGCTGCCGTGACTATCGCGCCGCCGAAGAAAGCCCTGTTGCGCCTCCTGAATAATCCTTGCTCCGTGCCTCCATTTCCCACTTCGTCAGGAATGGGGAGCACAACATGGCGAGTCCTGCACGAAGACTAACCGGGCTGACTTGAAGACGCATATACTTGAAGGTTGGAAGAGTGCTCGCACTTTGAAAAGGTACAGTGGTGCTTTGGTGAGAGCTATGACAATACGACAGGCAGCTCCAGCCACAAAAAGAAGAAGTGGAGAAAGTTGCAGTGCAGCATCAGTGTGGGAAGAAGCGTGAAAACAGATTGCTGCAAACACTCGTTAAAACTGACCAGCTCAAAAAGACGGGACAAGGAACGACACACGGCGCTGTTTTGATTTTAAGTTAGTATGCACCAACTAGCCCAAACCCCCATTCTAACTCTTTAAAACATGCCTTCAAGAGAGCCTGGCAAAAGGTCCTCCACAGCACCCTCTCAGCAGGTACCACAGTAAGTGGAGACATTGCATTATGAGCGGCCTCTTCGCAACTCAACACTGCGGGCTACTCTGGAAGTTCTCTGACAAACCAGATGCACACTCTCCGCATTGCATCCTTCGTGCAAATCTCGAGGCACACAAAGACACACTGCACACGTGCACTTGCCTTTGCTAGAAGTGAGGCAGCAGTTCCCCAGTATGCATGGTTTATTGAGAATGTACTGGATATCATCTCTGTCACCTTCCCTTGTGCTGCAAGCAAGCAGAGTAGAGGGAACCTGTAGCACTGGCAGAGAAAAACACCGCCCTTAGACGAGTACATCAGCCCTCCCCGTGTCTGCACTATACGACATGGCCGTATGCACGCTTTTGGGATAAGAGCAAACAAAAGGCAACTAGCCCCACCCGTCACGGTGGTCACAAGAGTACACACACGTGCAACACAAACGAGGAAGGGAGTGCAGTACACGAGCGAGGCTGGAGAAGCTGGTCGATCCAGGTGCTGATTAGGCCCATACATGGCTAACCCAGTTGGCACCTGCTGAACAGACTGCCTATTTTTGCAGTGTGTCAGGCAGACGCCACTCGTGAAAGGTTTCTTTATATCTGGCCAGACATGAACCTTACGATGTTGGCTATTCTGCAACCATGCTTGGCTGCTGGCTGTGGAATTAGCTCGGAGTGCACACCTCCGAGTACCTTCTGAACGTGGCCAACTCAGAATTTGTATGTCCCACTTCGACCAATGTAAGCCCGGGCCATGGTGTTTTGGGAGAGTGCCAACAAAATTGTTTTTTAAAGCAAATGATACAAGTTGGTCCTGGTTGCATCAGGTACCAGTTGTAACAGTTTCATCGGGCTGTTACTCTCACCCAGTGCAGCGATGGAACCCAAGTGAGAGTTAAACCCATTTAACTCCAAGTTTTAGCTTTAAGTTTTAGCCTCAGGTTGCGGCCGTCGTTAACTTTGACACTACACACCATTAGCCCATTTTCTTATTGGTTGGAACTCATAATCAATGCAAGGGAAAAACTAACAAGGCAGTTCTTCGACACCAAATTGTTTCGCCCGTAAATTTCAAACATTGACTGCAACTGCTGAAGCCCATTTTTGCAATTTTTCTACTAAATTAACAGAAACGATTAATTTGTGCTCATCATTTTCTGTGACATACGAACAGTACTCTGCACCCAAAAACCCATGGATCCCAAATAACCTACTGCAGTGTATTCGTAAAAAAAAGGACAACCTGACTAAAAAGTGAAATTATGCCCATTTAACCTAGCATTACAAAAGCGATTCAAAAATTACTCCTAAACATTATCTAAAGTTCTAAAAGCTGCTAAACGGGACTATTATCAAAATCAAATGATTATAAATGGTAACAATATTCACAAAAATTGGGAACTAATTAAGGAATTTTTGAACCTGCCTAAACAAGGACCCAGCACAAATGAAATGGTTGATGAAAAGTGCCTCACTAATTCTCCCAATATAGATAATGCATTCAATATGTTTTTTTCCAGGGTATCCTCATTCCAACCAACCAATATTCTGCATTATGCTCGTTGTTCCCAATCACTTTACTTACACCCTACATCACCGGAGGAGGTTTTTCATATTTTATGTAGTCCAAAATGCACTGCTCCAGGGTTAGACATCATCCGTCCATCTAGAAGAAAACTTGTCACCCGTGAGCTATCGCTACTCTCATAAATAATAAATTTACCCCAGGAATTTTCCCCTCCGAACTTAAACAAGGAACACTTGTGCCAGTATTCAAAAAAGGAGATCGAAATGCATTGGGTAACTCTCGCCCAATCGCGATCCTACCATTCTTAAGTAAACTAATCGAGAATCTTTTTGCTGACCGACTCGTGAAGTACCTTGAAAAATTTAGCCTCACACCACCACAATTTGGTGCCCAGCCTAATTTTTGTACGGAACTAGCACTAATAGAATTCACCGAGCAGATTGAAAATTTTATTGACAATGGGTGCTGGGCCGCAGCAATATTTATTGACTTTACTACAATTACTGCATTGATACAATTAACCATACTATACTATTTTCGAAGTTAGAATTATTTGGTATTTGTGGACTCACTCTAACCCTTTTCGAAAGTTACCTACATGACTGCACTCAGGTTCAATTTGCCGATACCATATCGCAGCCAATAACCATTTATGAAGGTGTTCCGCAAGGATCCATTTTAGGGTCGCTTCTTTTTCTCTTGTATATTTTAGTTGCCTTAATTCTGATTGCATTCTTTACGCTGGCACGACGATATTGGCTCGTGACAAGAATCTTAACTAGACGACGCAGCTTAAGGGCCCTGGAAGAATTGCGTCTTGGCGTAATGATAATGCGCTGCACATAAATGCCACAAAAACATGCTTCATGGTTTTTCATGCCCATCGCAAGCAAACCTTTTTAGTTCCAAGCATCAATCTAGATAACCACGTGATATATCCATCAAATACAACTTTTCTAGGCGTTGTGCTTGACTTTCACCTGAAGTTTAACAAACATGCGATGTCATTTGTTAAAAAAAAATGATTTCGGTACACATGCATTAATCAAATCTCGCCATTATTTCCAGCAGCATGTTGTGCTGTCATTGTATTACGTTTTCATACAGAGCCACCTCACATACTGCCTACCTTCCTGGGGAAACACATATGAAACATGTCTCACCTTCAAGACTCTGAAAACCAAGCAGTACGCCTGATTGCATTCAATCCTGTACAGACATCTGCCCTTCCAACTTTCCCGAATCTGAAAATTCTTCCGCTCACATACTCACTACAGCTAAAGCTCGGCTTTCGAATTGATTGAATTCGAAATAAAGCTACCGTCATTAATACAGTGTTCGTACAGGTTTCAAAAGCGAAAATTCAAGGACCAGAAAACATTTTCAAGGTCCCCATCTAATGTTTTATCTGGGATTATTTATAACTTTTCCAACACAATGCAAAAGTTTTTTATTGTGCAATACCCAGGGGTGAGACAGCCCAAACAGATTTGGGAGCAGTTTTCGGAGCAGCAAAATTTCGATTTTGGAGCAGAAGAATCTTGATTTGGAGCAGTTAGGGACATTTAATACATCGTCTTGTGAGCTTAAAAAATCATTATTTCAGCAATTTGCAAGGTCAAGTGCACATTTCAATCAGTTTTGAATACACAGAACACTCAAACAGCCTTACCTGAAAGAGTTTTTAAGAGTATCACAAAGTACTAACTGCACTACCTTTTTCCTAACTGGTGATATTGTGTTGCGCCTGCACGCAACACTGACAACAAAACTGCCGTTAACATTAGAGAGTTTTAGCAGTCGGTCTGTTCTGTTGGTTACTTTGTTACCGGGTTGACCGGACCGGTCTGCGCCTGCGCGCGCGGAAAGGCGAGGAGGCGCGGACAAGGCGAAGGCAGGTCCGCGCAACTAATCCCCTACGGCTACGAATGCCTAAGTGCCCTGACGAGTCCCGGTGAGCACGGTAACTACGTACACGACGGAACAGACGGACTGCTAAAACTCTTATCAAATTTAAGGGCTCCGCAATTGTGGCGTTTTTTTTTTTTTGCTGTTTTAATGCTAAAATTATTATTTTTGTAATCCCAGGCTGTGTTGTACGAACAACTGTAGTCACGGCAACAGTTGAGCAGCTTCAAGCTAACGGTCGCATAGCCCAACCAGCCTACCCGTTTCAGTCCCCGGGGCGCAGGTTCACCCTATGGTCATTTGAGTAGCGTTAATGTTTAGCCACCTAGATTTTGGCATTAAGTTTCACTTTTCATGCATCAAGTGTTATAGTCGCGTTCTATGGCAACCGTGTAGTCCTGCAGCTATTGGGCGCTGCCTGAACAGGTCACGGCGCCGCAGCACAGCCCACAACTTTCGCGTCGACCGTTCCATCCCCGAGGCCCGCGATCGCGCTTCGAAGCACAGCACCACCTCAACATTTTACAACAGCACAACAAGCCAAAAAATTCACTTCACGAACCCGATTATAGACGTGCGCACCGCGTTTCGCACTCAAGGACAAACCACGCCGAAGTCGTAGGCCCCACATTTCAAAGAACTTTTTTTCGAGTCGCCCAACTTCCCGTAATCTGGCACCAATCTCAAACCATATCCTTGCGTTAACGTCACTGTTCAGAGCCACAACAGATAGAATGAATAGACTGGAACTCAGCTGATAGCGTAAAATAAACCAGGGAAAATATCGGCGATACGCACTGAGTGCGTTGGTAGCAGCCAGATCAGGCGGCGGCCATGTTTGTTGCCACAGCGATGCCTAATCGAGAAGGCCGTTTCAGCGAACCCGGGCGGAAAGCGAATCGAGTTTTAAAAGCTATCGCTTGCTTCGTTTCAGTCTTTCTATTTGTGCCATTTCTGTGTTTGCGATTGACCGACGATAAAAGCGGTGACCGGGATGCGGGAGGCTTTTGTAACCGCCGAAACTGACATGAGCATCAAAATCCGTGCCTTTGAGGCTCTTCTGGAGCAGTTTGGCGCAATTTTTGCCATTTTCGTGCTTTTGGAGCAGCTTGGCTCAGGAAAATGGAATTGTATCAGAAAGGCGCAATATGCACAGCTGTCTCATCCCTGAATACCTAAGCACATTAGTGCATATTTAGATAGGTGCTACAGTAAAACCTCATTACAAGAGACTCTTATAAGAGACACTTGGTTATAAGAGACATTTAAATGAAGACTGTTTGGTTGATTTTCCTATGTTTGACATGTCAGCAACATCACGTACAAGAGACCTTGGTTACGAAAGACATGTTTCTTGGGTCCCTTGAGTGTCTCTTGTAACGACGTTCTACTGTAACGGGCTCCACCAGCTTTATGTTTTTTATTTCATGGCTGGTATTTACAGTTTTTTCTTTTGTCTTTGTGTTTTACTGAGGCTGTTTGATTTCAAAACTTAGTTAATGTGGCCTGCATCTCCTGCTTTGTCAGCAAGAGTACCAGCTGAAATTAAATCGAGCAAGAGTTGCTTCAAGGCAGGATGAACTATGTACACGTCCACCATTTGCACGTAAAAGCAAACGTAGATGGAGCGTATGAGGCACAGCAAACATGCAATGAGCAAGCGTCCACAGACTAGACGCAAGATAGAGAACAGAAGCTGGCTTTTACTGGATTATATCATGATATGGATTGGATTGACAAGTGCCTGCTCCCAATGTTGCCTTGTAATAATGAAAATCCACCAAACTTGTAATTTCACGCAATACACTGAAACTTGATTGTTACAACGTTTCTTTACATTTGTTAACACCTAAAATCCATGACAAACACTTTAAATTCTTGTGAAAAGACAGGGCCATTGATTCTCTCCGGAAAAATCAAGGGTTTTCAAGGACCATTTAAAAATTCCAGGACTTTCCAGGCCTTGAAATTGACACTTCTACATTCAAGGGTTTTCAAGGACCTGTGCGAACCCTGTAATAATATTTCTGCCCTACAATTACCAAACCCTAATAAAACCAGATTCGAGAAACAAAATATGCTACTAACAAAAGTACGCACAATTTACAGGAAGCAAACAGTCCTCTGTTCAAGAATAACACTTTGAAATTCACTGCCCAGAAGCATCAAATTCATCCATTCTAAATGCTTATTCCATAAATCTTTTAAAAATCACTTGTAGTCAACAGTCTGCTAGTAATCAATGCCCATTACCTATAATGAACCTTGCTTTACTACGCATGACCGTAAAGTGTCTATCCCGCTCTTTGCGAATATAAAATCGTGGTCACTGACCAAGTCAAAAAAGAAAACAATTTGACGTTTCGGAGCCCATACGGGTTCCTTGTTCACAATAAAGTAGGCAAGAGGCCGTCGTCAATTTATATGCAAGATATGGCGCAATGACTTCGTGTAGATGGCAGGCATGTTGCCATCAGTCCGGTTGACAGTATGAGGTGTGGTTTGGATGATGAGTGACTCGAGGAAAAGACGGGAGGCTAAATTTCTTTCTTTTGCTATGATAGCGGTGTCGTCCCAACCGATGCGGTGATTGTGCTGGCAGGCGTGCTCTGCCAGTGCATTCGTCGTTCGATTTTCTTTTGCAACGTCACGTTGATGCTCCTTCAATCTTCGTGAAAACTTGCCCGTTTCGCCCGCTCTTTGCATATATCTCTGTTCAATCATGTAATATTGATATGTGTTTTTGCTATCTACGTATTTATCTTTGTCATTATTGCTTCACTGCTCTGCCTGCCTGTGCGTATGGTTTTTTTGTACAGGCACAGGAAATCCCCTCGGCAGTGTAAACTCTGGGACCTCCTCCTGCAACAATAAATGCCATTATTCTTTCTTGTATGGAAATATTTTTAATAAAGGTGAAATCTAAACCAGCATTAGGTATAACTGTGTTTTCTGCATGGACTTTGCTGCCATACTGCAACTGCTTTGCTCACATTTTGTCCGCCTAAGAAATTCCCAAATTGTAGAACTTGCAGCCACTGGCACCAGTGACACATTGCCCAGTGGTCCAGCACTGATACGTGCTCAGCCTCAGCAATGACACAGGCACACCCTCCCCTGAACCCAGACCACAGAACTCACTCGTGTCCCCCTCGTCGACAACGTTGTAGACTTCTCTGGGCTTCCCGTGAAGGCAGACATGCCAGATGGCACGGCAGAGGTCCGACACATGCACCGTGTTCATCTTGAGATCCTTGGTCCACAGAAGCTGCACGGCACCATTTCAAAGAGAACACTCAATCTGCTTGCACCGCCATTAGATTGAGATGGCTCATTTCCCACTCAATTTTAGAATGTAACAAAGGTCTCTGGTCAGACCACCAACAGTTTCTATTTAAAGGAAAACGGAACATAAGGCAGCCGTCTTCGAACATTTTAAAAACTGATTGATTGATTGTGGGGTTTAACGTGCCGACGCAACGCAGGCGATGAGGCGCGTCGTAGTGGAGGGCTCCGGATTAATTTTGACCACCAGGGGATCTTTAACGTGCGCCGAAATCTCGTACACACGGGCGTTTTTGCTTTGCGCCTCCATCAGAAAAGCGGCCGCCGCGGCCGGGAATCGAACCCGCGACCTCGTGCTGAGCATTGTGAAAACTGTTCATGCATCCACGACAATATTTTTAATCAGCAGTGTGAAAAGCAAATTGTATGATTGCATGAGTGACTCATTTTTCTTATTTCTGGAATGAACATTTGCATGTAAGCAGAGCACATAAGACGCAAGTGTTCTAGAGAAGCATAAAAAAAAGAAAATTACCTTCATTGTTTCCTTGAGGTGCTTGTACACAGCACCTACTAGAATGCGCGGAACTAAAATAAAAACAAAAGGGGGGAAACATGCAAAGTGTTTGAGAAGCACCAACGCCATGAAAGCAAGCCATTTAGTGTCCATACTCTGATCTTTCAGATAAGGGATACAAATAAAGGCCATCACATCATCTGCCTTATTCTTCCCACCATCAGACAAAACAATGAGAACAACATGCCTAAAAAACCGAAACTAAAATAAAACCCTTTCTAAAAGAAAAGAAAGTCTTTTTTGCTTCTGATTGCATTCCAAGACTAATTGCACCACACACACACACACACACACAGACAGTTGAAAAGTTAACCCCAGGAAGCAAATACTACCAAAGAGAGCTCTCACCAACTCCGTGCTTATCGGCGATGCCATAAACAATGGCAGGTCGCAGAACCACGTAATCCAGGGCTTCCATCTCTTCAAGATCTTGTTCCACTGCAAGTTTTAGCTGAGCCGTCACAGTCCATGGCTCCAATGGGAAATGCTCTTGTGAAGGTTTCTGCACAGCAACAAGACCACAACATATGCACATAAGCAGCGTGCATGCAACAGAAGAGAGACACCAAATCAGGTCTGTCATGGCTGCTGATGAACAATGGCATAAGGTGAAGCTGTATTCAAAATTTTATGCACTGAAACAAAACAATAGCTACGATGCAAGCCACAGTAGAGAACTAGGGATTAAAGGGGCCCTGCAGCACTTACCACCAACTACCCAGAATGTATTTTGGGGTAAAGTCTATTGTGCCAGCAATCTTTTGCCGCAAGAATTATAAAAATTCATTAACTATCACCGAAGGTACGCGAGATGAAAAATCGCACATAATGGATCCCTCTCAACTCGATCACTGCCTACGTGACAAAAGCTGTGCGCTCTCCCCCGACAGGGTGCAGCTCGTGGCTTTCTCTTCGGTGGCATTCGATATATCACAGGCCGGAGGAGGTCTCTTTTTTTTTTTCCCCGCAATGTGTAGGGGTCTATTACTGGTCTGGCGAAATAAAAAGCAGGCACGCAAGAGCATTTTTGAAGTGCATTTTCTAGGGCGTTTTTGAAGCAATAAACATTTGTTGTTAAGTGGTCTGGTTGAAAGGGAAGTATTGAGTTCGTCACTAACTCCACGCGCATTCAAAGCATAAAAGAAATGCCAGAACTGTTTGTACAGGTTCAGACATAGAAGAGGCCGGTGCGCAGTGCTGATGACAGATTGTCACAGGAAATGTGAGAAAAAACCGGGAGGTTCACCAGCAACAGCCAATAGGGCAGCCACTACTGTAACGCTGGAATTACAGCGGTGCATAATAATGGAAATTGAAGAGAGCGCAGTTGGTTTTTCCACATCTTTCACAGCGATTTACGAGCTTACTGCCTTCATGCGTATGCACGTGTAATATTTGGCTAGGGTATTCCTGGCAGTGTAATATAAATGTTGCGCAGGTTTATGTGCACTGATTAAATCGTGTTGCTGGGTCCCTTTAATTTAGACCCGATGTTCGTTAGCACTGCACTAAAATCCCAATATTACCGTGTTTCCTTGGTAGGGTATTCCTGGCAGTGCAATATAAAATGTTGTGCAGGTTTATGTGCACTGATTAAATCGTGTTGCAGGGTCCCTTTACTGTAGACCCGCTGTTCTTTAGCACTGCACTAAAATCCCAATATTACCGTGTTTCCTTGGTCCTACAGGTTCATGCTAGCCAATAAACATGCGAAAATGATACCTCAGCTTGGGGCTTCCTTTGACAGTGGTTCTTCAGTAACGTGCATGTTCACCGTTCATGGCAAACAGCTGCCACGACTCTGCCATTTCATGCAGTTGGCTAGACAGCGTGCGGGCGCTGACTGATGTGCTCTAAACTCAAACAGTGTCGCACACTGGGTTTTTATATTCCTGCACAGAAGCATACTCCCTGCATTCATCCCGGCTGTCAGTTTCATTGTACACAGTTGCAACTTTAATGGGAGTTGCAAAAAATCCGCACTGTAATGCCATAGTTTATGTGGTGAGGTTGTGCTACTTTCTGTTATCATTCAGCGGCAGCGATACTGCCTATGAGAGAAGCACAGAAGAAGTAACGCCACAAACAACATGCGCTGCAGAAAACTACACAGCCCCACGACTGCACTGCAGAGAGAGGGCAGCATCCCCTTGGCAACAAAGATCCAGCACAAGTCCAGCAGAAGGTTGTCCCAAAATGATGGCTCGTGCCGTTTATGCGGGACGTGGAAGCGGGATCTGCCATTTCGCTAGTGCGAAGGTAACTGGCGTTACACCGCAACCACACACCCCATACAACCTTCAATTTCAGGGTCAAACTAGGCTTAGTACTGCAGAGGCACCATGCATCTTTCTACTGATATGTGGCTGTCATGGCAGGAGATTTCTAATCCACGTGCTCATGCATAGCAGTAGTAAAATGCATCAGCAGAAGGGGCACAGGTGGCACAAAAAGACAAAAAGGTGCACTCACACAAATATCCCCACAGCATAAGAGAAGCTGTAGCTTTTAAAACCCCTGTCACACGGGCACTTTCAATCGCAATTGAAGTTAATCGCGATCGCGTTTTCGAGCACGCTCGACGTACTGCCGCTGCTACACGGCACGGCCCGTTTCAATCACGATCGAGAATCTGCACCGGTTGCACTTGTGTACGTCAGATGGCGCTAACAATGTACTTGCGGCCGGCGTCTGGTAACCTCGCGCGGTCGTAGGTATACGTAACATAGTATACGTAACTATGGAAATGTTACCACACGCTTGTTCGGGTCAAGTTATTTGACACAATTTGTGGCATTAGTTGAAGTTTTCACCTTCTGTGCCATTACTGATCGGGGACGAGAGTATCGCCGCTTTCGTTCGATCGCGCTTGAGAAACCAGGATTGAGTTCGAGCGGGATTGAGCTCGATCGCGATTGAAACTGCCGTGTAGAATGCACCCGATCCGGATTGAGCTCGATCCGGATCGACTCAATTGCGATTGAAACTGCCCGTGTGACAGGGGTATAAGACTATGCAAGTACCATAATGAGTCATGAAATGCCGTCCACCTATTAAGCAAAAGTTGGCACCTTTCATAGTGTTCAGCTCTTTCCCAATATGACAGCATGCACCATTTACTAGAGTGGAAACAGTTCTTTGCCACCAGAAATGCTTGGACAGCACGCACATATGCCTGCTCGCTTGTACAGACACGCACACACCCACACACACTAGGCTTGCTTTGTGGAACTCAAGTACTGTCACATTGAAGACTTCACTGCATGAAAGGGCCAGCTTTACAACTTATGCATAGGACCAGTGAAGCAAGATGCTGTGAAGCACGCATGCTGTCATTCGTGGCCCCAGAGCACAGAGGTAGCTTCTCTCTGAAGCATTTGTGCATACACTTGTCATAGATCACAGCCTAAACTTCCATTGCCATCCCCTTTGAAAATGTGGCTTTACTGGTGAGCCATGGCCAGTGCTTTACCATCATAGCACCCCACATTTACACTGTCATCACCTCTTACACTTTTATTTTCACTGAGACCCAGAAGGTATGAGAGATGGGCAGATATATGGAGAAAGCCACAGGCAGGCATGCGCTGAAAAGAGTAAACAAGAGGAATGCCCGAGTGACAGGCATTGGCACCTGCCTGATAGGTTCAGAGTGCAAGCACTTGGAGCGACATGCGAGGTTGCCTAGTCTTGTGCCCCCTGCCCCCCTGTTACGCGTGCACCAAGATAGCCCCCTAAAATCTGAAAATGCACCCAATTTTGTGACTGAACAACACTTGAGCCTGAAATGACCGCGCAGAAAACGCACCTTCCCCTCGCCGTAAATGTGACCAGACGAAAGCTCAACGTAGCGCTTTGGACGACACTCACAGGCCTCCTTGGCACAGTTTCGACTCAGCTTCAAGATTCCTTCCTCGTACACCTGAAAGTGTCAGAAATGGGAGGCAGATTGGTCCCCCTCGCTAGCCAGACACGATGTAGGAACACGCCAAGTGAAGCTGAGGCCAAAAAACAGCTGCTCTAGAAACACAGCAACTCACGCAGTCAGGCAAGTTGATCTTGGTTTCTGCCGCCAGGTTGATAACAAAATCAAACGGCCCCTCTGGACACTCGAATGCTGCCTTGCACGATGCTGGAGCAAATGAGAGCAGGAGACACCAGGGCCTATGTTGACTATGTAACAGCTAGCCTTGATAAGGACAGCGCAACTCTTACCCTGAATACGATCTTGGCAAATGTAATTAAAGAACGTGTGGCGGCATCGCCTTTGTCGACACACACCTATGAGCCACGAGAACTCCACCGAACATTGTGGCGCTACCACGCTGGCTGGCCACACTCTACTAACACTTGCTCATTGTGGGCCGATGTTGCAGCCTCGACTAATCTGAGAATAAACACTGGCTGCCTAAACTTATACACAATGCTAAATTTTCGTACTGTTTGTAGTGAAATACCACTTTAAGAAGCAACTCGCACAAAGCTTGGTTGTTTACAGCATTTTTTTTTTTTTTGCAGCATCTATCGCAGGTACAAGAACAGGCAGTTATACCTGTGGCAGCCAACTTTGCAGGATAAATGGTTTCTGTGGCTTTTAAGAGTGCCGCCTTTGGAAAAGCACAGGACCAGTCTTAAATCAATCTTGCACCATGGCCTAAAGAATATACAGGTTCACATATTGCTGTCATCACTAACTGGATATGATTATCCATCAGAAGCCAAGGACTTTAATGCAAGTTTCTTCACAAACAGTCAAAAGGAAGAGGGCATCTGACTGATTCACTATAATTTATATGTTTCAACGAACAACCTCCCTGTCAAATGAGGCATGGTAGAAATTTCTGCGGCAGCATCTGTAGACTGTAGCTCAGTTAAGCTGACTTCCATAGCATTTGGTGGCACACAAAGTTAAATACACCTGAACTCCTGAAAATTTCTGCTAACTAACAACTCGCCCGCCCACCCTCTCTAGCACCCACACACACACATGCATGCAAAGTGTAGTTTAAACATGGCAACACCTCAATATACTAGACTGTGATAGAGACCTGACTGCACGACCAAATTGCGTTTTAGAGTGTGTAACTGCCAGATTGCAATTCAGCTAAATCCACTTCTATGAAACTTGAAACCAGCTAGTGGTACGAGGGGCACCGCCAAACAAACTGCAAGACAAATGCATTAAAGCAGAGTGAAACGAAACAGAAAAGTGACATACCAGGATTGATGAGATTCGCACTCTTGAACTCAACCACAGGGTCCTCGTACACTGCCTGCAGAGGAAACAAAAAGCTTTAGTAACCTACTGTATTTTCCGGTCTATAAGTCGCACCTTTGTATAAGTCGCACCCCCCCTCAAAATGACAGTTTAAAAAAAAAAAAACGTATATAAGTCGCACCGTTGTATAAGACGCACTTGTTAATTAGGTAAACTTATAGTGAATCAGATTGTTAGAAAGTGCAGCGAAAGTACATGGTTGTGGCGGCCGCCGCCTATTAACGCATCCCCCTGTAAGCAGGGCTAGACACGAGCATATAACATCTAAAGTCTGGACACAACTAACTTCTCAAAAATGGTTTATGGATACACCCAGATGGCATGTACTTACGGACGGCGTTTAGGCAAAACCATCGAAGTCTTTTTCCTCAGACTCGCTAACAAATAATTCAGTATCTTCAGTGGGAGTTCCACCGGTGCATCACTGTCGACCTCCGACTCTGATGCCTTCTTCGCCAACATCGTTACCACTCGCGGACCGGATTACTCCGGCCTTTATCAACCCGGCTGCAACTGTTTTTGTAGAAGTGGAGTCCCAAGAGTCGGCGACCCATTTGGCCACCTCTCCAAACATCGCGCGGCACGAAATACAAAACTTACCTCCAAGCTGTCATTTTAAAAATTAGCAGCACGTTTACCTCCTTCAGAGTAACTGTAATAATTCATGAGCTGTATTTTGTTTTTGCAACCCAGTTTGATGTTACTTTGAATTTATACTGAACTGTAGTTACCGCGCATGGCCTAAAGTGGCACGTGGTTGTCGCAGGTCATTATCATTCTTTTTGACTAGAAAAAGCTGAAAATTCTTTGGTGCAATGTCCCGAAGCGACATATGGGCTATGAGAAATGCCGTACAGCTCTATGGACACCATAGAGCTGTGTCTCAACGTGTGCTGGCCACGCGCGGCCACCGCGAACCAGATTTATTCCATACATAAGTCGCACCGGTGGATAGGACGCACCAACGAAAATTTCAGAAAAAAAACCGCGACTTATACACCGGAAAATACGGTAGCTGAAATAATGTTAACTTCTGTTCTGTTGTTTTCAACAAAGCTAAAAACTTCAGGAATACATAAAAGAACAAGAAACCCCAAAGACGGTATGCAACTGTGATTATCTGCAAGGTCGCTCAATTCTTACTCAACTAGAAATACGTTTGGCAGGAAATGATTCTACCATTACCTGAAGCGCTCTCTGCCAACGCTATGGAGCACAGCTTGAGCAACCTTCTCAGGCAAAAGATTTTTGTTATTGTAATCAGTGTTAATGGATTGCTTCCGTACCAAAACAGCTTCCTCCCCTGCATAATTCGCAATGCTACAGAAGCTACGCTGCACTGGCCGGGGAAATTAACAGGCCCAATCTTCTACAAGTCCTTCTCACAAGTATGGTTTGCTCCCTTGTTCATGGTTGTTTCCCTACATCTCCTCAGCATAATAGCGCCATCTGTTGTGCCCACAACGAAGTCCTCGAATTCCCGAAACAGGGGCCCGCGAGTTGCGGTCATTGTGGCCTTGCATGCAGGCAGTCTTTTGCATATTCCAGTGAGATTTTTTAAACGCAACAAAAGCACAGTGCATTTCAGCAGCCCCATGCTTCCTATTTGATACAGCTGTAGCAATCCATGCTTCCGTCAGCAAAGCCCACACTGCAAGTTTCTGGAATACCATGTGAGGCACGCAGAGTAAAAATGCAGGCAGCTTTCAGTAGCATGTTTTGGTACATCTGTCTTCTGTGCTTGTGTAATTCAGTCCTCTTGCGCTCAGAGGACGTACAATTGGAAAGTGGAGGAAAGTTTGCTGCACCAAATGCTTCGCCACAGACCCCATTTGATGCAATCCACAAAGGAGCTGAAGCCTCCCGCAGCGTACCAAATTCTTTTCCATAACCTGCATGCATGTCTTGGGATGAGACCCAAGGGGGAGGATTTAAAAAGAAATGATGAAATTGAACACAAGGTGTAAGCGTGCCACAGGAAACACCAATATAAACGAAGAGTTTCAGCGTCAACAGATGGCAGATGATGAGCTGACAACGCTTGCACACTACTGAAAATGCACGATAAAAAGGTGACCAATAGCACATATCTTTGCCCCAAGAGGACTAAATGTGCCGGTGACACCTGAACATGCAATGAGGAAACAGGCCACCCAAATTTCTGACATTCCTATCACTTGACATTGTAGCACTATTGCAAGAGTTACACAGAGGCAGTGCAGGGTGCTTAGCTTCCAGCCAGCTTCTGGGCGGTAGTTAGGTGTTAGTTTTCTTACGCTATTCAACAGCACCATTTGGAATTTCCAGCACATGTCGAGTTGGTAGTGTGCGATGCTCTGAAATTTGCATCTGTTTTAAATGACATCGCAACCAATCCCTATGACCCACCCAGTGCATTTGGAAAGTGCTGGGGGGAGGTGCTTTTATTAGGCGACCGCATCAAACGACGTGGCACTTGTTACTTTATTTCAACTTATACAAAGTTGCATGCTATTGTTGTGGCCCATAAAAGTGCCAAAAATTCTGGGCATGACCATGTGCAGCAGGGAGGCTGTAGAGAAGGAGCAGCTACAGTTTGCACGCATCAGTCATAGCCATATAGCAAATTCGTCGAATAATTAATACATAAACTAAAACAGGGCACTTTTGATTAGTTTGATTTTGATTAAATAGTACAGCTGTTCCCTTTAACAGCTTTGTTAACTGTACAAATATTCAAAAGGCACAAGAAGATGCTGGTTTCCTATGAACCATGAGCTCGTGTATGTTTCGAAGCAGGTAAGCGATCCCCAATTCTATGATCTAGGCTATGTCTGTTTCTACTATTTGCTTCCAAGAAGAGGGGGCCAGACAAATATAAATGCAGTCCCGAAGATGGTAGCGAGCATGAGTTTCAGAACACACAGCACATCCCTTACACACCGTGCAGAGACCAATTAGCTTTGCAGGAACAAGGGTAGATGTAGAGGCGCAGCTTTGGTCATGCCGCTGCATCAACGAGGACACCAGGTGCCACCCAACAAACACCAGCTCTCCCCAATCCAGCACTGCCAACATTCTGTGGCCACACTTGCTAGCGAGAACCTCGTCTCTGCCGGCTTGCCATCACACTTTCCCTAGCCAGGCCGCACAAGCTAAACCTGCACTGCTTGCCCATTTGCTCTTCTGCTTTGCCCACTTGGTCGCTTATTCATGTGTTTACGCCAGAATGCATTAGCGCTATATGGCACAGCTACACAAAGCACACCACACTAGCCCATTTCAAAACCTGAAGTTCAGTGTACTACTATTACTATTCACAGTCTATTACTATTACACACACACACACAAAAAAAGAACACTAATACCAGCCGCTGATGCCGCACCAAAAAGGTGTCTATGCTGACACTGGGGCTCTTCGATTTACCATCTCCGACTGAGCGCAGATAGCCTGCAGGGAGCCCGAGGATTCCCCCAAGCCATAAGGATACGTGGGAAAATCCTCGGGGAGTCCGCACAGAGTCCAGGACGGTAAATCGAAAAGCCCTACTGTTTCAGCAGCTTGCTTGTGGAGTTCACGAAGGTGAAATGGCTCAACAACCACAACAACAAAAACACTTGCCTTGTGGGCACTGTTAAGCCAGGCCATCTGTGGAGGAACCTTATCCACCACACGGATCTGCGAGGATTCAGAATCAAGAAGGGAGGATACAGTGGCAGAACAGAGCAATTCACGCCCAGGCCAACATGTCTTGGCAAATTAAACAGTGGGCAAAGCACTGGGTAGGCGATAGGCGAATTATACCTCTGTGCAGTACAGAGTGTCTGCTAGCAAACCTGAATGGTTTTTTGAACAAGAGAGCACTGCAGTGTATTCATGTATGCTGGAACATCAGGGCTCAATGATGCTTCAAAACAATTTTGGGCACAAAACATCAACCTGAGCAGCCAAGGTGCATGTTTCCAAAGCTCTCTACAATGAAGCAGAATTCCACAGAATCGGCAATGGTGCAACAAATTGCACAGGCACTGGTACATTTTAATAAAACAAAACCAGTGGGAAAAAAGACAGCACAAAAAACAAGAGCACACAGAGACCCACTAGACTTCTCCTATGGTTTTATCGTATATAGATCAACAAGGACCAGCACTCTCCCTTAGGCAATGATTGGTGCCTGATTGTAACTAGTTCTAACACAGTCAATCTGCATTACCAAGGTGCTGATGGTGTCATGATGTTGGCCATTTAAAGCACAAAAGGGAGGAGGGACGGCAAAAAACAAAAACATTGAACGTGAATGTGAACTAATTAAATGAGACACACAGCCCTTAGGCTGAGTGACCAGGTCGAACAAAAAACACGGGTCTTTTGTGATTTCTTCAATAGGACATAACATTCCACGTTATCAAGGTCAAACAACACTGTACAAATTTCATTGGCACATGATTTAGCAAAAGAGAAAGCAGTAGTTCGCCTACATGACTCAGAGAGATTCCACGTGGCAAAACCATGGCTTTATTAAGGACATAGAAATGACACCTGTTTTTTTTTAACTATTTTTATTGCGCCATTAATTAGGCAAAAAAATTGCTTGCAATGTAATTTTCAGTGACTAAAATGCGTGGACTCTGGCGAGAGCAAAAAAACGTCTATGCACGAAAAGCAAAGTTTATACAATCCTGATCAATCACTTTGGTGCTGGACCGACGGGAGTTGGACGAAAGGGTTGTTCTAAGTGTTTGCATGCAAGCGGACGAGGGTTACACCCTGGACAACCTCAAAAAAGCCAAGGACACAGCAACGCCACATCATTCAAAGGCTAGGTGACAAAGTGGGGTTATCAAAAGACAGAAACATTGAGAACCATCACACTGGCAGTGTTAACCAGTACCGCAGCATATGGCGCAGCCTGCTCTGACATAATACAATGGAAACAGCAGGAGAAGCAGCTAGAGGGCTCACACGAGGAGGGCTCCTTGCAGGGCTGCCATAAATGGGAGCATTGTACAAGTACACGGAATTGTGATTAGAGTGGTCACACCAAGACAGGAACGGCACGGAGTGCGAATAGAACCCACCAAAGCCGGGAGAGAGGGCCCTCCTCAGCCTTACATTAAACTTTCATGCATCGAGACACAAGAAGTCCTTGCCAGTGAAACTAGACCTGCGAGAAGATGTAATACCTCGCAGTCAAGCTGAACTTACCAGTGCACTAAATTCGAAAAAGTGATCCTGTGCAGAAAACACTAAGACCCAGCTGGGCATGTCGGGCACCAGAAAACAAAGCTCTATAAAAGGAAGTACACTGTACACGGCAATGCAGTGTACAGGCAGTGGTATGGCAGGGATAGCAGCAACAAACTCAGTCTCGTGCAGGTAAACGGGGGAGCTATCCTCAACCCACCTTAAACCAGAAACCCTTTTCTCCACCCCTCAGCATGTAGAACTCAAGCACTCTCAAGCCAATGACTATAGTTACAAAAAAACCAAGAAGAAAGGATCCTCCCAACAACAGCCAACAAAGGATCAATAAGTGGCACCACAAAGGAGCTGCACAGCAACCTTGATTGAAGCCATCATTAGCTAAGTGGCAGAACACAGTTCCAACCCGGACAGTGAAGAGGCACTGTGGATCCGAAAAACTTTTTGACAACCTGTCTTTGACCAATGGAAATGCACATGAAGCTAATCATAATGCTTCCCATGTGCAAATAAACTGAAGGCCCTCACTTCACTGTTCCCAGCTGAGGTACACCTTAAGCTGTGTACGCTTCAGGTCACAGGCGTAGCCATGGGGGGTGATTCAGTGTCAGAACACCCCCAAAATTTTCTCCGCAGTGCATTCCCCCCTCTGTCTCATCCTCATTTTGGCCCCCCTTTTTTTTCCGTCCACACTGCTCACACTCCACATTGGTACATTAAAATATAAAAACGAAAATAACAAAATTGTTTAAGAAAATGAAATGCTTGCAAGCAGGCTATCTTTTCTTTCTTTCTTTCTTTTTGTCGGCGTTGTATAACACCCCCCAAAAAATATTTCTGGCTATGCCACCACTTCAGGAACACATATTTAAATGTAAAGTTGGATTTGTTACAGTACACTTCATAGTTCATTCTGCAAGCTTGGTGCAACCCTGGGGAGACAAGATTGCTGTCACCAGTCTGCCCTCTGAGGGCGCCTAACTCACCCAGAAGAATGCTACAAAAGGCACCGGGGCCTTGCGGTTCCACTTGCCACGCAAGGGGAGAAGGAAATGTCCTTTCAAGACCCCCTTCACAGTGACTTAGGCGCCTTCAGTGGGCGGACTGTTGACAACAATGCAGCCTCCGCAGGGCTGCACCTAGCTTGTGGAATGAACTATAGCTTCCCTGTTCTGAACACATGGTCGAGAAAACAGTTTCCATACCTTGGACGCAACATTATTCTTCAACAGGTGGTCGACAAGGTGTCGCCCTGTAAAACCGGTCCCTATAACAAAGGAGACACTTGGTGAAACCCGCAGTCACTGCCACAACTAACGGTTTCAGTTACATAACCACCCTAAGTGTAACTGGGCTTAATTTTAAAATCCTAGCCCCCCATAGCACTCACGGTTTTCTTTATTTTAGGGTAGATGTCTCTGCAGCATCAAGTGGGAGGTAGTGGTTATGGGTGGGGGGGAATGTTCAGCCTATGGTAGTGCTAGTGGAGCGTGTGAACTGCCAGAATGAGAAAACCACCTCTTTGGCAAGTGCACAAATGAACATTGTTAAAGGGACCGTCTAGCATTAGGTCCAAATGTAGCGATTGTTCAGGTTAGGGCTGACCATGAGCAGTTATTAGTACAATTGATAGTTAACCGACTCTGGCTAATCGCTAACGGTTTGGCCAGTTGGGAAGAAAATAGGGCAGACTGCTCCCGCCATGACTTGTGAAGTGGGCTGTGGCCAGAATGTCCAGACGTAACTTTAACGATGATGCCTGGACATAACGACTTAATTAAAACACGTGTGAACTTCAGTTAAGATTAGAAAACTTCAGTGACTTCGCCACATTTTATGGTTCAACAACATTGGTGCAATTGACATGCCTCACGCAATCTTCAAACTTCGTAACAGGGCATTTCACTTTCACTTTGCACGCACAAGGCACATCAAGCACTGAACACGCTGGTCAGCGTGAACATTGCTTCCTTTTTCTTTCTCGGCGCAATTTGCCGAGGTTAAATTACACAGCCATGTGTTCATGCAGACCAAGAAAATTTTAAAAAGAAAAATACCGCATGGGACGAGACACGGGAAGCCAGCGCCTGTGTTGTCTGCTTCGTAGTTCTCGCCCTACGCGCTGTTTTTTTTTTTTTTTTTTTTAATTACGGCCAATCAACTTTCCGGCAGGGTTCTCGGAGGCGTTGCCAAATCACCCCCCTACCCGGCTGGGTAAAATCAAGACAGACTGATCAGTTGCAGTTGCGAAACGACACCAGCGAGGATTGCTGTACTGGATGGGAGCAGTCTGTCTTGATTTTCACCCAACCGGCCAAACCGCTTCCGCTCACTGACTAGCCAGCGTCACTATCAATAATTAACGGTGACGCTGGCCAGTCAGTGAGCGGAAGCGGTTTGGCCGGCTGTGTAAAAATCAAGACAGACTGCTCCCATCCAGTACAGCAATCCTCGCTGGTGTCGTTTTGCAACTACAACTGATCAGCCTGTCTTGATTTTACCTAACCGGGAAAACCGCTTCCGCTCACTGACTAGCCAGCGTCGGACATGGGTCGCCGGGTAGGGGGGTGATTTGGCAACGCCTCCGAAAGGTACTCATGAAAAAATGTAAGGTTTATACGAAGGCAGAACGAGGTCGGGTTGCGAAACGGGCCTCTGGCATGACGACGAGGAAAGGAATGCAAGGTGCCTTTGGTATAAGCACCCCAGGGTCAGTATCTACATTCGTTGCTCAAAGTCAACACTTCGCACGCGCATGCCGCTTAATTACGCGTTAACAAGGACGGGAAATGCATGCCGATGCCGAATAGTCCCAATGCAATGCTGAGAGCAGTAACGGAGCCACTACCAGTGCTCCGCCGCCGACAGCGGAAATGACACACACTCAAAGAACGCGCTGCTTGAAGTTGAAGAAAAGCCTCTAGTGGGGCGTCCGGATGCGGTTTCGGGAAAACAAATAATTGACGCGCTTACCTCCCAAAATAAGGAACCGGTACTTGTTGCCGTCACCGTCACACATAACCGTAGTATGGCCTCAGTGCTGCCCGACACCGTCGAGTTCGTGTGTAGTCCGCGTTGTTTTCCAACTGCTTGTGCGGCTTCCGAGCACCACAGGAACCGGGAACACGTGGGCGGAGACCGGAACAGGAGGCGGCAGCGGCGGACGGAGACGGCGCCAACGGCGCCATCAGCCGCTACATGAGTAGTCACCAAGGGGAGAAGCAGTCACGGCGTCACGGTTGGCCCAGGCAACAGGTGACGCTACTTTGCCAACTTTGCCTTCGTTATCATCACTAACCCTAAATTTAAAAACTACCAAAAAGAAAAATTATGCTTTTCGTTTACGAAAGCAAAACAGTTAGGAAGTTTATGTTTTTAAACCAACTCAAAAAAGATAGTTTCGGTTTCGTATTCAAGGCTTTTGAGGTAGTTTTTGAAATTATGGTTTTCGTGCACGCAAACAAATGCCCTCGTTTTGGCTTGTTTCACAGCAAATTACGTCAGCAATTTAGTCACCCAATGGGTATGGGTAGAGTGTACTAGAAGTTTTAGAGTGGCCCGACCGGCCGCCCGGAGAGGTGCTCGTTTCACGCAGAAAATAGCAGCGGCGCTGTAGTCAACGACAACTGAAAGTGGAAGCGGCGGCTGGCCGCGCGCACGGCCGCGCGCGGGCCAGGAAACGCTGCTTCTTTACGCGCGGAGCGCTCGAAATTTGTTCTGCGGGTCGTCCAACTGCTTAAATATACTGTAGGTACAGTGGACTGTGGGTAACGAAATGAAAAATAAACGCTGCAGCTCATTTTGCGTTAGTTTTGCCTTTCCCGCTCGACAACAACAAGGAAAATTACGGATTTTCCTTTGCAGCATTCGTAGCGGATTGTAAATAAAGTAATTGCAGCGACATTTTCGCTATTCCGATTTCCCATAAAAAAGCATTTTGCGTGAAATTGCGTGGTATGAACCAGTTCATGATTGCTTTATGATTGTGTCCTTATTGTGCTGCTTGATGGACATAGTTGGTCGACGCAAATGACATGAAAAAATATATGAGGACTGGGATGATAACGTCTCAGAAGAATTTTTTATTTATTGTCTTGCAATTTACGCTCGGACTGCAGTTATGCGGGTTAATATCATAAGTTGCGTTTGTTTTTTATTGCGTGAGGCTTGGGATAATTACGGGTCACCGTGGTGGCCGAACAGAAAATGAGACGCGCAAGCGAAATAACTTTTTAACTAAAAAGGGGTTAGCCCAGTGGTTAGCTCAGTTGTCCCAATGACCGTCTTTTATAGAACTATTCCCGCAACGTTCTATTAATCGCACCACCTTTCGCCTGATTAGGTCTACAAAGGAGTTGAATCAAATTAACGCACATTTTATTCACAAGTATGCTGATGGTACAGTTACATGCACATAAAACAAATGCAAAACATAGATCAGAAAATATATTGACCGCGACAAAAATGAAATATACCACGTCTACTATAGAGGTAAAGGTTCAAGAACGCCATGGAGGTTCAAATAAACGGAACTGGAACAAAATACACATTTTGTTTTCATTTTCAATAGCCCAGAAAATGAAATGTAACCCGGGAAATCATGCACAAAGTCTACACAGGTAAAGGTTTAGGAATAACGCTAACATGGGGGTTTAAATTGACATTTTTGGCCAACGCATTTTCATAACTCGTCCTCGATCATTAGTGACGGCTAAGTTTAGGGTGTTGCTCCCACCTTCGCATGTAATCACGGAATTTGATTAAACCTTTTATATAGAAATGAATCCGTGTCACAATGTATACATAACCCAACCACATTTGCTGGCAAGGTCTTACGTGCTGGTCGCAACCAACACCGTTAAGGTGTGTGCTGTGAATAAGGGCTGCGGCACATCCATAGAGATCGCTAATAAACTTTCAAAAATGCAGGATTCAGAAGCCCCCCCCCCCCCAAAAAAAAAAAAAATAAAAAAATACAAGAGGTAGTAAACACAGCGGCATCTTCCCCTGGCATGCAGGATTGGTCATGCAGACTTGGCACTTCATTTTCAGTACACACTTCCTTACCAAGTGCCTGCAATATGCGACATAGCAGGTTAATAAAATAAGAAAGCCCACTACGACAGCACAAGCATCAACGGCAGGGGTAGCCCAGAAGAAGGCTCTTGGTATTTTCGTTCCAAATAGGAACGTAAAAAAACAGTAAACTTTTTGCACCCTATATAGAATGTGCGCCCGCCGCTTTTGCTTCATGCGCTGAATCAAGAAGGGGAAGGGAAAAACATTCCTGGCGCCTGTCCGTCAAATTAATTTCTCGTTAACTCGAACTCTGCTATATCAAAATATCTTCTCGAAACTTTTTCGCACCGTGTGTTTACTTCCCATCGGCGCTACGCATTTGCCCGCTTTATCTCAAAACGTTTTTTCGAAGGACCACGGATGTCTTGAAATCCTGGCAGAGAGGACACAAGGCAGAGTCCGCTGCAGGCAGCTGATAAGGTCCCCGTTCGAATGATTACTCCCGCCGAACGCGGTCGTGAAGTGCAAGCTTACGCGGACTACGCGTCCCCGTTACCGGAATGCTGTCTGGCGCGTACATCATTGCTGTGGACGACGCAGCTGATCATGCGGACGAGGAGGAGCCTCCAGAAGTGCGTGCGTACAACGCCAGAAATAACGTACATGCTGCGTCTGCTTTGTAACAAGGTAGAATGTAGCGGTGGCGACCACCAATTCACGCGATGCATTGAGAAGCTCGGGTACGCTTTTCTGGGGGTGCAGATGCGAACGCGAAACAGCCGAGCGCACCGCAGTTCTTTCTTCTGCAATAATAAAAGTTTCTTTTTCCTGCGAATTATTTTGCCTTTATTACGAAATCTTCCCTGTGCAACAGTGCTTTTGTTAGCACCACTAGCTGTTATTTCAGGGACCTGGCTACAAATTTACTGTATTTGACTTAACTCGAAACTCTGCGCTTATCTCAAAATTTTCAGCTAATTTTACGACTTTGAGTTAACGAGAGGTTACTGTATATCAGCAATTAACGTTTTCAGAAAACGCATAAAAAATGAGAAAGTATCGTTAGGGGGAGGGGGGGGGGGGAGGGGGTCAATAATTTTATGTCGGGTCATGCTAGTTTAAAGTTTGCTCAAGCGGAGTCATAACGTTTCTGCGTCTACTTTATAAATCAGCTGACCAAAGGCGCAGGTTCGATTCCCGGCCGCGGCGGGGCCGCTTTTGTGATGGAGGATAAAAGCGAAAAACGCCCGTGTCTTCGAGATTTCGGCGCACGTTAAAGATCTCCAGGTGGTTAAAATTAATCCGAAGCCCCCCAGTACCGCTTGCCTCATCGCCTGTGTAGCGATAATCCAATATAAATCACCTTCGCAAGCGCAAAACACCGCCGCGAGCAACGCGAATATTGCCGCGCGCAGGCTGGGAGCTGGTGCCGGGGAGCGCCGGCTGTTCAGTTGTCGACGACAGCAGCGCCGCCGCTATACCGGTTTTATTTTCTGCGCGAAAGTCGACCCGGCGGAGCAATGGGAGAGGCCACCGCTCGGGCCACTCTAAAACTTCTAGTACACTCTAGTATGGGCCTCGTGCACTGCAGTTTCAAATAAACATGTGGCGCTACCTGGGAGCGGCGGCGGAATTTTTTCTGAAGAACAAAATAAACATATACAGTAGTTCGCTACGCGGCTTAATTTAAACAACAACCGTAAAATAAGTATACAACAATTACCACGTTTTTTTTAAATTCACAATTGTTATAATAATAGAAATATTACGCTGGCGAGTGGTGCTGGAATACAAGTCGAAATAATTTAGAAAGTGCCCCTTCTCCAATAAAAGCAGACGATATTACACGGATCAGCTGCCTGCGACGCCGACGTTCACGAAGCACATAGTACCCGAAAAGAAATAAAAAGGACAGATCCATAAATGCATTTGCGTATGTGCACGCTACTTGGCGCAAGACCGCTGCAGAAAAAAAAAAAAAAAAAGCCGTGTATCCAGTGCATATTTTTGTAGCGCCTCAAATAGCCTTTGGTGTGCACGCATCTGTGCACGCATCAGAAAATACATGGAACAACCCACGGATATGCATGCTTGAATTGTACGTAGTCATACCAGCAAAATATGAAGCTTTAAAATGAAAACAGAAACGTAAATATTCACGCTACACTCCGACACAATCGTAAACAGATGGACACAAACCAGCCACAATTCGGAGACTCGCATCTACACTTTTATTGAAAGGACTCTCAAATATCTCAAACATGTACAACATGTAGTTTGCGGTTGAAAAACGAGTTCAAGTGGGGCTTGTTGCGCAAAATATTTTTGCTGACAAAAATAACTTGCACCAGCACAACTATTCACGCTGGCATGTAGTCATGCCAGCGTAGTCACGCAAAAACATCACGTACAACTCTGTCAGCTTTGAAACAATCTCCATTATTCAAAATGGTCTTATTTTATCAAGGGCACGTCTCCGAATGCGAGAGGAATCATTCGTGCACAATTAAAGCTCCTGTTGTGCGATCTACCATATCTGTGCCCGTGTCTATGTCGAGCGATACAAGGTAAATAAACGTCCAGAGGCTTTCATGAAAGCCTCGTCTCGCGCATATACGTCCAAAATTATTCGTATATTAAGTACGCATTTACAAACGTATGAAAGCACTTAAAAAAGAATTACGATATTTTTATGAGCCCGTCCAACGAACTCATCGTAGTTTCAGCAGTTTGAGGTAGAGTTTTACTCAAGCAGTTGGCATTTTCAAATACCTGCTTCTACAAACCTGAATCTCCGGGCTCTTGAAGCCGCTTATCCTTGGTGTCGCAATATACACACAAACCTTTCGCCGCGATTTCGCACACACAACACATCAAATCACTTCCTGACATGTACAAGGCACAGTGGAGCGTATACACGGGAGAAATTCGCTTCTTCAAGCACCATGAAGTCGGTTAGTCGGTCTTCTCCTCACAATAAGCTGTCCGCCAACTGCTTGGTTATGCCAGCAGTTCTAACCCAGCCGTTCTGATCTAAGGCTCAATAAATCAAATCCACCAAAGCGACCACAGCAACCAACTCCAAGGCGTTGCTGGCGTCGTTGGGACGTTATGCCGTTATTTCATGCTCTTCGGGGGCCGGCGGGCCCACAAAAAATTTTCCACTGGTGGAGCGATCACACCCTCCCTCACACATACATTATCGCTTCCGGGAGGCGATGCCCACACAGACGCACACTCCTGCACTCCTCTCGTTCTCTTGGTAACATCGCGGGCTTCCGTCTTTTTATTTTTGTCTTTTATTTGGGCGGCGCTGCTGGTGTTCAGTGGAAGCCGTTGCGAAATGACAGCGTGACCGCGCGCTGCGTGGAGATAATCCCGCGCTTGTATAAAACTGTTTTTTGTGTGATGCATCGCTTTCCTGTCGCCTTTGCGAACCATATTCTATTTAATAAAGTACCGTTTGGCTGTTCGTATCGCATGGCAACAGAATAGCGGTCATTTCTTATTTCTCTTCCAATAATCGTACTGCACGGAATACTATCCTCCGGACGTCGTTTGCTCCCGGACTTCTGAAATTATGCCTCCGTTGCCCGCAAGATGGCGCTGAACACAGCACATCAGTGGCGCCACCATACAAGCGCACGAGGCCCATAGTCTCTAGACCGTGGGTCTATGCCGTGGGTATCATGCCCCATATGTATGCTGTGGGTGTCCCGAACGCCTCACCCTCCTCAAAAGCGACGCCTGCACGCGTACTTGTTTGCGTGTACTAATCATCGGTTACCCTGCCTGGCCCCTTCCACTAAGGGAACATCTTACCCGGCCTCTCGTCATCAAACAGCAAAACCGCGTCCCCCTCCTGAAAGCTCTTGCTGGGCGCCCGCATATTGAAGCGGCTTGCGTACGCTTTCTGCTTACTGGGCCCCATCAGTTATGTTGCGTGCGCTGCCTTCTCTCTCGGTTCTTTCATGTAAGCGGACGGGGGCGGGCCCAGGTCTGCCAACACCTGCATTTCGCCCGTCAAAGAGCGTTTGACGACGGCTAGCGGACCCATATATGCGGTCTACCATATACCATTTGAAATGGCGAAACTGTGGTACCGGGCGGGGCCTCGCGATACGCCCACGAAAAGAGAGGAACCGCTTTGTCCCAGTCTCTACCCTCTATCTCGTGCCTTTGGCTGGTGCAGCGAGCCCAAGAAGCCGGACGGACTCAAGGGGTCCTGGAATGAGGACTCTTCCCCAGGGCTGACAACTTCAGGTACACGTTTATTCCTCCTCGTGATGGATTCTTTGGTTGGCCAATCCCTAGGGGCATCCTGCCACAATCATCATCAGCGGTGCCTGGCCAGGCATGCGCAGTGGGGGGTGTGGTACTCGGTTTTTTTTTTTATTTACGCAAGTACGCCCTTTGGCATAAACTAGATGTAGTCCAGCAGTCCCGTTTCCACAATGAAGTCGAGGAGGGGCCGGTATTGGGGACCGTGCGTCCAGCGGTGAAGGTCAGGTGGTCGTCCTGGGTGGTACCCAAGGGCCCTCATGTGACGAACTCGTGCTGCCTGGAGGCCCGAGCATGAACCAAGGAGATGGTCCACGATCGCTTCAGTGGCAGGGGTTTTACAGAAGGGGCATGTTTCTGGGGGAATTTGAGTCCTCCATGAGGGCTTTATCGCCGGGGTCAAAGCTGCGCCCACGCGGATTCTCCGAAGCGCCACCTCCTCGCGGCGGGTTAAACCGCCAGGAAGGTCCGACCCACGCGGGGGAAGAAGGGCACGCGTGGAGCGCCGGAGAGACTCCTTGTGAATGATGAGGGTGTCACTCTGCGACAACTGGAGCAGGGGTAGCGGCCCAGTTACCCTCTGGGGATGGCAGGCCGCGTCAGCGTCAGTGTGGGCAGGTGTTGAACGTCTATTCCACAGAACTCGCACGGGACACGGAAAAGCGTTCACCATGCGATCCCTACGGGAAGATGACGACGGTGGTTGAACGCAAAGCTATCTCGTGATGGATTCTTTGGTTGGCCAATCCCTAGGGGCATCCTGCTACAATCATCATCAGCGGTGCCTGCAGGCCAGGCATGCGCAGTGGGGGTGTGGTACTATAGGTTCCCCTACGGGAAGATGACGACGGTGGTTGAACGCGAAGCTATCACGTCATGGATTCTTTGGTTGGCCAATCCCCAGGGGCATCCTGCCGCAGTCACCATCAGCGGTGCCTGGCCAGGCATGCGCAGTGGGTGTGCGTACGGCGGACAACGGCAAGGGAGGGAGGGACACAGCCTCGAGCATGAGATTCTTCGCATCTAATCCAATGTATAGGGGCATCCTGCCACAATCATCATCAGTGGTGCCTGGCCAGGCATGCGCAGTGGGAGTGTGGTACTCGGGGTTCCCCTACAGGAAGATGACGACGGTGGTTGAACGCGAAGCTATCTCGTGATATATTTTTGGTTGGCCAATCCCTAGGGGCATCCTGCCACAATCATCATCAGCTGTGCCTGGCCAGGCATGCGCAGTGGGTTTGCGGACGGCGGACAACAACGACAAGGGAGGGAGGGACAGAGCCCCGAGCATGAGATGCTTCGCATCTAAAAAGGCTTGCAAGCACTGAGTAAGCAAGTTTGGAAGCATAACGAAAGGGCCAGCTTTTTCAAACGAGCGAGAAGCTAAGGAGGCAAAGTGGCTCAGCCGCCAACCGGGTAGAGCACAGAAGCATAGCATTCGAAAAGTACCGGTTAGCAAGTGTTCGGGCTGTAGGCATGTGGGTGAAGAAACGGGGACGCATTGTGAAAACCTAAGTGACAGTGTAGTCAAAGGTTGTGAATGGACGCGGCGGAAAAAGTTAAGATGAAGCCGGAGGCCCATAACGGTAGGCTGCAAACATGGTGACAACTTGGCTGGGAAGAACTTTAATTGGTTTGTAGTACACTGCTGGTTGTAGCACTTAGGGAGCCCGGTGTCTTCCTCCGCCTCTGCCTCGATTTCTCTTCCTCCTCGTCTTCTTCCACCTTGTTCTCTGGGGCGTCATTGCGGGGGGTTGACCTTGACTCATGACGTAAGTGCCCTTTTCCAGGCCCATTCCCTGAGTGGGTAAGAGCCATCTGACTGGCACTTCCGCCACCATATTCCAGCATCATCGTAATCGTCATCTGTGCCTCGTGCAGTTCCTCGCTGCTACAGTTCAGTTCCACTGTTCGCCCCTGCCCGTGGAACCTCTGCTGCACCAACTGCTCCCCCATCTTGCCAACTATAGACTACCACGGTGCGAACGTGCCGAGACAGCGGGCTCCCTTCGAGCAATGAAGGATGAGGAAGAACTTATTCAGGAACCCGACGAGTCAGAGAACCGTAAGAACCGCGATCGCATGGCCCGCTTGTTTCGCTCGTGCTTTTCTTTGCGCTCATTTATCGCTTAATATCATGAACAAACTCGCCCAACGTTTGAGAGTGGCTGCCAGCCAAGTGCAATTATTTGAGGAAACCTGGCGCGCAGGGAAGGAGGAGGAGGAATAAATTTTATTGTCATAGAGCGAAATTGTGTTTGCTTCCCCGGGTGGTGGCGCCCTTAGTCCGCGGCACGGGAGACCTGCGCCGTTGCTCGAGCCCCAGTGAGAAAGAAAGAGATGAAACGTTCATTTGAAATTAAAGGTCTTGATTGGGCAAGGGTAGGTTCCCTCCTTCCAGGGCCCCTGTCTCCTCTGCCCCAGTCTTGGCCCTAAAGATCAGGGTCGTAGCTGGACAGAGCTGCCTCCCATAGCTCATATAACTCGGTGCTGGTGTTTACGGAGGCCCATATAATACGGCAACCCCAGGATACATGGAGTAGAGTGGGTACTTCACCGCTCTTATTACATACGTTTGAGAATTTCCTGGGGAACATCTTCGACAGTCTGAGGATGTTGGTACAGGTGTTCGTCTGTATTTGTCCGAGATACTGATTCTCTGCAGCTGTTAAACTTTTATCTGGTGGAGGAAAGAGAGCTCTGGCTTTTCTTTGAATGTTGAGGCGCTCACCGAAGGTATTGGGGAGAGGGGTGAGTATGCTAGGTCTACTGGCTGAGCGGTTAGTAAGTTCTCGTGCAGCTTCGTCTGCTCTGTCATTACCCTCAAGCTCGTCATGTCCTGGTGCCCAAATAATGTTTTTTGAATTTAGTGATATTGAGAGGTAAAATTTTTGAGAGCCTTTCGAGGATTCGGCCATTTATAATGCCTTGTACATGTAGCTTTCTTAGAGTCCGTAATTACTTGCTTTTTCCTTAGAATTCTCCATACCTTACGGCCAATAGAAGGGCGCCAATTTCGGCCTCCTCTGTGCTGGTTATTATTGTTGGTTATTGGTTAGATTATTGTCAAATATTATTAGAAATTCGCTGAATTTTTTCTCTTTGCATTCAAAGCCCCCCTCCTCCTCCCACCCGATTTGCCGTCCAGCCCTCCGCCGTGTCGGCTGCATGGAACTCGGCCGTTGCTGACCCTCATTCTAGGCTATTAAGTGCGAACTGGGAATGTATGCTGCAAGAGCGTAATTACTTAAAGTGAGAGCAAACAAGGAAAGCGAGTGGCCTCTTAGTTCACCCGACCACTTTGTTTTACGGCCACTAATTTCGGAATCGCAAAAGAGATTTCACGCTTCTGACGGTCGCGGCATTTTGTCACTGAGACACGCAACAAAACGGCAAGCTAACGCTGCACCATGTATTCGTAACGGCGACGCAAACGAGCACTGTTTAATCAAAGTGCACGTGTAGTGTGCAGGTACGCAAAAGAGCGGCGCGCCGCAGCAGGAGAGCCTGCGGTCCGCCGGACTCGCTGGCTTTTTAAAGCGCAATCATCGCCGATTGCGTCACTCTTCTTTATTTATCGGCTGTTTTTGAGAAGTTTTTGTCACCTAGAGTATTTGTTTAAACTAGAAATTTCACTTAAAATTTCACTTCGTACGACCATCGATCGGTGAACCTGCGAGTAGCAGACGCCGTCACGGCCCCGGCACTTTCGTCGGCGCTGTAAACGTATTTAGCGCTGCAAAGCTTTTTCCCGTAATGCCAAGTTGATCGCTGAAATAGATCGGACGCGTCGGGGATGGGCTGGTGACCACGTCGCAAAATAATCGGGAACGTCGAGCTCATTTTGCTTCTGTCAATACGGGATCCTATGGGACCCGCGCAGCTTTGTACTACCCGGAAGTACTGCCCGGAAGCCGCTTGCGCAGCGCCCCCTGGGCAGCGCAGGAGGCTCCTGATGATCAGCATTAGCTCGTCGCTGAGGCCCGAGCTGGTCAGCGCAAAGTTACATTGCTCAGGGGACGGATTGGGAATTGCAGGGACAGATTCGGTGTTTTGTCAGGCCCATGTGATGTGGTACAGGGATCCATATTCGTCGGGGCAGAGAGGGCATTTGTTGGGGGGAACTGGTACAGGTAGATGGCGAGTAGGTACGTGTTAGTCTGTAGGCGCCGCCAGATGATGGCTTCTTCTACACTGAGTTTTTTGTGTGGTGGTGGGAGCTTCTGGCTTAGAGACAGTAGTTCTGTAGGATTTCGCGGTACTGTGGGGGATGGGTTGCGGCACTTGCAGCCATTTCAGTACTGTCGGCCCATAAAGAAAGCGAACTAAAGGTGACTTACGTGAAGCACGCCAGCACGCTGCTTATGATATCGCGCAGCGCGCGCTATACCAAGCTCCGCAGGCCACAACGAGGTGTGACGAAATGCATTTGGTCTTCTTTCATACAGCCGCCTGCATATGACAATACATACATGTGATATGTCAATATACGGAACATGTCTTGATGATGAATATCCGCTATTTACTGCATATGCAAATGTCAATGTATGCGGCAGACGGTTAAACTTAATTAAGCTTGTGCTGGTCTCGTCCCACCATCACTTTTTAATATGGCGCACATGGTACGCATTCCAGGGAATTCTTAGAGTTGAAACAGTTACTCGAGGTGTTGCTGAACACTGTTAACTTCTGGCAATGGTGTGTAGTTGGCACACATGCCGCGTTTGTTTATTGCCACCTTGGTCCACTACGCCCGCACTTCGTGGCTTCGGTCGGGCACCTCAGACCAGCAGCTCAGGTGTGCTACATCACGTGATCATGAACTCGCTGATAGGGCTCCAAATCCAAAGGCGTTTTCCAGTCATTCTGCCAACTTTTCAGAATGAGCATGTGTTTTTAGGCAATGAGAACTCGATATGGCGCCATCCCTTGACGGCGTTGTTTAACCACCTCGTCACCTTGACTTGAGGGGAAGATAATGATTCGTGGACCTTCCACGAAAAAAAACTATTACTTCTACCTTCAGCGCACTTGCATCTATCTGATAGTGGCCGTGTGCGCAGAAGAGAACCTTCTGGAGAGTACCGCTGCGGTCGCCACCGACAGCAGCAGGACCCGCTACGTCAAAGGGGCGGCACTGTTCTTGTGCGCGGCCGTACCTCCGTCCCTCATCGTCTTCCTGGTCGGGCTGCTCCAATACTACGCTTGGGTACGTACCCACGTACAGGATTCCTAATCTTGCTTTTTAAATCATTGGCCACATTTTCTGCCGAGGCTCCGCTGCGAAAGCCTTGTCTCCCGGACACTTCGGGCGTGCTGTTGGCGTTCATTGGCTGCGTAGGCCGTTGATTCTGAGCTCCGGCGTGCTCACGGCCGCCAACTCGGCAGACTCTGAGCGGCCTTTCTTGTCGACGACTTTGTTTCACCTCAGAGTATATGTTTAGCGGGGGTGGGCGTAGCTGGCGGGCCAGAAGAAACAATGTCGACGCGGAAAGGCGCGTGGCAGTACACGCACCTGTGAGTTGAGTACCGATTCAGAGTTCCGTGCTCGATAGTCTGCGCGTGCACGTGTGCGTGTGTGTACGTGCGTGCGTGAGTACGTGCGTGTGTGTAGCTTTGCATTTTCTGATCAGGAAAGCGCAGCTGCACTGCAGGCCGGTCAGCAGGTAGTTTTAACTTGTAGCCAACCGGACAACCGGTTCAGTTTTGAGATCCCCCCCTGCACCCCCCCACCCCCCCACGAGGTCGATATAGCTCACATCGCACGTTTAGAATCCACGTCCATTATATGAGCTCGAGTGCTTATAATTTATTTAAGGAGAATTCTCTGAGCAAGAATATCGCTAACCACACTGCCAGATGGAAAATTTGAACCAAATGGGCTTTTTTTATTTATTACGTGGCTTATGTTTCGCAATAGAAACACGTGTCCTAAACTCATTGAATAAAAATGAAGAGAAGATATGTGGTAATCATTTAAAGTAATTTCCTTATTTCTCGCATATGTCCAGACGAAGCTGCTGGCGGAAAAGGAGAATTGATATACGCATATTGTAACAAGCAAGACGAGCTAACGCGGCAGAATAATGCATAGCAGATGCCGAAGCGCTATCCGCCCAATGGGGTGACCGCCCCAAAGCCAAGAAGAACATCAAAGAAGCACCCAAGCCCAACTCGAGGGACATGCGATAATTCTTAGTCCCAGCATCAAAATCCTAGGAGTTCACCTACAAGCAGACACCAAGAGTGACATCTCACCAAAAAAACTGAAGCAAACCACCGATCAAAAAATGCACACGATTACAAGGGTGTCAACCACGGAGGGAGGAACGAAAGAGGCGGATGCCCTGCGCTTCTTCGTCGAGGCATTCGTCACTTCGAGGGTCTCCCCGTACCTCTTACTGAACAAGAGAGACATAAATCTCCTCAATAAACTCATACGGAAGTCGGTTAAACATGCCATACGATTACCCACGATCGCGTCCACAGACAAGCTTCTCAGGATGGGCCTACACAACACAGCAGAAAAATTGATCGAAGGTCATCTATCCAGCCAAAAGGCCAGACTCAGCCGAACTAGAGGTGGACGAAAAATTCTCAAGAGAGGGTAGACGGCCCTTGACGCGATCCCTCAAGTGCAGATACCAACCCGCTGGCACCATTCCATAATTACTCACCCACTGTCCAGAAATTACTCACCCACTGCACCGTCACGTGGCATTTTTCATATTTCGCGGGGTTTTTTTATCACTCAGAATAAATGAGTACGCAATTAGTTCGTCGCTGAAAATACCGCAGTTAGATGCCCCTCGTGGGTACCTACAAGTGCCTCATTGACACTTCAGTGATTATGACAGTACTTCTCGAGTTAGATAATTAATTACAATTAATTAGTTAAGTATAATTAACGAAAAAATTACTATCCGCTTCTCCACAGTACTGCAAACATTACGCACTAGGTTTTCTTCGCGTAACGCCATTGCTGTTTCTTTAAATCTTGGTGCATGATAGCTGAGACACTATAATCTCACATCGGTCATCATTGGCAATACTTATGGGCCTTCCCGGTGCAGTTTGCGACCAATGAACGCCAGGTGGAAAAAGACGTGGTGTGCACAAGCGCCGGCTGCAAGCGTCTGGAGCGCTTCCTGGAGACTTCCATCAATACGTCGGCCGACGCCTGCAACGACTTCTACGCGTATGTCTGCAGCAACCAGAACTACACCAGCACCTTTAAGACGGTACGTATCTCTACGATACACACTTCGCCGCAACACGAACACGCATCTTCTCCACCTGTGCGATGCGCACGTTCCGCGCAACCCAAACCACGTGAGCCTGATCCGGTTCCCCCGGTACTGTCGGCTCATCTGCACTGCACGGCAGAGAAAGGCCTACTGGTGTAGCGTCATTACTGACGTCGAGATTACTTCAACTCACTCTTATCAGCGGCAGGGATTGAAATAACTTGGTTTGCAGATAGCCGAATTAGGCAGCCGATAGCGTCACTAGTAGAGGCAAACAACGCATATTCACGCTGTTTTTGTCCAACTCAGTGACTACATTCCACGACAATAACATGCACGCCGGCCCTGCTAGAAACTTGGTACGTCCATGTGTCCACTAGCTATAGCTCCTGCTGACTGGCCTCCAAGAACTAAGCGAGCTTTACCCTGCCACTGGCTTGTGAGGTGTGCGTCAATGGTTTTGCCATTGAGCCTGAGCATTCGCGCGCGCAAGGAGAAATAACGTCGCCACTGCAGCCTCGGGTAAGTTTATGGGCTGCATATTCACTTGGTTGCGGCCAGCCAGTGGCGGCATAAAGTGTCGAGGAAAATATGGGGCAACGAGTGCGGGTATGGGCGCCGTGCAGTGAACAGAGGGCGACACTGAGCCGCGACACCCAGCGCCACCATCGGGGAATAAGAAAAACACTGGGTAGGCCACCGCTCGCCAGCGTGCTCGGGTTTCGGTTGCGCTCCTGCTTGGCGGCACGGGATCAAATGTAGTATGCGGAATTTTTAAGTTTTATATTAATTAAAACATACTACAGTAATTCCACCGCACCGGGCTAGGAATAGACTGAAGGACTGAACTGTTGACTACGCGTACGGAGGAGGAGGGCAAGCGACACTGACTTTGCCATGCATAGCCAGAACGCAGGTGGAGCCTTTTGCGCCTCACAGCGCAGCGAAGGCAGTAGCTTTCCTTCTGGGCTTTGTTTCTTTTTAAAGCCTCTCGGTTGATAACACTCCATCCTGTCGCCGTTGCAGCGCATTCCGCAAACTTAAGCCACTTAAGCTCACCTAACCACTTGATAGACGCCTTTGCAAGGGCGCGTGCACAGTGCCTAAAGCAGGCGGCCGGCCAGGACGGTGCGGCTCGGCCTACCCAGTGTTGCGCGGAGGTGCGGTAGATGGCGCTACGCCCGCTCGGCAAACTGCAGCGGCAGTGGAAACGTGAAAACGTGCGCACAAAAGGCTCCACCTGCGTTCTGGCTATGCATGGCAAAGTCAGTGTCGCTTGCCCTCCTCCTCCGTACGCGTAGTCAACAGTTCAGTCCTTCAGTCTATTCCTAGCCCGGTGCGGTGGAATTACTGTAGTATGTTTTAATTAATATAAAACTTAAAAATTCCGCATACTACATTTGATCCCGTGCCGCCAAGCAGGAGCGCAACCGAAACCCGAGCACGCTGGCGAGCGGTGGCCTACCCAGTGTTTTTCTTATTCCCCGATGGTGGCGCTGGGTGTCGCGGCTCAGTGTCGCCCTCTGTTCACTGCACGGCGCCCATACCCGCACTCGTTGCCCCATATTTTCCTCGACACTTTATGCCGCCACTGGCTGGCCGCAACCAAGTGAATATGCAGCCCATAAACTTACCCGAGGCTGCAGTGGCGACGTTATTTCTCCTTGCGCGCGCGAATGCTCAGGCTCAATGGCAAAACCATTGACGCACACCTCACAAGCCAGTGGCAGGGTAAAGCTCGCTTAGTTCTTGGAGGCCAGTCAGCAGGAGCTATAGCTAGTGGACACATGGACGTACCAAGTTTCTAGCAGGGCCGGCGTGCATGTTATTGTCGTGGAATGTAGTCACTGAGTTGGACAAAAACAGCGTGAATATGCGTTGTTTGCCTCTACTAGTGACGCTATCGGCTGCCTAATTCGGCTATCTGCAAACCAAGTTATTTCAATCCCTGCCGCTGATAAGAGTGAGTTGAAGTAATCTCGACGTCAGTAATGACGCTACACCAGTAGGCCTTTCTCTGCCGTGCAGTGCAGATGAGCCGACAGTACCGGGGGAACCGGATCAGGCTCACGTGGTTTGGGTTGCGCGGAACGTGCGCATCGCACAGGTGGAGAAGATGCGTGATGCGAGAAGATGCGAGAAGAAGCGGCAGCGGCAGCGGAGGTGACGGCGCGGAAGACGAAAACGATAAGTTTTTGATTTTTTTTCGTTCCTTTGTTTGTGATAATGTTGCAGAAGTAGGACTCGACTTAAGTAATAGAGGTTAGCAGGTAAAAGAGCAGTTAGCGTGAGTTAATAGGAATATAAATGTAACATGTAGTAAAGCCACGTGGTAGCAGTTAGTGCTTTTTTTTCTGGTTGTGTTTTGGCGCAGCGATAGGGATGTTTTGAGGATAGGAGCAACGTGGGTGACAGCACAGGGGCGACGCGACAGGTTTTTTGGTGTTCGAGTGGAGGAAAAAAAAAACAATTCTAAGCGGGCTTATTAAATTTGTTTGTGTGACGGGGCGACTTAGGCCTAGGGGTTGGCCGAACGATGGCCCCGAGGACTAGGGACGAAGACCAAGTGCAGTGCCAAGAGGGCCTGCGCTGGTGCTACTTGGGAGAGACCGAGTTTGAGCGTGTGGCCGACGCTAAGAAGGCGCCCTTCGAATGTAGGCCTTGCGAACGAACAAGGCAAGGCTTCGAGCGCCTCGAGAAGCAGTGTAATGCTAAGGTGGAGGAGCTGGAGGGGTACCTAAGGGAGGAGAGAGAAGCGCGGATGGCTCTCGAGGCGCGGGTTGCCGAGCTTGACAAGGCGGGGCAGGCGAAGACCGCCCAGTTGGTGCGCACGATGGCCGAGCTGGGCGAAGCGCGAGAAAGGCAGGCCCAGTTGGAAAAGCGGGTGGAAGAGCTCGTCACTCCGGCGGTAGGAGACGACGTGAGTGCGCGGCATCAGCACGATGAGCGGCACGCCGGCAAGAACGCAGAGCCACAGGGCGCGACTGATGCTGAGCGCAAGAGCGGTGTCCGTCAACGCCGAGCGGACTCGGGTCGCAAAGAAAGCACCGAGGCTTCGCCGGAAAGTGGTGGATCGCCAGCCAGGTCGTTTGCTGCCGTGGTCAACCACAGTAGCCCCCGAACACCTGCAAAAGGGCCGGTTAAAGGCGAGAGGAGGCGCCAAGTCATAGTTGTCGGCGACTCCAACATGGGCAGGGTGGGAGAGGTGATTAAGGGGAGGGTGGGAGACGACGAACGCGTGAAGGTGAGTAAGCTTCCCGGAAAAAGAGTCGGGGAAGTAATACAACAGGCAAAGGGGCAACTGTGGGATAGAATGGAGGACCGCAGCTTGGTAGTGATAATGGGGGGTGTGAACGATGTGTTGCAGGGACGCGGAGGAGGGTTCGCAAAGCAGATTGCGAAGGGGGTCACCGAGCTGAGGGCGGTCTCGGAGGATGTGCAGATTGCGGTTTGCACGGTGCCGGAGGTGCAGAAACAAGGGGTCCACGTAGAAAGGGCGGTGGTTGCAGCAAACAGGGAGCTTTGGACCCTGGGTAAAACGATGAAGTTTGAGGTGGTCAACCTGAACCGGGACCTGGTCCGTGCAGGCCGCAACGGGGCGTTTGTGTTCGACGGCATACACTTCAGTGGCCGTCTAGCTGAGCCTGTAGGGCACCGACTGGCAGCCCGCGCAGTGGCTTTTTTAGGGGGCCCCCGAACGTTCAAGAAGAAGGCGGACTGAGTGGAGGCGGTATCGAAGGGCAGGAGGGAGGGGGCACTGATGCACGGTGGCGGAAACGTAAAGCAAAGAAAAGGAAAATAAACCGTGGAACTAAAATTAGTTACATAAACATGCAAGGCGGCCGCAAGCAGGAAAAATGGATTGAGATACAAACCCAACTCGAGAAGGAAGAAATTGACGTGTACGCCCTGACTGAAACCCACCTGAGAGATATGGAGGAGCCACCAGTGATGGATGACTACGTATGGGTGGGGTGCAACAGGGCAGCGGGAGAGAGGAAAGGTGGGGGCGTGGGCATGTTGATTAGGCGAGGAGGGAATTGGCAAAGGGAGAATCAGGGCTGTAAGGAGCACTTATGGGTTTGTGGAACGGTGGGTGGAAAAAAGACACGGTTGGGAGTGGCCTATCTGTGGATAGGGAATGGCGCCAGAGAACAAAATAAAGAGTTGGTGGGCTGCCTCAGGAAGGACATAAAGAAATTTAAAGAATCCGGCGAGGTGATATTAGTAGGCGACTTAAATGCCCAAATTGAGGATCTAGATGGATATACGGACTATAACGGCTCAATGGTTCTAGATATGTGTGAAGAACAGCAACTAGTAATAGTTAACCGGGAGCATAAATGCGACGGGCAGATAACGTGGCAAAGCGGCAATAGACAGTCTTGCATAGACTACGGCCTGGTCTCGGAGCACACGTACGAGCGGTTGAACCAAATGACGATAGATGAAGAAGGAGAAAACAGCCTGGGCAGCGACCACAGGCGTATAATCCTGAAATTTGGCAGTGGAGGGGCTAGGCAGGAAACACCGGAGGTTTGGCTCCCTAAATTGAGCGAAAAGCAGGTAGCAGACATTGTCAATAGCATCGAAAGAGAATTAGAGGCCGAGCCCACGAAGGTGTGGGAATATGACGAGGTTGTGAGTTGTATACAGAAGGAAATATACAAAGTAAGGAAACAAAACCGCTGGAGGGGTAAAAGGAAACCACGAAGCTGGTGGGACAAGGAAATTAAACTGGCTATTGAAGAGCGACAACGGGCTTCTAGATTGCACAGAAAGGCAAAACAATGGGATATCAGGATGAAGAGGTGCAGCTACGGTGGAGCCGGTACCGAGAAAAGAAATTTGAGGTGCAAAAACTAGTACAAGCAAAGATTAAAACTGCGAGTGAGAAATGGGTATCAGGTATACGTAAGAAGGATAAGAGCGCCCCCAAAAAAATCTGGAATCATTTAAAAGCATTGGGAATGACGACTAAAGAGGTGCAGACTCAGATACAGGACGGGGACGGTAACGTTCTTCTGGGGGACAGCGCATTAAAATACCTACATGGAGTCATAGCAAATACTTTCTACCAAACACGCGAGATATCGGCTACCCGGACACATGTGGCCAATAGAAGAGCGACAGATAAAGAATTTAATATCGAATTTTCGGACTGGAAAAAGGTAGAACACAGTGTTCCCAAAAGTACGGCAACAGGACCGGACGGTATCCAAATAGAGATTATCAACCATTTGGGACCAGCGGGAAAGACGCACTTGTATAGAGCCATCGAGCGCGCTATAAAATCCGAGAGGATTCCCACGCAATGGCGCGAAAGCAGAATGAGTTTGATTTATAAAGGCAAGGGAGAGAAGGACAAGGCGAGCTCTTACAGGCCGATTACAGTCACGTCAGTGCTCTATAGATTAGCTATACAAGCCATCAAAACCGAGTTGTTGAAGGGGGTGGAAAGTAACGGTATTTTAGGGGAACTGCAAAATGGATTTAGGCCAGGTCGACGCCTAGAAGACAATATTTTCGTAATAACCCAGACCATCGAAATTTCGGCAGCGCAGGGCAGACCAACATGGCTTCTGTTTCTGGACATAAAGGGAGCCTATGACAACGTGGATAGGGGATTGCTGTGGCATATACTGGAAGAGGAGGGGATTGGGTCAGATTTTGTGGGGCTGCTAAGGGCAATATATGAGGATAACAGGGCGCATATTACATGGGAAGGGCGTACAGGCACAGAGCCCGTATACATTCGAAGAGGTTTAAAGCAGGGGTGCCCCCTTTCGCCATTGCTGTTCACACTGTACATTAGAGGAATGGAAAGATGATTGGAGGAGAGTGGATTAGGCTTTGACTTGTCGTACCGAAGCAATGGAGAGTTGGTGGAGCAACGGATTCCGGGATTGATGTACGCGGACGATATAGTGTTGCTGGCAGATAATGCGGAAGACCTTCAAAAACTGGCCGACATTTGTGGTGATGAGGCAACGTACCTAGTACTGTATTTTAACCCACAGAAATCTGCAGTCATGGTGTTCAACGAGGAAGCTCATACAGCACCAATAAGAATTCAACAGGAGGCCATACCATTAGTAAATAAGTACAAATACTTGTGGATCTGGCTTAATGAAGGAAAAGGCTACCTGAATGTCCATGAAGAACACCTCAAACTGAAAGGGAGGCGAAATGCAGCAGTAATGAAACATAGAGCACTTTGGGGTTACAATAAGTACGAGGTAGTGCGAGGCATCTGGAAAGGGGTAATGGTGCCGGCGCTCACGTTCTCTAATGCCGTATTATGCTTAAAGTCCGATATCCTGTCGGGACTGGAGGTTAACCAAAAGGCAGTCGGCAGATTAGCACTGGGAGCTCACAGTAAGACTACAAATGAGGCGGTACAAGGCGATATGGGTTGGGCTTCATTTGAGGCGAGGGAAGCGCAAAGATACGTTTTGAGGAGCGGCTGAGACATATAGATGAGAAGAACTGGGCAGCCAGAGTGCACAGGTACCTGTACCTTAAAAGTGTGGACACCCAATGGCGGAAGAGGACGCAAAAGCTGGCGACTAAATATACCTTGACCGCGGCAAATAAACAAGGGCGGGGCAGTTAAAAAGCAAGTGAAGGAAACAGACGCTCATGCGGAAAGAGAGGATGGAAAAGAAGGCGTCGCTGGGAATCTACAAAGCAAGCAAAAAAGAGATCCGGAAAGAGAACTTTTATGACAACAATAAAGGTAGTGCGTTGCTCTTTGAGGCGCGGGCTGGCTGCTTGAGAACTCGAACTTACATGAGCAAATATTCGTCCCAGGATGAGACATGTGTTGTATGTGGCAGGGATAAAGAAACAATCGACCGCATAGTAATAGGATGCCAAAAGATTCAGCCGGATAGAATTGGGGGGAAAGTCCTACTTCCTGAGGCACTGGGCTTCGCAATAGATGGAAACATTAACTGGTCAGCAGTAGGTATTACTAAGCAGCGGCTAGAGCATTGGTGGAAAAAAGCAGGGAAGTCGATAAAATAACAGCCCAGCCAGGGGTAGCGGCAGGGGAGAATTAAAAAGAAATCCGAGTTGAGGGACTAAATTTAAATTCCAATGGCGCACGCCATCACCCCGATTCAAAAGGGAGGCCGTTAATCATCATCATCATCATCATCAAACTTGACTGCACGGAGCCTTAGAGACAGCATGATACCAGTTCCTTTCCTTTGTTCGTGTAGCTGACTGCGTCTTCGGGTGGTGCGCCACGCAGATGAGGCAGCAACAGAGGGCGAGCTTAACGCGGACACTGCGTGCGTCTCCCGTGCCAGCACAGCGCCAGACCGCGCTGCAGAAGATGACGGCGCTGTTCTGCTCGTGCGTGTCTCTCGTCTCCGAGAACCGGACGGAGGGTGCCGAACTGTGGTCCTTTCTGGATCAGCACGGACTTCTGCCTCTGCGTCGCGTGAGGGGCGCCGCGGGCATGCAAGACCCTCTGGACAGCGTGGTCCGCTTGTCGGTCACGTACGGCCTGCAGCCGCTCGTGGCCTTCGCCTCGCACGGAAGCCCCGGCCAGAGCCGCTACCATCATGTGAGCGCTCGCACCCCTCGCCTTCGTGCGTAAAGCCTCTAGTCCCGACGGCGAGCTTGGATTTGCATGCTTTAAGCACGATTAATGATTAGGGCCAGAAATTTGTCATTGTACCCCAAGCACGTCTTTCCAACAAAGTCGATGAAGAAAAGCTGCGCTGATCGATCTCCAATATCTATCCTTGCGTCACAAAACCGACATGGCACCTGTTCATATACCATTGCTGTGGTGCAGTGAATGAAAAAAAAAAAAAAAGTCTCTTAACGTGCTTAAGAAGCTCAACGCGCGTGCAAGCGAACGGAAACGTGTCGACAGTGCAAAATAAAATAAACGACTGCGCAGTCTTACCTGGAGTCCACTTAAACACTTTGAGGGCACGCTGAATACGCCACTGCAATTCTCCCTGAATAAAAAAAAAAAGTAGCGACTTTAGAAAATACCGAAACCTGAACCGAATCGCTATTCATGCTAATATTTTATGGAAAATGCAGCTGGATTTCAGTTCGTGCTTCCAGACGTGGCAGCTACGTCGACGAAAATTGGCCGACTCTAGCGATTTGCCGGGTTTCGTCCTTGGGCGAATTTCTCTTCTGGCGCCGCCCTTGGACGACACTGCTGTGCTCGCACTCAGCGAGGACATTATTTCTACAGAAAATGAAGGTGTGTCCTTCATACGTTTGCATTTCTGTCCCGCCGTCTCTCCGTCCTGCCATTGGGGGCGAGTAGCAGCGACCGCTTCGTAAACTCGGTGGCAAGGCAAGGTAACAACCTGAGAAGCGCTGCAATGAGGAAGCAGACGATCGGCACCCGCCTTGTCTTCTTCCTCGAGCACACGGCGCGCGCCTTCTGGGAACACCTATGTACAAAGACTACGCCGCATTCACCTGGCGCATTATGTGCATGTCAGCATAAGCGCGAGACACATGCACGACTACGCCGTCGTATGCAATGCACAACTGGCCGGAAATATGGCTGCCACGAATGGCGTATTCGGTTGGGCGTTTACGATCCCCTTACAAAAATGGTTATTGAGATTGAATTGAAAGTCAATTGACTTTACTCAGTACATTGTGTTGACAGTCAATTGACTTTGAATAGAAATTTTGTATTGAGTTCTCGTTGAAAATTGGCCGCCGCGTTTCAATTGAAACTCAACGCTGAGTTTCAATTGAAAGTCTATTGACTATAGTCAACATGTCTGTTGATTTTCAATTGACTTTCTGTTGAGTCTCAATACACTTTTCCTGTTGAGTTCCTGTTGTGACGTGTCAATTGAAAGTCTATTGAGAAAAGTCTGTTGAGTTCCAGTTGAGTCTGTGTTGACTCTCTATTCATTCTCCTGTTGAGTTCCTGTTGAGAAATGTCAAATGAAAACCTACTGAGCATATTCAAGACAGCCCGTTTGATTTCCTGTTAGTTTTTTGTCAAGTTATTTCAACAATTGCATAGTAAAGTTCAGTTAACTGTACTAAATATATACTAAGTCTGCTTCAATATTGCAAAAACATTCTAAAAACTGTCGTCAAGGTGTCCAATGAGCAGGCAAAATAGTGAGGTGTTGCATGGCAAAGCTTGCTTTATTGCTCACGAAAGCATCACGGGAGGGCTGGAGCCTCGCAGGGTCCACTTGCCTACTTGACTGTGTAGCCTGCAAAATACAAGAAACAGACTTGTTTGTTTGCACCAGTCAAGTACGAAATGATGATTGCATCCCTTCTCATTAAGCATGCTGGTTTAAGTACCTGGCTATTTTAAAAGTTACCTGGCTTGTATGTTTGGAAAGCAGGGAGATAGCAGTTCAACAAATGTATAAGCTTTCCTCAGATTTTAATGCCGTAAGCCAAGCTAGCCGCACCAATTAATTCTACAATTGGTAGGGAGTGGAATGCCTTTAGTTGAATGCCTTCCGCATTAAGGCGCCTGAAATCTACAGGAACGACTATGTTTCAAGGCGGCAGGGAGCCAAAAAATCACCCGCATGGGTCCGTAATCGTGTCTTCCACATCTTTCAGGCCCAAAAGAAATCCAAATAGGCCTATAAAGACTGGTAGAGCCACTACCTGACAGGAGAAACCCCAAACCTGTGCAAAAGCATACCTGTCAACCTGTGCATTTTGTTTTTTGAAATTTTAATGCTTGAAATCTCGTAAAACAAAATTAGAAAATTGTCAACTTGCATGAACTTGTTTACAAAACAAGCCTTGATTAAAAAAAACTAGGATCAGATGGTACTGTAATCTAAAGTTACTACATCAGGCAATCATCGCAAATGGCTTTATGAATGGATGAGCACATAATACTTTGTGCTTACCGACTAGTGGAAAAAAATACATGAACCGTGATGAAAAAAAAAAACGTGGCAAAAAGAACGTGACAGGAAAAATACATAACTTGAATTTCGCAGTCTTTTACACTCTTGTAATGCTGAAGTATGGTGTGTGCCTTGCAGTACGTTTACCAAACAAGTAGCACTAAGCAGCAGCTTAAAGGGATCATATGAGACATGGGTATATCCACATTTTTGCCTTCATCATAACAATGCCAGAGGGGTATACCAGTATAACAAGGCCGTCTAATGCCAGTTTACACACAAGGAGAACACGAAACAGTTTTGTTTGGTGAGGGGAAAAACATCAGTTTCTGTAAATGAGAAATAATTTAAAAGCTTGTATCCCTTTGCTTGGCGAGATTTTCTATACACTAGCAGCACTAAAACAGTATAGTGATACCATGCCGACCAATCATTTGGGTAATTCCTAGAGGCAGAACATCTGTCAAAACAGATTGACTAAGCCCTCGCGCAATGCCGGTGTAGCATCAGTCAGTGGCACGTCTGATGCCACATTCAGCCAAAATGTTATTCAGTGATTTTGCTATTACTCACACCACATTCAGCCCAACTTATTCAAAACTGCTCCGAGAAAGGCAGTCAACAGGTTGTGATTAGAAGCAATGGCAAATTTCAATTTACGCTAGCAAGTCGAGCAAGTGCTTAAGTCAAAACTGGTATTCATCAGTTTGAAAGTTTGACGCCTGTGCATGTTCTAGCGCAAGCTGCCTAGCACCTGTGACAAAAATTGGCAAATGAGAAATTCACGGCAAGATACATGGAGAGAATTGGCACTTAGTGGTAAAAGACTAATATATGACAACAGTGTGCAGTCTGTTTCCAACTACTACTAACGCAGCAGGTTTTTTTCTGCATTGGTTTTAAAGCCAAAGTGTCTGCTTGCCTTTAGGGTGCCGAGGTAACACATCAGACTTGTGTAAAGATGTTTTGGGTTTAAACCCTACCTTCTGCGGATACATAGTCTCTATTTTCCAAAAGCAATCAATGAATTTGTTATATTCTTGGGCATTATTTTTTTAGCTGGGATGAAGTACGGTTTAGGCCACATTTGTCACTGCTCTGCACTCAGGGAACGCTCTTTCTCCAAGCAATCGTTCAAATTAATACGCAAATATATTGCTGGCTGCCAGCACTTTAGCTTGCAAGTATATTTTACCGCCATGTCTCCTAACTGGTTGAACACACTATCCTGTTTGTGACTGGTAGATCTGCCTCTCAGCCTAGCGCTGTCAGGTGTGCTTGCATGGCACAGTATTCGTGCGTTTGTTATTGATCCGACAGGCACTTGTTCGATTCAACCTCTTTCATTTTTTTTTTCATTTTCGTTAACTTCGTTCGTCAAACATTTTATTTATCTTCATCATGGTGTTCTTCCTTTTTTTATGACACTTCGTACTAGGTAATTCATGGCTGCTGCTCCGTTCTGTAGCGGCACTGCATCTGGGATTTTATTCATTCGTCAATTGCCTTCAAAGGTTTTGTTAGATCTTTAGCTTAAGATACATACAAATATAGAACACGCGAAAGCAATACAGCAGCGCGGAAGACAATAAAACACTGATTGATGTCAAAATGTTGTGTGCCGGTACAATAGCCTCCCCCTTCAATTTGTTACACTTACGTACAGTATTTTTGCAAGGCTGAAGTGAAATCATACCCTTTAGGTCGATCTGGAGACGGCGGGAATAAAAACACTGTTCATATACCGAAAAATAACCAAGTCGTGAGTATCGCCATTCAGGAAGGTCTGCACAACATTTGTCATGATGAAATGTACAGTGTGCGTCAGGCTTGTCTAGGGCAAGCGAGCGCACGGCTCCGGAGCGTGCTGGCGGCATCTGCTGATAACTGCTGGGTTAGAGATAGCTTGCCATTGCGCGTGCGCGGATCTCGGACAGGGTCGGGCCGGTCGTCATTTCGCATGGGCCACTGTTATTTGCAGACGCCACCACCCACGAGGGGCACTGGTCTTCCCCAGTGCCAGCCATGAGCGGTGACAGGCCAGATAGACGCGCCGTTTGACGCGTTTATCGCAGGCAGTTACGTAATCGCATAAAGCAACGAGCGCCAATCTTCTGCATCTCAAGCGCACCAAACGGAAAGCACGCAACAAGAATTCACTGCAGGGATTTCGGTCGAACCTGTTGTGCGATTACGTAAGTCCCTGGGGTGATAATGCACCGCGTCAAATAACGCACTGATCTCCGGCGTCACCGCTCACGGCTGGCACGAAGAAAAGAAGCACCCGTTGCGGGTGGTGGTGTCTCCAAATTTTAGAGGCCAAAGCTGAGCGACGACCGGCCAGGGCCTGTCCGAGATCCACGCACGCGCAATGGCAAGCTATCTCTAACCCAGCAGCTATCAGCAGATGTCGCCAGCATGCTCCGAAGCCGCGTGCTCGCTTGCCCTTGACAAGCCTGACGCGCACTGCACAGGAGCGCTCGGAAAGAATGAACTTACCTTATAACAACGTCGCTCCCAGCGGGGCTCCCAGCGTGGTGAAATTGACGGATTCCAAAGCGTGGCTAACAGGGATGGTAACACCTCACTTCGCAAGCTTCTTCACCGTACGATCACAGCGCACAAACACAACACGACACACAAAGGATGTTCACCGGCGGTAGAAGAGCGCATACGATGGCTTTTCCTCCAATAAATTCGATGTATCGCCAGCTGCACTGCAATGTCTGACCTTCGATGCTGGTTGAAAAGATTCGCACGCGGCACATAAATCGCCAACAACACGAGGAAAGCTATAAATTTGCACAGAACAGCGAGAACGACCGCACGACCGCACCACGCCGGATTCCGCACATCCGGGATTGCGACCAAGCGACATTGGCTTGGTTTCAAGTCGGTTTGCGATGGCTATGCCACAGCTACGCATTCTTGTGAAAACTGAGCGTGAAAACATTGAGACGAGATATCAAAAAAAGCTACGGCGGCTTGTGAGTCCTATGTTAATATTTACAATAATCTTTTATAGAATTATTACCAACCCCTCTAGCAGTAGTAATAATATTATATTGCAGATAACCGAACTCCGCCGAGGTCGCAATGTTGGCTGTCAGCGCCACTGGCGGCAGTGGCAACGCCGCGTACTAGACATTCGTGACAGCGCGGTCACTTCAGCTTAGCGTGGGAGGGTGCCAGAGGAACCAAAAGAACTGGTTATTGCCGGGTGTGGAGGTGGATGGCACGTCTTTTGTGTCCGGGCGCCCGCTTCGGCGAACTGCAGCAGGAGAGAGGACGGAAGAATTCTGGAAAGTCCAATCTTTGAAAACAGCTTCAAAGTTCTTGATCTGCTTGCGGGCGCAAGATATTTGCTAGGCGCTTGTGTTTGAGAAACGTAGTCCGCGGACGCGTTGACATCGTTAGCGAGAGAGCGGTTCGGAGTGTAACAAGCGGCACGCCAGCCCACTAATTTGTTCGGTTTCTCTCTCTCTTTTTTTTTTTTTTGTAGTGGCGTGAAGCAGTGTCAGGCTCGTTCTTTCTTTTTGTGACCCTGTGCAGTAAAGATGAGTTGTTAATCAGCGCTTCAGTTTGTCTTTCTTCATTGTTTTCTTCGTTTGTTCGTTCGTTCAGTTCGTGTGAGCGGCGGCGCCTTGGACTGGCGTACGGAGTTCTTTTGCAGTGAAAGAACTGTTTTCACCTGTTTTAATAGAGCGTAGATGCGCGTTTGCTCCTTGTGGAATTCTCTGCATTCCACATTGCTGTTCTACTGTTGTTATCATAGACAGTTCACGGTATCCTCAAGGAAAGTTATGTATGACGGGGAATAGAACTCGCGTCCTTGGGCTCAGACCACGGCGGGGTGCGCGAGTGATAACTGGAGTAATGAAGTTCACGAGTGAACGACGATGAGGCCAAGCCTGCGTTCGCTTGTTTTAAAAGTTCGCTGTGTACAAAAATTTAATTGTTCTTTTTTCGAAGTTTAGGGATTTACACCAAAGTTTTGCTGTTTTTTTTCTGAGTATTTATAGGCACAATTTCGTCACTGGAATATTCTTGTGCGTTTGGGTTTGTGAGATAAGTATTCATTTCTGCAAAACAGCGCTGTTAGTATCGTGCCTCCACAGAAAAACACTGAATCATCGCACTAGGATGCGATGTCACATATGCCTTTTGTAGATGTAGCAGATTGAATCGCGTTTTAAATGTACCTCCTCCCCACCTACCTTCCCGGAACACAAGGTATCACAGCATTGTATGTGTGAAAAGAGGTAGGGGGAGTGACGACTTTTTTTTGTCCCCAGAACTGGGACCCGAGATGTGTAGCCTCGCCCCCCCCCCCCCCCCCCCCCCCGCCTTTCCGTTTTTTCCCGGCGAGATATGCATGCTTCATGATTCCGCTCCAACTTTCCCGGAAGACTGACTTCGAATATGTCCACTGCCGCTAAAGCGGAAGCTTAGCAGCAGTAGTGGAGATTGCTCACTCATTATGTCAATGCGTGCTAAGGTATAAAGAAGAAAATGCGCTGCTATTGCAAGGAAACGATTCCGCGGGAGTCACGTGCCAGAAGAGATGAGTCACTAGAGTTTTGTCAATGTTTATTTCCATTGTTTTGTGCAAAGCATGTTGCGGTAGTATTTGAGGAAATGCAGTCAAAAATTGTCCAATATAATTGATTTCCCCACTTAGCAGGTATAATTATTATTTGGGCGAAGATGCTGCCAGGCGTTGCGCTACTGAGCACGAGGTCGCGGGTTCGATTCCCGGCCGCGGCGGCCGCTTTTCTGATGGAGGCGAAAAGCAAAAACGCCCGTGTGTGCGAGATTTCGGCGCACGTTAAAGATCCCCAGGTGGTCAAAATTAATCCGGAGCCCTCCACTACGGCGCGCCTCATCGTCTGCGTTGCGTCGGCGCGTTAAACCCTACAATCAATCAATCAATCGAAGATGCTGCTGGTAAAGGCTACTGGCCTAAGGAGTTTTATCAGCTTTGAAAATTAAGCTCGAACCATAAAACATGGACAAAAAAGAAGGACACTGGTATATATTTAAACAACGTAGCACCAACTAGCTCGACTCTCAATTTTACTTGATTTTTGTCAGTAGAAACTCTATTGAGTTTCAATTAAACGAAGTCATTTGATATTCTGTTGAGTTTTGTCCATTGAAACCTTGTTGACTTTTTATTGACTGCACTCAATAGAAATGTCAATGTATAATAAAAAAAAACATAAAAGTAACCTAGTAGTCTTAATTCAGCAGACACAGTGGGCAGCGCTGAAAAAAATAGCCCTTCAAAGTGTATGTTTCAGCCTGATGAGTTTTGTCAATTGGTTCTCCAAAGAGTTTCAATAGACTGGTGTCAATTGCTTTTGTATTGCGTTTTCTCAATACAAATCCTTTTGAGTTTCTACTGACACATCTCAATAGCCAATTGAGTTTGAATTAAGTTTCTGTTGATTCAATTAAAACTCAACAGGAAAAGAATTGAAACTCAAAATCCATTTTTGTAAGGGGAGAGCTCTGTAGGGCTCTGAAAAGCGGCCGCGCCTTCGGTTGGTAGAATTCGAGCGCTCGAACTACCTTCGGTTGGTTCTGTCGGAGCGTCGGCCTCCTACTCGGAGCCCAGCCGACCGCTCTGACTGCTCTGACTTCGAAGTGAGAGTGTGGCGCGATTTGGCTGATTTGGCCGGGAGGACTGGTCACGTGACACAAAACGCCGTGGTTTACCACGGCCGGACTGGAGGAGCGACGAGCGCGCACTTTGATGATAGCGCTAGAGTGGCTAGAGTACACTCTAATAGCGCGCCCCCCGCTCCTCCAGCCCGGCAGCCATACTTACTAAGAAACTCTATGCGGCAGCCACCTTAGCCCGGCTAAAAGGAGGAAAATATTCCACGTTTTGATTGGCTCCTGAAACCACTGTCAGTTGGGGATAAAAGTTAGGGACATTTAGGGATCGACGAGCGAGGCCACGACGACCGAGGCCACAAGAAGCTGAGTGCCGGCGTCTAGCAGCAGACGACGCAAGAAACAGCTGGAACCAACGTTACTAGGATCTAGAAACGTTGGCTGGAACTGACGCTTCCTTTCAGTTTTGGCGGGTGTCTTGCTTGACGATATTTTTTTTTATGAATGCGGTGCCTGCCTGCCTGACCGCATCCACGTATCGCCCCGAGTTTGTCCTGCGCTGGTTCCTTTATTCTTAAAAACTTCAACATTTCTTTCTCTTTATCCTCTGTGTGGCCCTAATATTACTGCTGCGCCACGCCAACCAATCATCCGACTTGGGGGACGTCTTCATTATTTCTCCGACACTGAATTACCTCTGCGTTTAAGTTTCTTGCTTCTTTTAAAGGGACGCTGAAGTGATATGTAAACATTGCGGGATTACTAGCGCAAACTGTAAGGTAGCATTTCGGTCGTTTCGGTGCCGTCCTCCTCTCTTTACGCTCGCCCATTTTCTGTGGCGTTTTCGTGTGACGTCTGGAGGAGCCGAGCTCGCAATTGGCTGCGCTACTGCACGGCTCCCCGGCCTTCAGACAGAGTCAGTCGGCCCAGCGTTTCGTCCGCCGGCCGCCGACGGGTCGTCGCAATTCGTTCGCACAGTTGAAACGAAGCCAGGACACGTTTGTGAATGGAAGAATGTGCCTTTCTTTACTTGGTTAGTTTGTACACTGTATAGCTCCAAGTCAAGGTCGCTTCACACAAGCGCTGCACAAGCGCACATGCGACGCTTCGCTGACTGGTACGCCAGTAGGAAAATATAAGGCCTCTTGAAGGCGGGAGAAGAGTCAGCGAAGTCAATATAGGTACTAAGGAAATAAAATCAACTGCTATTTTTGCCGTACAGCGTAAAACTAGGGTGCGGGAAGCACTTTTTTTGCGCTGGACGAACAAGCACAGCGGCCAGCAGCACGACTACGCATCTGCGAACGCTTTTCCGTCTAAGAAATGCAATTGCTAGACGTGAGATATTGTGGAAACTTGGGGGATGCTTACTGCACGAGCGCAAAACAACAAATAGTCACCTAAGCTGCTTGGAATGCTAAAACTAAATAGAAGTGTAAACTGGTTATACATTATATACCTTATATTTCCAATTCCAGTAGCGCGTGCCTGTGGCCGAGTTATTCCACTTCCGGTCACCGCAGCGTTCGGACGCGGAATCATGAGCTCCGAAGGAGCGGCGATAACGGCCCAGCCTGGCCGCGGTAACAGGATTTCTGCCAACGACTCCCAGGATTATCAAGTGCTTTTGCCCCAGTTGACCACCGGTCAGTCTGTTTTGAATACTGTGTTTCTGCATGCCGACATGCGTGCACGCCCGTATCGTGTCGAGGACTTTCGAGACGCTTTGACGCGTCTCGCTTTGCTCGCCGACGTGGTGGCATTGGGGGCGTATCAAATGAGTCACATTTGGGCCGTGACTTAAGTCAGCGGAAGGCGTCAAAAAAAAAAAAATTCCCGCGCCTTCCCGCGAGGGAACACGAGTAAATGCAGAGCATTGGGGCCTCAGTACTGATTGAAGGCAGCGTTGCTTCCATCGCTTCTTCCGTGATGCTGGAGTAGCAGACACGAGTAAACGTGGGCACGAGCGTCAACCAAGGAAGGAAGGAGCAACGCAGTGACGGAAACACGAGCGACCGCTAGCGGCTATATTTGCAGCGCGCGCAGTAGAGGGAGAGCAGTACGGGGGGGGAGAGCGCGTGCGCAAGCAGCGCGCCCCTTTCACGCCCCACCGCGCTGCTATCACGCACCTGTTACGCCGAGACCGCGACGGAGCGAACAGGCTGACTACGACGCATGCGCGCGCCAGCTGCTGTTGAGAGAGAGGAGGGAAGGAGAGGCGCACCTGCTGCGGACGCGGAACTGTTGACACCGTCCGACGCAGGAACAGGCGAGGCTAAGAAATGCTCTGCATTTAAAATGTTAGCCCAGAGTCATGTAAAAGTGAAGGACCGCCGGTGCATTGAGATAGACCCTTCAAACCAGGAAGTTCGGCTGAAGCTTCACTGGCTTCTTTACAATGTGCCGGATGAAGATGTTTGCGCTGCGTTCGCTCCCTACGGTCGTGTCCTCGAAGTGCGCAAGGAGCGTTGGCGTGTGGACGGTATACGGGATAAGGGCTCAACTCTGCGGTCGGTGGCTCTTAAGTTGAAACCGGGAGTGACCTGCCGCATGAACACCGAGTTGGGGGGGATAAGGCTCTCGTCATTGTCGCCGGCAGGGCCCCCCAGTGTTTACGCTGCAACACCAAGGGCCATATCCGGCGCGACTGCAAAGTGCCGCGCTGTTCCTCCTGCCGCCGCTACGGGCATGAGGCAAGTGCGTGCGTCAAGGCGTATGCCAGCGTCACCGGGCCGACGAGGGAGGAGGACCTTCGCGAAAACCTCATGGACGAGGCGGACGCGGAGGAGACTGCAGCCGGAACCACCGGTGAGGCGGAAACGGAGCAGGACCCGGCGGGAAGGGTTGAGGCCGAGGCTGGTCGGAGCGCTCCTGAAAAGGAGCAGCCTGGTGAGCTGAAGACGCTTCCCCCCAACTCCTCGTCCAGCAAGCTTAGGGGCTGTTACGAATCGGCCAGCGCCACGTGTTTTCCCGCATCAGCGACCACGTGGGAATCGACCATGTGCGACCGCGTGTCGGTGAATCGTACTTTCGTGTCTCGCCATGCCGGGTCAATCACCTCGCTTTGCAACGTGCTTCCGGCAGCTGCCAGCGCCACACCCTTCAGGCACCTGCCTGACCTTCCCGGCTCAGACGTTTCGCTATCGGCACGATCAGCAGTTGATAGCGCGACCCCGGCACCTTTCAAGGACACTCTCCCCCCTCTCTCAGACGCCACGAGGGGCGAAGATGACTCGCGATCTTGGAAAGACTGGGCGTGTGTGTGTCTGTAATTTCGTGGCGTGTTACTCTTGGGGGCGTTTTTTGGGTATAAAAGAAGCAGCACAAACGCTGAAAATCATTCCTGTCTGAGCAGCGAATCCATGCGGTCGCTCTGCTCGAGTCCTGTATTGTAACCTCGCCCGTCGGGGCATTGTATGTTTTTTTGGCTTCGGCTCACCTCTCGCTATGAAGTAAACAGTTGCGTTAGCCTATCAGCGTCTGGACCTCTTCCCGGCTGCAGTCGTCCTTCACGGTCGCAACAACTGGTTGGCAGCGGTCGGATGACAACTTCGTGACACCTGGAGCCAGCGGTGCGAGACCCAACATCACGGACGTCAAGGCGGCTAAGGACTTCGCAGAATTCACGGCGGTCAAGGGTGAGCGCGGGACTTTTCTTCACTGAGTTTTACCAGGCTTCTGAGGATAGCTGGTAGGGCGTGTGTTTTTGTCGCGTGGGTTATTCACGCAAAACATTTTTTGGAGCAGTGGGAAAGCAGTACTCTAGACCGGCCATGAATTTGAAGGCGTTGAAAAAAACCGCAGTTGTTGGATCTTGCAAAAGAGTTGCGCTTGGAGGTTACGGACGCGCTGAGAAAGCCAGAGCTGATAGAGGCTATACTAGCTGTCGGGGCTGACGATGAGGAGCTGTCGGAATGCATTGAGCTGATCAATGGCAGGGAGACCGCGAAACGTCAGGCCGCAGAGGCTGAGCGCCAGCGTGAGGAGTTCGAGAGGCAGAAACGAGAGCAGGAGCGCGAGGAAAGAAAACGCCAGCACGAGGAAAAGATGCGATGGTATGAGCTCGAGCGCCTCGACCGGGAACTAAAGGAGCTCGCGCGAGAGAGACTCCAACGGGAGAACAAGAAAACGGAGCAGGAGATTCAACGCGAGCAGGAAGACGTGAAGCCTGAATTGCTCGAAAAAGACCTTGTTTGCGAGGAAAGCACCATGCCAGCGCTGACAGTAGCAGACGCTCGGGAGCGCGAGTCGGAACCGACAGCTGCGGCCCAGCAGCGGGGCGAGGTGGCTATGAGAGACAGCGGAGATAGCGCATTTGCGGAGGCTCAGGACAGAGGGCAATGTAAGTCCACTGAGAGCGGAAAATTGTCTGTGTTGGTTTCGGACATCTCGGCGGAGTGTTCAGATGGTTCAAATTCGCGGGAGGCCTTAGGAACGGCTACCGGTCTGAACATGAACATTTCGCGAGATGGCGATCTTTCGCTGGAGTGCGTAAACAATGAGGATACCGAAAGGAAACACGAGTCCGCTGAAACGGAGGTTGTTTCTTCAGACGGCGGCAGTTCAGAAGAGACCGACGTTGTGGCAAAGCCTGCAGCCGAGGCAGCAAACGGTTCAGTTGGGAGTCGTGATGATCTCGCCACTGAGCAAGTAGATTCCATCCTGCCACTAGCTCAGGTAGCTGACCTCGAGCTACGGCCAGCCGAGCTTGTAGCTATTCAGGTGTCTGGGGCGGCTGGGCCGTCTTTTGAAATGGGGCAGCCTAGTTGTAGTGTGGTTCTGGCAGGAAGGAAGGAAAACGGAAACACGCTTCGGTCTTCGCGTGCCGAGGTTGTCGCTGAAAGCGCGAGGGACGACGAGGTAGTGAGTGTTCGGAACTGCAAGGTGTCTAAGGGGCTCGTCATGCCCGTTTCACTCCCAGCTGATGCTCCCGTCGTTAGGACAACATCAGCTGAGCTAGTTGAGGTTCCGGTGTCGCCTGTGGCTGAACTAAAGTCGGGAACCGACCGGCCTAGAGGAGAGAATGCAAATGCGTTCCGGCGTTTGCTTGCCGAACGAGTTCGTAAAAAGGCGAGCAACAAGGAGGTAGCAAAAACTTCAGCGCGTAATTGTGGCGCGTGTTTCAGTGCGAGCAAAGCTGTGAGCTCGAATCGCGTCGAGGGAACGCCGCCTAGAAGCAGTGCACGCCTAACGTATGAACGGGGGAAAATCCCGCTCGCTCCTCCGCGCGCTCGACCTTTGTCGAACAAAACGACCGGTGTCATTTCACGCGGTCACAGCAGCGTTGAGAGAACGGCTGCAACTAAAGTGCGATACAGAAAGGGAAAAGCTCAAGGCATTGACGAGAGCTCAAATCGCAGCTCTCGGCGCGAGAAGTGGCCTGTTGACGCCTGGCTTTCTCAAATTTCTTTGTTTTTCCTGAAGCAGGTTTCGCCCTTTACGATTACGTCTTTTTTTGTGTATGGGACATTTCCAATCACGCGAAATGTCTCCTTTCAAGTTTGTGCACTTGTCTAAAGTACTGCTGGGCTAAAATATAACTAGTGTAGTTAGTTATTAGCGTATTTTTTCGCAACAAAAAGCCTGGTAGATCTTCAGTGTGGATTTGTCTTCGCACTTGCCGGCGATGCGGTTGTGTCTTGCTGTGTTGTTCTGTTGCTTGCCTGACCAATCCAGAGACGTTCTTGGGGAGCCACTTCTCGTCCAGTGATCGGCCCTGTGAAGCTCCAGCACGGTGTCGTACAGCCCAGGCCTAGAGTCGAGCGTCTGCTGAGCACTTCACTTCGAAAGCATCCCTCCGGACAACGGTTGAAGACCCTTATCCATCGGGATCTCGGACCCCCGGCGGAGAAGCTGTTACGAATCGGCCAGCGCCACGTGTTTTCCCGCATCAGCGACCACGTGGGAATCGACCATGTGCGACCGCGTGTCGGTGAATCGTACTTTCGTGTCTCGCCATGCCGGGTCAATCACCTCGCTTTGCAACGTGCTTCCGGCAGCTGCCAGCGCCACACCCTTCAGGCACCTGCCTGACCTTCCCGGCTCAGATGTTTCGCTATCGGCACGATCAGCAGTTGATAGCGCGACCCCGGCACCTTTCAAGGACACTCTCCCCCCCTCTCTCAGACGCCACGAGGGGCGAAGATGACTCGCGATCTTGGAAAGACTGGGCGTGTGTGTGTCTGTGATTTCGTGGCGTGTTACTCTTGGGGGCGTTTTTTGGGTATAAAAGAAGCAGCACAAACGCTGAAAATCATTCCTGTCTGAGCAGCGAATCCATGCGGTCGCTCTGCTCGAGTCCTGTATTGTAACCTCGCCCGTCGGGGCATTGTATGTTTTTTTGGCTTCGGCTCACCTCTCGCTATGAAGTAAACAGTTACGTTATCCTACTGCTCTGGACTTCTTCACGGCTGCAACACCGGCTGGCCGCTCGCACCATACACGCTACCCATCGTATGTGGGAGACCACGGAGAAAGAATCGGGTGCCCCCGCTCGGTCGCAACAGGGCACCAAGGTGGTGCGTCAGGAGACACCGCCGGATCCCGCAGTGGATGACGAACTCATGGAACTCGGTGGTGACGATGCTAGCGTTGCCGCCGGAAAGCGTCAGCGTGAGAACAACGTCACCGGCCAGGGCACCGATGAGTCCAGCAGCGGTGAGCCGCCAGCGAAGGCGGTTTTGGGGCGACGTGTGGGCTACAAGTCCAAACCAAGCGTTCCCCCCGACCGGCCTACGCCGCCCGGAAAGCCCACGTAGGACTGGACTGGTACTCCGAAACGTTTCTCTGCACGCCATTCTACTGGGTTGGTGTGCACTACAGTATCGAGGCAGGGGGGTGTGTTGAGTTTGGGGATTAGTGGTTACATTTAAGGCGTCCTTTCGTCTTTCATTAGTGTTCAGTTCACCACATAATTTGCGTTGTGCCACCTTGAATTTACGCGGATTGTCTGAGCGTAAGCGTGAGAACCAGTTGTACAGGCTTATCAACGAGAAAGATTTAGACGTGGTAGCCTTACAAGAAACGAAAGTGGAGAGCGAGCAGAGCACAGAAAGAATGGTGAATGTGTTCAGTTCACGATATCACGTCTGTGTAAGCCACGCGGTGGGCTTATCGGCAGGATGCGCACTGTTATTTCGTCAGAGTTGCGGCGTTGTTATCCAAAATGTAACGCCCAGTGTGTCTGGCCGGTTGGTTGTATGCGATTTTTTGTTATCGTCGCGAGAGTGGCGAATTATATGTCTGTATGCGCCGACTAAAGCGGATGAAAGGAAAGTCTTCTTTGAAGACTTAAGGCCGTGGTTTGGTACAGAGCGGGCTATTGTTTTTCTAGGGGATTTTAACTGTGTGTGCTCTGCTCGAGATAAATCCAGTTGTACACCGTTTCGTGATGGTAGAACAATTGCACTGAGCGAAATCGCAGCAGATTTCTGTTTAGAGGATGTGGGGGATGCCTTAGATGGCACAGGAGCGGTACATTTTACTCATTTTCAAGGTGTGAGTCATGCGCGTTTAGATAGTCTATGTATGCCTTTACCTTGTACCAGAGTGCGCAGAGTATAATGTTACGCCTGTGTCTTTTAGTGACCACTGCCTGGTCTCTTTCTTGATTGGTAAGCGAAAAGAAAATGGGAAGAAGTTTAACTGGAGCCTGTGGAAAATGAATCGTCAATTATTGAAGGATGAAAAATTTGTAGTAGAGGTCACTGAAAAGATTAGAACATTAATGGAACAGAAAAATTCTAGCTGTGCCGCTAAGTGGGAGAGATTCAAAGAAGAAATTAAGATGAAAGCCTTGGAACGGTCAAGTGCCTTACATCATGATAAAACGAAAAAAGAAGCCCTGCTCAGACGCAACCTAGAAACACTTTTAGCACTAGAGAGCCAGTCACCGGGACTGTGTAAGGATATATATATTAAAACCGTGAAACAACAGTTGGAGTCTATCGAAGAAGTTAGGTACCATGGGGCAATAGTCCGAGCCAGAGCGGAGAAGTTTTTGCTGGGTGAAGCACCAACCAAGCGAGCTCTTTGCTCTGAAAAACGTTACGCCACCAGAAACACAATCAGTGAAATAGAGTTCAACGGGCATGTATCAAGTGACCAGAGAATAATATCGAACGTCTTTTGTGAGTATTACGATAGTTCGTTTGCATGTCAACCGGTAAACTTAGACTGGTTTAGAGAAGAGTTTATGCGTTTCTTGCCGGTCATTGACGACGAGGTTAAAGATAGTCTGGAAGTTTCAATTACACCTGATCAAGTTAAGAAAGCAATTGACGAATTAAATCCGGGCAAGTCTTCGGGACCAGACGGGTTGTGCGCGGCGTTTTACAAAGCGTTTCGTGATGACCTCAGTATAATATTGTGTGAACTCTATAAGGAAGCATATGAGCGGGATAGATTGCCACCATCTTTCTCAAGTTCGCACACTGTGCTCATACCTAAAACAGATGACAGGGATGAACTAAAGAAGGTCACAGCGTATAGGCCAATCCCGTTAACTAACGTCGATTATAAAATATTAATGAAAATTCTAGCAGGGAGGTTACAGATGGTGATAACAGATATAGTGGGGGAGCACCAAACATGTGGTATAAAAGGAAGATCTATAACAAGTAATATACACGCAGCGAGAAGCATCCTAGAATGTTGTGACAGTATGGACTTAATTGTAGCCATGCTCCAAATAGACCTCGAAAAGGCCTTTGATAAAGTCTCTCATGAAATGCTTTTTAGCATCTTGGAACAAGTAAACTTGGGAAGAATAATAGCGGGGGTGTACAAATGGCTTATAAAGGGTGTTCGACAAGTTTGGTTATTAACAAGTCGGTGTGTCGTCCAATCAAGGTCACACGTTCGGTTCGCCAAGGGTGCCCGCTTTCGCCTTTACTTTTTTGTTTATACATTGAGGCCCGCTGCGCGAGCGTAAATAACAACAACAGTATTCATGGCTTTCGGTTGCAGGCATGTGAGGTCCGTGTACTTGCCTATGCGGACGACATTGCTTTTTTGTGCCGTGATAGGGAAATTATCAGCAGCGCCATTAAAATACTTAATTCCTTTTGTGAATATACTGGAAGTTCCGTAAATTGGAAAAAGTGTCTGGGGTTCTGGCACGGGTGCTGGGACTGGACACCCAGTGTGTTTGAAGGTGTCAGCTGGCAAGTTACGCCTGCCAAGTATCTAGGTGTCCCGCTGGAAAATTACCGCGACAGCGAGCCGTACTGGCGAAGCCAGACAGCGGCGTTGCGAGAGAAAGCGGAAAAGTGGGAGGGAAAGGGTAAAACGTTGTCTGTGTTTGCACGGGCGACGGTGTGTAATGTGTTTCTGTTCGCTAAACTGTGGTACGTTTTGCAAGTTATTCATTGTTCGCGTGCAAATGTACAAAGGTTACATCGTGTATGTGATGTTTTTATCTGGGGCTCGACCTGGAAACGGACGAGTAGAACTAATCTTTTCAGAAGTATGCGTGATGGTGGTTTGTCACTATCGCATCTTTTTCTGCGACAAGTAGTCAATAGATTTTATTTTTTGCGTGAGGTGAAGGACCCCCTACTTCGCACTGTAATTCAGGTTAGGTTAGGTAGATTTCTGCCTCAGTTGGTTATTACGTCATCTTTGTGTTATACCGGAGGACTTCACGGATATTTAAAGGAAGTCGTACAGGCAACACAATTTGTATGTTCGCGTTTTTCCATGGAGTATTTGACTTCAGTGTCGAAAAAGAAGTTGTACAAAGATCTCGTTGAAATCTGCTTTCCTGTGCCACTATACAGATCCATGTTCCGAAGTGGACCAGGACAAAATGTTTTGAAACGTGTAAAAGCAATGGTTGTTCCGCCGGGTGTTAAAACGTTTTTCTTTAAGCTTCATGTTGGTGTGCTCCCGGTTAAAACGTGGATGCTCGAGAAGGGTTTGTTCGTGCCCTGGGAAGCAGACTGCTGGCTATGCAAGAAACCGGAAACTGTTGAACATGTATTTTTGGACTGTTGGGATGCGGTGTTTTTGTGGGATGTTCTTCAGAGAACTTTGAAAAAGGAACTCCCCTTGTATCCTCATGATATACGGTTTCTGGCAGTTGAGAATGATTATGGAGTGCCTTACGACCTATTGATGTTGCTGGTCCTCCACGGATAATGGAGGTCTCGATTGGCAGCTCGTTACTCGGACGTTGATGGACAGCCCGCGAGGCAGTATTTCTGTGAAAGCGTTCATCGCATTGTAGAAATGTGGAAGGGTCAGCCTTGTACACCCGAGTCGCTGCAGGTAGTAGAGAAAGTGTTGTCTATGCCCCGTTTCTAGACATCATACGCTGGCTTAGGCAAAGCTAGCGTTTTTTTATCTGTAGCACGTTTTTGTGATGTCTGAAACCGGTAATAAAAAAAAAAGTGCCTGTGGCCGAGTGGTTTCGAGCGCTGGGTATATCATCGCAACTGTTTTGCAAGTCACAAGTTCGGATCCCCGCGGGTACGTGCTTTCTTTTTTTTTAAGTTAACTTTTTCGTTTTCCCCCGATGTTTTTTATACTGAGTTCACCTTTTTTTTGGGCCGCAACGTTCATTGCTCCACGAACGAGTTCACAGAACGCGCGCAGGCTGGCACTGGCGCGCTAGCGAGTTCTCGTTGGCGTGCTGTTGCCATAAGCACCGACTGCTTGCGGGCAGTGGGCACACGCCAGAATCAAGACCCTTGGCCTGGTGCGAACACGCTTTTTACGATACAGGCATGAGGGAGGCAAGCTCCAAATATGGGGGAAAAGCGCATGACATTTGGGCGTCTGCGGGTACGCGGAGGGCGTTCATGCACTGCGTAGGTCTCGGCTAGTGAATGCTACGATTCCAAGCCGTCCTGGGAGGCTTATCTTATGCATTTTACAGCCGACAACATGGCAGAAGCGGGGTACGATGATTACTGAAATATTGAGAATGCCCATCCAACAACGCCATCGGTTGTGTTTTACAGAACCGAAACCGAAACTTTTTTGATTGCTAACCTTGGTATCGTCCAATCACGGTGCCCCCTCCTCCCAACGTCACAGCCTTAGTTGGTGCGGGCGCCGCAAACCGCGCATGGTAGTTTTTTTTCTTTCGCGCTTTGTAAAATAATTACCGATTTGTCAACCGGATAAACGATGAAAAGTGGGCTAATTTGAACCAGTCTACGCAGTGCAAGCAAAAACGGAAGCTTGACAAATTCACTTCAGTGTCCCTTTAAGAACGATGAGAAAATCAAAGAAAAAATCCGTGCAGAGCTGCGAGACTTCCTAGAAGCGCGCGCGTGTGCGTACCGGCCGGGGAGAACTGCTGCAATCGCAATAGCACTTTCACTTGTGCAGTGTGCCACTGTTAAGCTAAAAAAAAAAAAAAACGTAGGATGAGATATTGCCCTTTCAAGTCAGTTTCCAGATCTGGTCATTCCGAAATGCACATTTATTGACGATAGATGGTAGCGTAGCTTATTTAGTGGCTCTAAGTCTAAACAAATTTGTGTTATTGCAAGATGCTTGATTGCTATGACACTTGCCCTTTGTAGTAACCGATGTAGAGCAAGCATTAAATTGCTTCCAACTTACAGGCTTCAAAAGGAGATGTGAAGGCCAGTATTAAAATATGCAAAATTTTTAGAACCTGCTGTTGCAAGTGAACCTGCAGTGTAGCATCTCAATATTTAATCGTGTGCTCTTGTGAGGTCCTTTAAAATGTTCCTCGGACAAATGAATTGCAACTTTTCAGATTGAGAGGTACAACTTGAAATGGTTGTGAATGTTGGTTACCTGGCAGTTCGTTGTTTAAACTGAAGCATAAATAAGAGACCAGGGGGCGATGACGTGCAAGTTTTCGTGTATTGTCCTCCAAATTATTTCCGCTATTTTTCACAATTTCCACGTTCCTGCAATATGTAAAAGGAATATACCAAATGAAAAATACAGTTTTTAGTTTTATTTATTCCCAGTTCCACAGCCATAGAAGACGACAGGTATCAGGGGTGCCCAGCACAAACGTTGTAGGTGCATCCAGATGCTCGTTGAGACCTCTGTCACTGAAAGTAAAAAAGAAATACCATTTTGAAAACTGGTCAAGCATTCCGCTTATTTCCTTAGGAGCCTCTCATTGAAAATTCAAATGACCAAATAGCTTAAACGCAGTATACTATTATTGCGTTCCTTGCGTGTATATTTTTAGTATGCCTATGGACACTGACGTTTCTGCTGTATTTTTTCTTTTATTTTTTTCCGTGTACACGCTTGGCAGAATTCTCTGATGTTATTATTCTTCGTTCAATCTGCTCAGGTACCGCACCCCTCATTATTGCCCGTGGGGCCATAAGGGTATCTTGAATAAATAAACATAAAACACCAAATACATGGAACTATTTCTACAAATTAACGTTCCTGTAGAAGTTAAAAGAATTATAGAATAATTAATAAAATGGCACATTTTCACAAAAACCCCTAATACAAATAAAAACATGGCCAACTCCAGCTTTCCTCAAAATTTTATACACCAACCTCTTTGAACTAGGCAATAAAACTGTAAACATCTTGCACACAAAATTGTTTGCACGTAAATTGCGGGAAGTTGTGGTTCCAGAGATTGGTTTTGGAGGGGGCGAACTTTTTTTTTTTTTTTGGGGGGGGGGGGGGGTGGGGGGGCGAATAAATAACCGCTCCCCTCTGCGCCAATTTTTCGGAGGAGGTTATAACCATGCCAGCGTGCGCGCGTATGCGGAGTAACCTGCTTGCACACAATCACTCTGCGGCAGTGGTTTTTGGCCCCCCTTAGGCACTAAGACGGCTGGCTTTAGCCCGCATTTCTGGCGGTCGCAACACGTTTGCGACCACGCGCACGTGGGATTCTTGAAAAAAAGAAAAAGTAAAAAGCTGAGGACCTCTTTGGGGGAGGAGGGGGCTTCACACCCCCCCCCCCTCCCACTTTTTGGGACCGCCACTGATTGCAGGCAGCTTAACTTTGGTGTCGCAGAAGCTGTCGTGCAACGATGATTTACTTGCTTGTCTCCAATTTTCTGATTTTGCCCCTCTACAAACAAATCACATGCTACAGTCGCCATGAGGTTGGTCGACACGTCAACACGTTCCAAAAAAGATAGCTATTGTATAGTGCTTTTTTCTAAGAGTATTTTAAAGCTCTTACTCTCACTCCTGTGACACCTAAGGCTGATTTCGCTGGAGAGCACTCCTCTGCGGGCAGCAAGTTCTATGGTGGTCCTAAGTGGAAAAGACTCAGCCAGACAAAACCCTTTCTGATGTAAGGATGATCATCTGCAACGTGAGTGCAAGGGTAGAGATTGCTTGACCTTTGCACGATAATGCCTTAATCACGACCAAGTTCAGTTAGGTGTCCTCAACATTTCAGAGAAGTGCAAAGCAAAAAATGTTTTGGAGAACGACTTAGAAATACTGATGGCCAGAATGTTACGGCCTCTCTTAACTCCAAACTCAAAACGTCAGCTTAAAACAACTAAAAAATACCTTAGGAGTAGCACCACTATTAAACGTTCATAACATGATTAGGCACTACTTAAAGGTGTACTGAGATGAAATATCAAAGCTGAGATAACTATGCAAAATGTTTCCTTTGCATATGAAGATTTTAATAGCAACCGTGCAGTATAACATTTTTTAATCAATTGTAATCTTTGCATGCATCAGAAAGCTCAGAATAAATACCCTTTTGACACTGGCATAAGCAAGACGCGTGGGCTGACTCGTCATGCATTTCACCCCAAACTGCCAACATCACGGCTCCAGTGACTTTACCAACACACTGGCTGCTGATGGTGCACGTTGCACTGCCTTGGGTAACATGTACACTTTTGGGACTGATATTGTGTGGCCCAAACGCGTGCGAACGCGGCCAGCCTGGCCGTGTTCGCTCACTCTAGCGCACGCGTCCAGTCTGACCATGATGCAATGACACCAGTGACATCAAGAGTGCCATTCTCTCATGGCGGACACCTTGGTGTTCATTTTGTCAAAGCCGAAACTGACACGACTAAACAAGGCTCAAAATAATTATTTATTTACCCTGCGGTTGATCATCTAATGTTCCATTCTATATGATTCCTGGGCTGGTAGGCAGCCATAGAAATGGGAAAAATGTAACACGAAAATTTCGTACCAGTAATTTTTAAAATATTTACATAGACACATCAGCTGCATGCTAATGGCCCTTTCTGCCAGTTGTTGCCCCCATCTGTCCACCATTCCTCAGTGAGCATGAAAGACCGGTACAATAAAGTGTCAAGTTTAGATTTGACAAGTTTGCAAGCTTAGTGATTCACATTGACCTTTTTGTGATCTTTTTTGACGAGGATTTAACCTATAACCACTCCTCACTGCCTTGGCTCATGTACAATGCTTAAGCTTCACGCACATACTGTACTTGGCACAGTTTAAATTACTAAAGTGAAGCTTCCAGCCTCTCCCTGATGTATCTTTGTCCACCCAAAATGCATTGCGGGAAAGCCAACTTTTTCTGATGATGACGATCATGGGTGAAGTGAAAAAACATTAAAATGCTTTCCATGATCTGAACTGAACCTGGGTCCCTCATGCTATGAAGCTGACATCTATCCCATTGTGCCATTCCAGCACAGTCGAAGCAATCTGGATTTGCATGGAAGTGGACAATTACACAGAAAATGTACACCTCCATCTAACGACAATGGTTGTACACTAAGGAAGGTCATGGATTGCCTGCATCAGTAAAGCTCTAGAGAGCACAACTGCAGTGCAGCAGACCGTCCCGATAAGAAACAGGTGTTCAGTACTGGGCGGGTTAATTTGGTGTTGTACTTGGTTTTGGAAAGCTTCACATCTCCCGTTTTTGTCGGTTCAACAGATGGGCAGTTGATTTTTTTGTTAAAGGGCTGGTGAAGAGCTTTTCAAAAAAAAATTTTGGGGGGCATTACATTATGGTTTTCCTGACGCTGAATTCGAAATACATGTTTATTTTATGTGTAAGTACACCCAAACCATCTTTTTTCGTCAAAACAAACGACCCCTGCCCGAGGGCACAGTGAGAGCCCTGGCTGCCTTTCGCGATTGGTTGGTGGCAGGTGACGTCATATTCGGAAGTGCCGGCGCTGCGGGGACCGCACGGCCTGAAGATATCATTCTGTCCCCGTTGAGATATGGGCTAGCAGGTCCTCTGGTGAATGGAGGGCTCACACAATCTTTCCTTAGAATAGGAGAGCCTGAGGGAAGTATAAACAAAACAGGTTCGCTCGCGGTGAGCTTTAGAAAGGGGTTCTCCCCCGACGACTCATGGCCGACTTGTTTCTCGGGTGCAGGGAAGTTGCGCAGATATTGGTTCGCCGCTTTCACTACCAGCTCTAGCCACAATTCCTAGCACAATTTTTCAACCAACCATCATCCCCATTCTCGAATGTGGAACTTTGTTTTTACATTTGGACAGACGGCAACAAGCTCTGTGCAGCGGCCTGCGATGTGCACAGGCAGCGCGGCCGCCGCCGGTCGCCGCGTCGCGCAGAGGTTCTGGTGCCGGGTCGCTGCTCGGCCGGTCAGCGGAACGTGGCATTGCTGCACATACGCATGTTTTAGAATAGGGGAGTTGAACGTTGGTCGCCCCGCAAAAGGTAGAGGAACCCAAGCGCAGCACGCTGGTCCCCGACGAGCTTTAGAACGCCTTCCCCAACAGCTCCAGCCGGCTCATGTTGCACGGATCGCCGGTGTTGTTGAGAACTTTAGGTTTAGCACCAAGGGAGATAGTTGGTCGCCGCTATCTCTACAATTGCGAATAACTATCCTTAACACAGTTTTTCACGACATTATCACCCCCTTTCTCGCATGTGGAACGTTATTACTACGTTGATAGTCATTCTAGCGATCGGTGCTGTGCTCATTCTTGCGCGCAGGTAACGCCATCCATCGGCCTCTCGCCGCATCTCTTGCTCGGGCAGGCCCGTCGACGAGCCTCCGCGACCGCTCGGCGCTCCGCATTGCGATACAAATTCAATCACCTCTTTCGAAATCACTTTGGATGACAATCCCTAGCACAATTTTTCACCACACTATCATCCTCTCTTCCACGTTTACCTTGCTTTTCGCGACGGCCTTGATTCTGGACGGCAGCGAAGAGCGGTCGCTGACGCGGCATGTGTGGTGCGAACCGTTTCGTGCGCCGTACGGGCATGCACGACCGGCGAGTGTGCGGAGCGCTTCCGCTCGCAGAAAACGCTTCATGCTTTCAGTTCGCTTGATTTCTTCTTAAAATCTAGCTATTCAGCTAAGCTGTCGTCACAGCCAACAACGTTGATCGGGAAAACGAGCAAGAAGTTCGGGAAGCCCAGCGCGCTGTGGTCCCACAAATTTTCTAATTCCCTTATAATAATGGATCAGAAACTTGGGGTACCTCCGTATTTGTTTAAACCCGTCGCTTCGCGTATGAAGCACAGAGCAGCCGACGACACGGCCGGCCCCGCGACTACTCGTGAAGGCAATGTAGTAGCCACGGGCGATCGGGTAGGAAATCTCTGGTATCTATAGGAGTCGCTTTAGGGAATCACACAGTAGCATTACGGTTAAAAAATCGACGCTAAGCAACTTAAGTCAACACAAACTGACACGCTGGGTACTGTCAGCGCAAATCGTTCACTCGGGAATGACCCAGGGAAATGCTGCGCCTACTTCGGCGTTGTCCCTAGGCGCTCAAAAACAAGTCCAGTGACGTCACGTTTTGATCACGTGACCCAAGGATTTCTTTCCTCCTTTTAGCCGCTCCGGGCTTTACCCGCCTAGTGGTAGGCTATTGTCCCTATTTTTCCCTTTAACCCAATATGGCGCGCTGCTCCTGAACGATTCGCGCTGTCAGCGCTGTCAAGCGTGTCAGTTTGTGTTGGGTGTTGCTGCCAAATGAAGCTGCAAATGAGTCAATATACCGTGAATGCTAGTATTGCTGCGAGCTCCCTATTCGATTAGATGTACTTACATACCTGCTGCGACATTTCAAGAGGGACTTGCAGCCTGAGCTCAGCGTAGATCAGGCATGCCAGTCTCCGGAGTTTGCTGTGACAGAGCCGGAAGAGCGGAAGAGAGGGCATCTATGCGCTAATTTTCCCAGCAAGGTCAGTAACATCATTATTTGATGTTTGTTATAGTTTTTTGTGTTTATACCACTGTACTGTGTACCTAAAGCTGCGGGAATTCTTGTTTGCGTGGCCGCCTCGGTCTCCTAGCTGTCATTCTCATTCCCGATAGTACTGTGACGGTAACAATTTTTGTATAATCTTGAAATCAAATTTAGCGTGTGCTGCATACTTGTACGAGAAACAGAGACAGTGGAAAAAGACAAACCAGACGTTGGCGCGCAAACCAACACCTGCTTCGTGTAGCCAACGTGCCTGTGGTTTGTCTTTTTCTAGTCCCTGTTTCCCGATCTAAGTATGCAACACACGCTAAATTCAAATTATACCATTCTATATCCCCACACACTCCGGCCGCAGTTTCAAGCGTTTCATTTTTCCTTTTGTGTAGGAGCCCATAACATTGCTCAAGTTTGATCGAACCGGTTGCGTGCACATGTACTCCCCGAAGCGCAGTACTGGATCTGTGAGGCGCAGTGCCTCGAACGTAAGTATGCATGTGTTTGATAGCGTTAATCTCGCGAGTATGTCGTGTGCACGCATCAGAGTTCTAGCTCTTCAGGCAGTTTAGTTGCGTTGCGGGAGATGAATGGAGAACGTCGCTTCTGTACAGAGAACGTAACGATATCGCGGCCAAAAGGAAAAAAAACAAAAGCGTGAAATCATTAGCCAAAAAAGACGGAAGAGGGAGAGAGAAAGGATAGACCAAATGACGGCGGCAGAATCAGATCGTCCGAGGGGCTGTGAAGGTTACGCGGCATTTTGGGCCATTTATGAGGAGGCACCAAGAGCAACTGTCAGTAAAGCGTTCGTTGAAGGTGAGTGGAAGAAGCTGCGTGTGAGACAAATAGTATGTGGCAGGGCATAAAGCCATTGAAAATTTGAATGCGCACAAATAACGTGTACAAGCAGGAGGGACACACACGAGCACTTACTGGCAACTGCCGATTTAATGAAAAACACAAAATTTCTACACGAAAACAAATAATAGATAAAAGAAATATGGTGCCGATAAGCGCGTGCGATAGACGATTTGCTGACACACTTGTTACTATGTTCATCGATAAAGAAGGCCTTAACCAGTTCCCTATCAATCTGATCATTATGCATGTACAACACCACAGTCTCATCCAACAAAGGGTGACACCCACACTTTTTATAAGGCACAGGAAGATTTGCGCCCGTTGAAATCGTTTTCGTGAGTTATTGTTTGTTATTGTTATGTTATGTTATTATTATTGTTAGTTATGTTATTGTTTGTTATCATAAGTGTCCATCTCTCTGAGATGGACACTTAGCGTCCTGTCTGGCCACATACACGGACTTACATGACAACGGAATTCTGTAAACCATGCCAATCGTACAACAAATTAAAGGTTGCGCATGGTTAACACCGCACTCATTCCTCCCTCTCCTCGGACGATCCTTGTTATTAACAATGTGGCAGAGATTGCCCACGTTTGCTTTTGCAGAAAACAACACTCAGGACGATGCGCTGTGTTCTTTTTCTGGTAGTGGGTTGCCCTGTGTGGTCTTACTCCACGTCACCATCTTTTATGCATTTTGTTTTTCAAAGATGTATTATTAGCCTACCCAACTTTCAGTTGTGCTGACACAGCATTTAATCCTGTTCCTGCGGCATCTGCATAGGAGGGCTTCCAGTGGAAAAAAGGAAGTGCTTGGACCTGGCCCCTACGATGTTGGTGCAAGCCCTGGAGGGCAAGCCTTGGTCTGCATCCTTTCTGGATACATATGGAAATCAGGTGAATGCCTCCAAAAGTGGCTCTTTTTGTGGTACACTCAAAATTAGCAGCAGAGAGACGGTGTCTCCTCGCAGACCACCCTGGTAGTATGACAACCAAATATGTAGCTGTGACCTAGTTACTGACCGGAAGACTTAATAAAAAATCAACTGCCCATTTGTTGAAACGGCAAAAACGGGGGACGTGAATCTTTCCAAAACCAAGTCCAACACCAAATTGACCAACCCAGTACTGAGCGCCTGTTTCTAATCGGAACGGTCAGCTGCACTGCCGTTGTGCTCTCTAGAGCTTACTGATGCAGGCAATCCGAGACCTTCTGTAGCGTACAACTATTGTTAATAGATGGAGGTGTGCATTTTCTGTGTAATTTTCCACGTCCATGCAAATCCAAATGGCTTCGACTGTTTTGGAGGGGCGCAATGGGTTAGACGTCAGCTTCATAACATGAGGGACCCAGGTTCAGTTGAGATCACGGCAAGCGTTTTAAAGTTTTTTTTTTTCACTTCACCCATGATCGTCGTCATCAGAAAAAGTTGGCTTTCCTGTAGTGCATTTTGGGTGGACTACAGATACATCAGGAAGAGGCTGGAAGCTTCACTTTAGTAAATGAAACTGTACCAACTACAGTATGTGCGTAAGCCAGTAAGGAGTGGTTATAGGTTAAATACTTGTCAAGAAAGATCACAAAAAGTTTAATGTGAATCACTAAGCTTGCAAACTTGTCAAATCTAAACTTGACACTTTATTGTACTAGTCTTTCATGCTCAGTGAGGAATGGTGGACAGATGGGGGCAACAACTGGCAGAAAGGGCCATTAGCATGCAGCTGATGTGTCTATGTAAATATTTTAAAAGTACTGGTATGAAATTTTCGTGTTACATTTTTCCATTGCTATGGGTGCCTACTAGCCCAGGAATTATAGAATGGAGCAAGAAGCGAGATAGTCGACCGCAGTGTAAATAATGATTTTGAGCCTTGTTTATTCGTGTTAGTTTCGGCTTCGACAAAACGAACACCAAGGCGGCCGCCATGAGAGAATGGCACTCTTGATGTCACTGTTGTCATTGCATCATGGTCAGACTGGACGCGTGCGCTAGAGTGAGCGAACACGGCCAGGCTAGCCGCGTTCGCACGCGTTTGGGCCACACGATATCAGTCCCAAAAGTGTACATGTTACCCAAGGCAGTGCAACGTGCACCATCAGCAGCCAGTGTGTTGGTAAAGTCACTGGAGCCGTGATGTTGGCAGTTTGGGGTGAAATGCATGACGAGTCAGCCCACGCGTCTTGCTTATGCCAGTGTCAAAAGGGTATTTATTCTGAGCTTTCTGATGCATGCAAAGATTACAATTGATTCAAAAATATGTTATACTGCACGGTTGCTATTAAAATCTTCATATGCAAAGGAAACATTTTGCAGTTATCTCAGCTTTGATATGTCGTGTCAGTACTCCTATAAGTGGAGCCTAATCATGCTATGAACGTTTAATAGTGGTGCTACTCCTTAAGGTGTTTTTTACTTGTTTTTAGTTCAAAGTTAAAAGAGAGCGTAACATTCTGGCCATCAGTATTTCTAAGTCGTTCTTCAAAACAGTTCTTGCTCGGCACTGCTCAGAAATGTCGAGGACACTTAACTAAACTGAGTCGGGATTAATGCGTTATCGTGCAAAGGTCAAGCAATCTCCACCCTTGCGCTCACCTGGCAGAGCATCATCCTACGATCAGAAAAGGGTGTTGTTTTGCCGAATCTTTGCCACATCGGACCACTATAGAACCTGCTGCCGACATAGGCGTGCTCTCCAGCGGAATCAGCCTTCGGTGTCACAGCAGTAAGAGTAAGAACATTAAAATAGTGTTTGAAATAAGCACTATACAATAGCTTTCTTTTTTGGAACGTGTTGACGTGTCGACCAACCTCATGGCGACTGTAGCATGTGACTTGTTTGTAGAGGGGCAAGATCAGAAAATTGGAGACAAGCAAGTAAGTCATCGTTGCACGACAGCTTCTGCGACACCAAAGTTGGGTGTCCTGCAATTTGCGTGCTAAAAAAAATTATGAAAGATGTTTACAGTTTTATTGCCCGGTTCAAAGAGACTACTGGTATACAAAATTTTGAGGAAAGGTGGAGTTGGCCGTGTTTTTATTTGTATTAGGTTCTTTAGCAAAAATGTACCATTTTATTATTGGTTTTATAAATTGATAACTGTTACGAGAACGTTAATTTGTAGATTTCGTTTTCATGTATTTGATGTTCTATATTTATTCAAGATACCCTTCTGGCCCCTCGGGCATTAATGAGGGGTGTGGTACATGAGCAGATTAAACGAAGAATAATAACATAAGAGAATCCTGCCACGTGCGTACAAGAAAAAAATAAAAGAAAACGATACAGCAGAAACGTCAGTGTCCATACGTTTACTAAAAAACGTACACGCAAGAAATACAATAATAGTATACTTTGTTTAAGCTCTTTCGTCATTTGAATTTTGAATGGGTGGCTCCTGGCTCCTTAGGAAATAAGTGTAATGCTTGACCAGTTTTCAAAATGGTATTTTTTTTTTACTTTTCAGTGACAGAGGTCTCAATAAGCATCTGGATGCACTACAACATTTGTGCTGGGCACCTCTGATACCTGTCGTCTTCATTAGCTGTGAAACTGGGAATAAATCTAAAAACTGTCCCCTTCCTTTGGTATATTCCTTTCACATTTTTGAAACAAAATAGTGCATGAAAGTGGAAATAGTATTGAGGACAATATACGAGCATTTGCAAATCATCATCCCCTGGTCACTTATCTGGAATTCGTGCTGCAGTTTAAACAACAGCCAGGTCGCCAACATTCACAACCATTTCATGTTGCACCTCTCAAGCTGAATAGTCCGAGGTACATTTCAAAGGTCATCACAATATGACATGATAAAGATTGGGAAGCACCACTGCAGGTTCTTTTACAGCAGCAGTTTCTAAAAATTTTGCATATTTTAATACTGGCCTGGAAGCCTTCTCTTCTGCTCTTGAAGCCTGTAAGTTGGAAGCAATCTAATGCTTGCTCTACATCGGTTACTACAAAGGGTGTGTCATAGCAATCAAGCATCCTGCAATAACAAACTTGGTTTGATCATCTTTCTTCAATAAATGTGCATTTGACCACATATAGAAACCGTCCTGAAGGGGCAATATCTCATCCTACTTTTTTTAGTTTAAAGTGGCACACTGTGCAAGTAAAACTGCTATTGCGATTACTGTTCTCCCCGGTACACGCGCGCGCTTCTAGAAAATCTCGCAGCTCTGCACGGAATTTCTTTGATTTTTTTCATCGTTCTAGGAAGAAGCAAGAATAATTCAGTGCCGGAGAAATAACGAAGAAAACGTCCTCCCATTCTGATGATTGGTTGGTGCGGCAGCAGCAATATTAGGGCCACACGGAGGCAAAAAAATGCAGTTTATAAGATTAAAGGAAACAACGCAGGACAAACGCAGGACGGTCAGGCAGGCACGCTCCACATTCGTAAAAAAATGTCGTCAAACAAGAGATTAGTCAAAACTGAAATAATTGAAAAAGGAAGCCTCGGTTCCAGCCCAGCCGTTTCTTGCGTCGTCTGCTGCTAGACGCCGGCAATCAGCTTCTTACAGGGAATTCCCTAGGAGGCGACGCGCGAGGCTATAGAACAAGCCTGCTCGCTTCAACAACAAATTCCCTGAATGTCCCCAACTGACAGTGGTTTTAGGAGCCAATCAAAACGTGGAATATTTTCCTCCTTTTAGCCGCATGCGGCATCCGGCGACTCCGAGCCAGAGGACCGGAGCGGCCAACCGAATACGCCATAATGCGTGGCGTGCGTGCGATGCGTCGTCAATGTTCACATTCATCCATCCATCCGCACACTGTTTTCGCTCCATGGTTGCCTTCCTGTTTAGGCGCACTCCGGCCGATTTAAATATGTTCAAGAGAAATCCGAGCAGGAAAAGAAAACATTTATCAACTTAAGTAAAATTGAGTAGTGCTATTACGTTATAGATTGCATTTTATATAATCAGTAAAGCCATGGGGGGGCGTTTAGCACCGGCGATTCCGCTCGCCCATGCTGTTGGTTCCGCTGTCAAGTTTCAACGCATGTCTACCGGGTGTCTGTATTTTTGGCGGACAGCGTGCGGGACGGCGGCGGTGGCGAAAATATCATCATCATCAACAACAACAACCTGGTTGCGTCCACTGCAGGACGAAAGCATCTCCTAAAGATCTCTGGGCAAGCCTCGCTAGCTGAGTCCATTATTTCCCCCAAAATTTGTGTAGCTCTTCTCTCCATCCAGTCTCGGCCTACCCCTATTGCGTTTGCGGTCTAATGGCAGCCACTCTGTTTAACGGATCACCCACCTGTTGTCCGTCGTGCGTGTTACGTGACCCGCCCATGCCCATTTCATCCGCTTAATTTGAACTAGAATGTCCTCCACCTTAATCTGTTCCCTAATCCATGTGGCTGTTTTTCTGTTCCTTTCAAGTCGTTGGGTGAGACCCCAGATTCTGCCCCGTAAGTCAGTCCTGAAAGGACTCATTGCTTAAATACAAGCTTTTTGAGTGACAGAGGAAGCTTACTAGTCAAGATATTTGAATTCTTACCAGAAGCAGCCCAGCCTATGCTTATTCTGCGGGTATAATTTCCTGTTCACGGTCTGAATCAGGACAATGGATCAGGGCAATCAGAACAGGACAATGTCGCGTGCAAATCTTAGGTCACAGATATTCCCCATTGATTTGCACTCTGGTTTTCGTCTAATTCAGATTTCTCAACGCACCCTCCAGACCAGCTGTAAATAATTGTGGCGAGATTGTGTCCCCTTGCCGTACACCCTTTTGTGTAGGAAATTTACAAGGGCTGTGATGAAGCCGTATTGTTTCCGTGCCTCCGTCGTATATATCTTTGAAGAGCGCAATGTATGCCTCGTCGACGCCGTGATCACATAACGCCTTTGTTAGTCAAATTAGGCAGTGAGTCAAATGCTTTTTCGTAATCTATGAATGCCATATATAGCGGGGTATTGTACTCGGAACACTATTCGTTGAACTGGTTGATAGCGCGAATATGGTCCAAAGTTGAGAAACCTTTCCTGAAACCGGCCTGTTCGCCTGGCTGTTGAAAGTCCAAAGTGGCACTTATGATTTTGAGAATTACCTTTGTAAATAATTTATAGGTAACGGAGAGGAGGCTGATGGGCCTGTAATTTTTAAGCTCTTTGGCATCACCTTTCTTATGGAGAAGAACTAAATTCGCATTTTTCCATGCGTTTGGCACCATTGAATACCTCAAGCACTGCGAGAATAGGGCTGCAAGCTCTGTTAGTACAGCGGGCCCTCCGATGGATGATATATCAGCCGTAATGCCGTCGTCTCCTGCAGCTTTACCTGTCTTCATTGCTTGCAGCGCCGTTGCGACCTCATCTGTCGTAACCGGCAGAATCTGATCGATATCAGTTACTTACTTTACCCTGCATGAGTCAGAGGCAGAAGCGAACAATTTCGTGTAGAATTCCTCGGCTATTTTTAGTATGTCATCAATAGTGTTTGTTACATCACCCGTAGGGTCCGGAGTGCATACGTACCATTTTTCCCAATAGTGAGCTTCCTTCCAGTCGCTTTCACACTTCTTCCGTGTTACTTCTACTTTTGCAACATTGCATTCACTGATGTCGGCAGTCTTGCTTTTGTTGATCAATTTGGGCAACTCTGCCATTTCTATTCGGTCCCGGGAACTGCAGGCGTTTGCGTGGGCGAATGAGGTTTTTAGTTTTCTGTGATAGCTTGGACTCTTTGTTTTTATTTATTTATTTATTTATTTATTTATTTATTTATTTATTTATAACGTACTGTCAACCTCTAGTACAAAGTCCTTGGTACGAGAGGGTGGTCAAAAACATAAAAAAGAAGCTACATGAACAAACGAAGGGAAGAAGTATGTAACAATCTGCCTCACTAAGAAAGGTTTATGTGCAGTGATATCACCGTAGGCACAATATAAAAAAGACAAAAAGGCACACAAAGGAAGGCACAAGCGATAATGCAGTATAGCACACGTACGCATAAAAAGAGAACTTTGCACAAAAGTAGCAACCCACTACAATGCGACAAGATACAAGGCATCCATTAAGCGGCAATTTCATCTCAATAGAACGCTACAAAGTGAGCAAAAATTATGTTCTACAACAAGGTAACAACTTTACTAAAAAGGAAAGTAAAAAGAAGAATTCACGTTTCAAGGGTCTTTGGGAGGAAATCACGAAATCCTGCAAGTGAGCCACAAAGCACAACTGTACAGAATGAGCATCAAGCGACAACTCGAGACGGACACTACAAGATATGCAACGGGAAGGTTGTTGGGCAGAGGAAATGTACCAGGATGTTTTTTTTTTTAATGCAGTCATGGATGATTCGACCGTCCTTAATTCTAGAATGTCAGCTTTAAGCTAATTCCACTCGCGTACGCTACGGGAAAAAATTCGTACACGGAACAGGGGCTTCACTTGACACACGGATTACACAGATAACAAAGCTTGGCGCAGCCGGTCGGTAAAAAGAGAACATAAACAAACCCAATGCATGGTTCGCGGCAATATGTTCGTTCCATTTTAAATCGGAAGGAATGATAACACCTAAATACTTGAAAGGGTCTACACTTGAAAGCACATGATCTTTGATGCAGTAGGCAAATTTAAAGGCTCTCGCTTTCGCGTAATGGTCATTGCTATAGTTTTTAGCACGTTAATTTTTATTTGCATGTTTCACATCATTGTAGTATTCGTTCGAGCGATGTGATTAAAAGGACCTCGTCAGCAGGGATGCACACTTCTTGATACAGAACGCAATCATCTACGAATAAACGCACCTTTACGTGGAGGGCATCCGGTATATCGACAAAAATTGGGAAAAATGGTCCTAGGACGGACCCTTGCGGAATGCCGGACTGAAATGGCTGTGGACTTGAGCAGACACCTTCAATGTCTACACTTTGGCACCGGCGTTAAAGATAAGCTTCTATATAAGACAGCAATAATTCGTTTTTTATAATAGATTGAAGCTTCGCTTTTGGTGAGATACGCGATCAAACGCTTATTCAACATAGAGAAATATGATGTCAATCCGCCCCTGTTCATCTAATACTGCACAGACTTCATGAACAGTTTCCAGTAATTGCGTGGTTGTTAAAAGGCCTTTCCGGTAGCCGTGTTGACATGCACTAATTATGCCATGGTTTACTACTCGTATAACATGTTACTCATGTAAAATTATGAAAGCAATATAAATGTCACTCGTATAACTTTGGCTGGTTTTCTCCTACAGCTAGTGCTGACTGAATGACCGCATTTGTGAAATATAAGTGGCAGAGTCCAGATCATTGTTTTCAATGATCTGGGCATTGGACATTGAAAACATTCCGTAGTCACTTATCTGCCAGCTGTAAGAATGCGAAAAACCCAACACTGGTTGAAATTCCAGAGGCAGCCCAAACCGATAAGGCGGAGATATAGTGCCCCCAGATACTCGGAACTACCACTAGCGCCTCCTCGGGGCTTTGAAAGAAGATTTCGTGGTGACGTCATTACAACACCTTCGGGCTCTCATTGGCTGCTGCCGCACGAAGGTCGCAACGATGGTACAATAGGTGACCGGTAAAAAGCGCAAAGGCTCATGGGTGCATTGTTTTCTCCCGCGGAGAGCCGCCACTTCCGGTTCGGGAGCTCTCCTGGCCTCCCGTATGCCGTCGGCTTTCACGCGCGTGTGTGCTTGTTGTTTATATGTTTCCACCGAAAAAAAAAAACGCTCATGCATCGGGAATTCGATAAATAACAAGGATTGACCCTACCAGGGGTTTATCTGACAGGTAAGCACCCTGTGACAAATAAACAGCGCGCACACGCGCCTGATAGCTGCCGGCGCACGCAGGCGTACGGGAGGGCAGGAGAGATCTCGAACCGGAAGTGGCGGTAGCATATGACGTACCTACGAGCCTTTGCGCTTTTTACCGGTCACCCATTGCATCTGGCTCGTCAGTCGCACGCCGTAAGCCTCCCCCGACGAGCGTACGACGCCAAATCGGTCCCGATGATCAGTCGTAACGATCAGTCGCATGGTAATCGCGTGCGGTAATCTTTGCGGGCGTCTCTCGTTGCATGCGGTAAGTTTTTGTGCAAGTGAGCAAAGCAACTGCTTAAAAAAATCTTTCGTTGCTCGTGGGTGCATCCTATGTTTTGGGTGGACTCGCTGCAGCCGTGCTTGCATTCTAAAGTTGCTGGTGAACGACTTTTCTCGTTGTGTGCATGGCCAAAGTAATTGTCGTCCACGGGTTGCGTGGAGAGAAGGATGGCGCGAACGTTGTTGAACGAAGGAGGTCCGACCGGTCCCCGCGCGTACGTGTCGCCCATACCAGCGTTGCGGGCGCTTCAAGGTCGGCTTGGGCCCGTCCCCGCGAAGGACGTACATTGTCACAGACGTCACAAACGGGACAGACAGTAGCGAAAGTATACAATGAACCCTCGTTGTGGTGGGAGCGCTTTTTTCCATGTTTTTCGGGTTCCCAACTGCACTGCAGCGGCAGGACATCGTCATCATCACTTTTAACGAAGTCGGTCTCCCGTACCGAAGACCTTGTTTATGGTTCGTTAACAGCAAACTGCCCGACAGATCTGGTTCGTGTGGAGCATGTTAGTTCGTGTGGTGCATGCATGCATACGTTAGTAAGAAACATCTTGTGCATGCTTTGTAACTTTCCCCCCGTGCAGTCGCTGTGATGCTGGTTCAACTCAACCGCTCACTGGAAGCGACAAATCGAACCTTTCCATTCTGGATCAAGATCAAAGACCTGGGCGCTTACTCAGTCGATGCCATCAGTTCCCGTAAGTTTTCACGGGCCCAGAGCAGGTACAGCATACGCTGCTGTCCATGGGCGCTTATAGATGCCGCCTTATTTCGCACTATAGAAAATCCCTACACCGAAGATGTGCGTTGACGTGGGATAGATGACTGGAAGAGTCGTTGCCAAGAGCGTCATATTGCCTTATAGATTTAAAATGTAGTCGTAAACGCAGTATTTTGTTCAAATGACCTTTAACTTCTTTTCACACCGCCTTGTTGATAAAAGTTGGCTTCACCTCACATTGACCCACCTTGCCGCGAAGTGGACATTTCTAAGTAAGGCTCATGCAGTATCGTATGTGCAACAGGCTTTCTAAATGTGCCACATTGCTGGTCATATTTTTATTCACTCTATAAAACGGAAAATGATAATTATGACGACGCAATCGTGTTCATGGTGCTTATGAGGATTATTATGAGGACGTCGACAGCAGTAGGGATGATGACACCATTTCCGCGGGTATGATTGTTTGCGCCACCTTGACTGTTCTAGGCAAGTCTACTGTAAGAAATTTGCACCTCAGCTCGTACTTAAGATGGACTGTGAAGACAAAATACACGTTTGGTTAATTTAAGACTTCTTTGTCTCAATCACAGTGATGTCAATGTTAATGCGAACTTTTAACAACTAGGCTGGTCGTTAAAAAAAAAGCAGAGGAGGTGGTAGCTGCCCACTCGCCACTATCTCTGCCATTCTTATGACGTCACAGGGACGTGTTTATGTGATTGTTGGAAGCTGACGAAAGCCACCGCCAATAAACATGACTCTGCAATTGTAGCGATGCCTCCAGTTCCGCTTCATCGGGCCACCTAAATGTTAACACGGAAGTAGCACACTCATAGTTCTGTTTTTAGTATTGCTGACGGAGGAAAGAATGTTTTTTTTTTCTCCCCGGCATTGCCTGTGTTATATGCCCTGCTGAACTTGTGTAGCGCGAAATTTGAAACTGTTTTTCAAGTTTCTTACCTTCTGGTGGGAAACAACGTCTTCCAGAGCTGGAGTGGAGTTGAGTGCGTTACTAAATGCTGTTTTTTTTTTTTTCAAACAAAACAAGGTTGTGTTTTGTCTTCGTTGTCCCCTGAAAGCTAGCCTAACCTCAGTAGTCATTCCGGTATTTCCCCACCACCATCCCTGTCACCTCTGCTAATGTGTGCCGCTGACCAGCCAAGCTGAAGAGTGCTTAGACAACCAATGACTTGCATGCTTCTTCCTTTCAGGCTACAGGTTTTCCCGCTCAATTTAATCCAGGCACCAGCCAATTTAATTCAAACTCCACCTAATTTAGTGCAAGTGCCATATAATTCATTCCAGGTGCTAGCAAATTTAATCCAAGTGCCAACCAAATTAATACAGCGGTCAGATCATGGGTCAGACGGTTGTTTAGGAGTGTTTTGTGCGAAATGAGGGGCAGCTTTGCGTACTTTATTGCGCATGATGTGGTGAAACGTGGTGTTTCTTGATTCATTATGTGCGAAATATATTATGCGCACAGCGCAATGGACATTAACTAACACGCGCAGACCAGGAGAGTGGTCTTGTTTGATCCGTTGATGCCGTGTGCTGATAGCCTGCGAGATCGTCAGAAGTATCGTCTGCTCGTACATTGTTGCGCCAGCAGACTTGCCAGCGTATACATACACACACATATATATATATATATATATTGTTACGCGAGCAGGCGATATTTCTGACGCCGTAGATGAATCACGTCTGACGCGATATTCCTAAAGCATTCATTGATTAGAAATCAGAGTGCAACGGGCATTTAAGTAATCTGTTCTTATCAAAGGAACTTCCGAAGGAATTGTAACGCGAGGAGCGGACGGTAGTTCGGACGTGAGTTATCGAAAGCGCTCCTGAAGACGATCAGCTTACAGCACGCGGCACCAACGCATCAAAAAAGATAGCTCTCTCTAGGTCTGCGCATTTTAGTAAATGTCCATTGGGCTGTGCGCATAAGGTATTTTGCACATAATGTATCAAGAAACACCACGTTTTCACCCCACAACGTGTATAAAGTACGCAAAGCTGCGCCTAATTTCGCACAAACAACTCCTGAGCAACCTTCTGACAGCTGGATTAATTTGGTTTGGCAACCGGATTCAATTGGTTGGCACTTAGATTAAATTCGCTGGCACCTGGATGAATTATTAGATGGTGTTTGGATTAAATTACCTGGCACGTGGATGAAATCGTATGGCAATTGGATTAAATTGAACGGGAAAACCTATAGTTGTGACGATTCCAATTTTCTTATAAGTCCCGCTTAATTCCTAAACAGACACAAATCAATTGCTCGTGGGTTTTATCATCCCAAGCCATCCCCAGAGGCAGAGCCTTCTGTATGTGTTGCAAAAGGTTAATCAAACTCAATCACCAATCAGGAGGGGAGAATCAGCAGGATCACAATTAAGGCAGCAAGTTTCGCTGCCGCATCTTTGTCCTCAAGCCACACGCACCGATTAGAAGGCGTATGACAGCCCTTACGGCCCAAATTCCGGAATTTTTTTATCAACGAACGCATCTCTAACACGCCTTCATACACAGCGGATCTTAAAATAGACGTTCGATTTAAATGAAGAAACCAAAGGGAAAGATTCCCCGTGAACAATGATAGACGCCATGGAATCGATGCACGACTGGGACTGTAAGTTGAATCGTGTCCGCATGCCTCCCTCGAAAGAGCGTTGGTTGCACGTGATCCGTGGTCGGACCAACCCTTCGTCGGACGACGACGACGACATGTACGCGCGCCCGCTGGCGCTGTCTCTGCTGTCCCGGCTGATGACGGGAGACCCGAGCACAGCACGCACGCTCCTCTGGTGGGGCGTGGTGCGCGAGCTGGCGCCGTACGCGAGCGGACGCTTCCTGCCCACGGACGCGAGACAGCTGAACAACTTCTGCGTGCAGCGGGTGGCCGCCGAAGCAGAGCTTGCTATCATGGCCGTTCATCTTTTCAGAGGTAAGAGCCCCACGCGGTCCGCCACTTAGGGCAGTATCACTGAAATTATGGTGGTATCTCATGGAAGAGAGAGAACCTCATTAGACCATATTATGCCCAGTTTGTGACGCGTTTTGATCTGCAAAATTTTTGCCTGCTCGGTTGTCGTGTCTTCACAAGCAAACCACTTCGAAGCTGCGGCTGTTTCGTGGAGTGCATAAAGCTGAGATCAGGGGTGAGCGACTGGGTGGCCGCACAGGGCGCCAATATTGTCACGAAGACAAGGACGATGCAGTTGTCTTGAATGAGAAACCCGTTTATTGGAGCGAACTTGTGCTCCCATAACAACTCAAAAGAATACAGAGGCGGCGAAGCAGCGGTCAACAAAGTGACTTGCACAGGCGAGTGTCGTCGAATCGAATGCCCCGGCGTCCGCACTGCAGGCTTTTTATCTTTCGGCGCGCGTGGTTCTCGAAACGTCGATTCGCATCGAGAACATAGTAGATCCAAGAAGATTATTCTGGGCTGTTCACGTTAGATCGGAATGCTCTCCCTATCACAACAGATAACACATGCGGCACAGAAAGAAAGAATGGAAGACGCGCTTCCCTTGGCGCAGAGATAACGCAGACCGGCGCAGCCGGGCGGTAAAAGCAAAACACAAATAAACAAACCCAATGTATGGTTCGCGGCATTACCCCCCCCCCCCTCTAAGAGTGCATCGACCCGATGCTAACATAAGCGACAGTCCGAACAAATGAAAATAAAAGTTCGTCATCGTCCGTAGAAAGGTTTTAGGCGAACCACGTGGACGACTTCAGGCCGCCTGCGTTGTCGTGATGTGCCGGAGTCACCATCAGGGATCACTTCGTAGGTAAGTTGGCCAACACGTCGTAGAATCTGGTAGGGTCCGAAATACCGTCGCAGGAGCTTCTCACTGAGTCCGCGTCGTCGGATGGGAGTCCAAACCCACACACGATCCCCTGGTTGGTACTCGGCGTCTCTGCGTCGGAGGTTGTAGCGGCCCGCATCCACCAGCTGCTGGTCCGTTATACGAACTCGAGCGAGCTGGCGGGCCTCCTCCGCACGTTGAAGATATCCGTGGACGTCGGCGTTGAGGTCGTCGTCTTCTACGTGCGGAAGCATGGCGTCGAGCATCGTAGTCGGCCTTCTACCGTAGACAAGCTCGAACGGCGTCAGCTGTGTCGTCTCCTGGATAGCCGTGTTGTACGCAAACGTGACATACGGGAGCACTTCGTCCCAAGTCTTATGTTCAACGTCAACGTACATTGACAGCATATCTGCGATTGTCTTGTTCAGACGTTCTGTTAGTCCGTTCGTTTGGGGGTGGTACGCCGTCGTTCTTCGGTGATCCGTGTTGCTGTAGCGTAATACTCCTTGCATCAGCTCCGCAGTAAATGCCGTTCCGCGGTCTGTGATTAGGACTTCCGGGGCTCCATGTCGCAGCACAACTTGGCTTATAAAGAACTTCGCCACTTCTTGTGCAGTCCCCCTCGGAAGAGCGGCGGTCTCTGCGTAGCGCGTCATGTAGTCTGTCGCTACGACAATCCACTTGTTCTGTGATCGTGACGTAGGGAACGGGCCTAAAAGGTCCATTCCAATCTGTTGAAATGGTCTCGATGGGACGGCGATCGGTTGCAGAAGTCCGGCGGGTCTTGTCGGCGGAGTTTTTCGTCGCTGGCAGTCACGGCAGCTCCGGACGTAGTGGGTGACGTCAGAGGTAAGGCCGGGCCAGTAGTACCTCGCCTTGATTTTTCCAATAGTGCGGGCTGTGCCCAGATGTCCGGAAGACGGGTCGTCGTGGCACGCTTCCAAAATTTCGTCACGAAGGTCCGCGGGGATGACGAGAAGGTAATTCGCTCTTGTTCCGGGGCTGAAATTCTTCTTCACAAGGACGGAGTTTCTCAGGCTGAATGCTGGTAAGCTGCGTTTGAAGGTCCTAGAAACGGCAACGTTGCATCCCTCGAGGTACTCGATTATGACGCGGAAGTCGGGGTCGGCACGCTGCCGCGGCTAGGTCGCTCTCCGTCACGATCCCGAAGAACGCGCTGTCTTCATCAGAGTCTTGTGGTGGTGGGTCGACGGGGGCGCGGGACAGGCAGTCGGCGTCGGAGTGTTTCCTGCCGGATTTATAAACGACTGTAACGTCGAACTCCTGAAGGCGCAAGCTCCACCGCCCAAGACGGCCAGAGGGGTCCTTCAAATTGGCGAGCCAACACAGCGCATGGTGGTCTGTTACAACCTTGAATGGCCTTCCATACACGTATGGGCGAAATTTTGAAATCGCCCATATAATAGCCAGGCACTCTTTCTCAGAGGCAGAATAGTTTTTCTCCTCCTTCGACAGACCACGGCTAGCATAGGCAATTACCCTTTCGCAGCCGCTTTGCTTTTGGACAAGGACGGCACCCAAGCCTATATCACTGGCGTCCGTATGCATTTCCGTTTCGGCATTTCCGTCGAAATGAGCGAGCACGGGCGGGCTTTGCAGGCGTTTTTGCAGCTCGCCGAATGCTTTTTCTTGGTCGTTTTCCCAGCTGAAAGGGGTGCTATCTTTCGTCAAGCGCGTGAGTGGCTCTGCAATGCGTGCGAAGTTTGCGACGAAGCGCCGGTAGTATGCGCACAACCCGAGAAATCTCCGCACGCCCTTCTTGTCTTTCGGCCTTGGGAAGTTCGCAATGGCTGAAGTTTTTGCCGGGTCAGGTAGGACTCCCGCGGCGTTGACGACGTGGCCCAAGAACTTGAGTTCCCCGTATGCGAAACGGCACTTTTCAGGCTTCAGCGTCAACCCCGACGTACGAATGGCCTCGAGTACAGACTCCAACCTTGCAAGGTGTTCGTCGAAAGTCCGGGCGAATACCACTACGTCGTCGAGGTATACGAGGCAGGTGTGCCACTTAAGGCCAGCTAGCACAGTGTCCATGACTCTTTGAAACGTCGCTGGTGCTGTGCACAGCCCAAACGGCATCACCTTGAACTCGTATAGGCCGTCTGGGGTTATAAACGCAGTCTTCTCTCGGTCTCTCTCGTCCACTTCAATTTGCCAGTAGCCGGTCTTCAGGTCCATCGATGAGAAGTACTTCGCGTGGCAGAGGTGGTCGAGGGCGTCGTCGATTCGGGGGAGGGGGTACACGTCCTTTTTCGTGATTTTGTTCAGTCGCCGGTAGTCAACGCAAAACCTTAATGTGCCGTCTTTTTTCTTTACGAGTACGACGGGCGCAGCCCAGGGGCTTTTCGATGGCTGTATAATGTCATCGCTCAGCATGTCGTCGACTTGAGTCCGGATGGCTTCCCGTTCGTGTGAAGAGACGCGGTACGGTGACTGTCGGGTAGGTCGGGCTCCATCTTCGGTTATTATTCGGTGCTTCACTAGAGGGGTCTGACGTAGTTTTGCGCTCGACGAAAAACATTCGCTATAGCGACGCAGCAAAGCCAATAATTTTTTCCGTTGTTCTTGCGGTAGCGCCGGATTCACGTCGAATGGTTGCGGGAGCTTGAATGTTTCTACGGGTGTGCTTTCAAAGTCGGCGACTGCGATCACATTACTTGCTTCTTGCGTTTCTTCGAGGAACGCAATTGCAGCTCCCTTGTTTAAATGCTGGTACTCTTCGGTGAAATTAGTGACCAAAACGTGAGATTGGCGTTGCTTAAAGTGCGCAATGCCTCTTGCGACGGAGACACCGCGGTCGAGAAGCAACCTTCGATCACTCTCTACGATAGCGTCGATGTCAGAAGCAGCATCCTCACAGTAGACGGCGATCATCAAGCTTGCGCGGGGTGGCAGGGTGATGTGATCGTCGGCGATCCTGACAGCAGCACGGTGATCGGGGTTCGGCTGCGGCGTCGTGGAGTGATTGGAGGAAAATGTTATCGACTTGGTCTGCAGATCAATTATTGCGCCGTTGTCCGTCAAAAAGTCCATTCCGAGAATCACGTCGCGGGAGCAGTTAGGCAGAACGACGAACGCCGCAGGGTACGTTGTGCCGTCTATGGTGACGCGCGATGTGCACGTTCCACTTGGCGTCACGAGGTGGCCTCCTGCTGTGCGTATGTGCGGACCGTCCCATCTGGTCATAACTTTCTTCAGTTTAGACGCAAATGGTCCGCTCATTACCGAATAGTCAGCTCCCGTGTCTACGAGGGCGACTACGTCAAAGCCGTCGATGGACACCTTGACGTCAGATGCAGTCGTCCTCGAGTTCCGGGTTCGTCGGGGCGTCGTATCTCTGCTTGTACGTGTTGATGGTCGGGCACTGTGCATCGTCGTTGTCGTCGTCTTCTCAACGGACGTCTCGGTCAGGTCGGGTACGCGTCGCGCCGTGTAGCTGTGGTCGTGTTCGGGAGTCTCGTCAGGGTTAGGTCGGGTCGTCGGGATGAGGGCATGTCGTGAATCACTGTCTTCAGCGCGTCCTTGCGTCGTTGGAGGGTTTCCAGTTTTTCGCCGTAGAGCAACTTCACCTCCAGAAGTTGCCGCCTTTAGTTTCCCCCGCGTGGGCTGGGGGACCTTCCACGGGCGAAGTCAGCGTTGCTACGGCGGTTCGGCGATTGGTAGGGGTAGGGCGACGGCGAACGGTTGAAACGCGCTGGGCCACGGCTGGTTTCAGATAGATACTCGTCGATCTCACGTGGTCGTTGGCCAGGGAGAGGGCGAGGTGCGTCGACGGAGAAACCACGCAGTCCGAGTCTCTTTATGGGCAGCGACGGTAAATGTGGTCGGCCTCTCCGCAGTGGTAGCACAGAGGACGGTTATCGGGAGTTCGCCATACGTCCGTCTTCCTCGGCGTCTGGTTTCGGGCTACCGGGGGTCGGGCGGGTGACAGTGGGCGGCGGTACGGCGGGGCCTCTTGACGGCGTGTTGGAGCAGGGCGGGGTCGACGAACAGCCGCGGAGTATGTCATAGCTTGTGGCTCTCGGGGTACCTCGGATGGCGTAGAAGTTCCCAACGCTTGTTGCACTTCTTCTCTAATCACGTCGGTGAGGGAAGCGACTTGGGGCTGCGGCGGCGTTGGGAGAAGTTTCCGCAGCTCCTCTCTCACTATTGCGCGGATAGTCTCGCGTAGGCTGTCGGCCGGGATCCGCGTGCTGCCAAAGTCGTTCGCATTGGCCGCGCCAACAAAGTTGCGGTCATACTGCTTAGCACGCATTTCGAGGGCTTTCTCAATGGTGCTGGCTTCGGTCACGAATTCAGTGATGGTTTTGGGCGGGTTGCGGACAAGTCCTGCAAACAGCTCCTCCTTCACACCGCGCATCAAGAAGCGTAACTTCTTTTCTTCCGTCATTTCGGGGTCCGCGCGGCGAAATAGTTGCTTCATCTCCTCAACGAAGATCACGACCCATTCGTTGGGGTGTTGTGTCCGAGTTTCAAGCAAAAGCGCAGCTCGCTCTTTTCTCACAACGGTAGTAAATGTCTTAAGGAACTCCCTTTTGAAGTGAGTCCAGTCGGTCAAAGAACTCTCATGGCTCTCGAACCAAGTTCGAGCAGCATCTTCTAAGTAAAAGAAGCCATGCCGGAAAGTTTCTTCGTCGTCCCACCTGTTGAAGATGCGGACGCGCTCCAGCTTCTCCAACCATTCTTCGGGGTCTTCAGCGGGGGCTCCCTGAAACGATGGCGGTTCCCGGGGCTGCTGCAGGACGATACGCGACGTTGTTTCTTGCACCATGGTGTTGGTTGCAGCGTTCCTTTTCTTGGGCTCTTCTGGCATCAAACCGAACTCGGATGGTAAATCTTGCTGGCGGAGGGTGGCTCTTATTGGACTGGCTTGACGGCTTCCCGAGGTTGTAGTGGGCATGGAGGGTGCGTACCCAGCACCTCCACCAGATGTCACGAAGACAAGGACGATGCAGTTGTCTTGAATGAGAAACCCGTTTATTGGAGCGAACAATTGTGCTCCCATAACAACTCAAAAGAATACAGAGGCGGCGAAGCAGCGGTCAACAAAGTGACTTGCACAGGCGAGTGTCGTCGAATCGAATGCCCCGGCGTCCGCACTGCAGGCTTTTTATCTTTCGGCGCGCGTGGTTCTCAAAACGTCGATTCGCATCGAGAACATAGTAGATCCAAGAAGATTATTCTGGGCTGTTCACGTTAGATCGGAATGCTCTCCCTATCACAACAGATAACACATGCGGCACAGAAAGAAAGAATGGAAGACGCGCTTCCCTTGGCGCAGAGATAACGCAGACCGGCGCAGCCGGGCGGTAAAAGCAAAACACAAATAAACAAACCCAATGTATGGTTCGCGGCAATATTACGGGCTGCCGCCGGGACTACGGTGTAGAGTTATTTTAGCTTTCTCCTTCATTTTTTTTTTAATTTTTTTATTGCGGCGATAGTATGCCCGTTGGCATAAATACTACGTCACAGGTATAGATTAACCCCCGTTTCGCGAAGAAACGCAAGGAGGGAGCGATGATGGGGTCCCCAAATCCACCGATGAAGGTCAGGTGGTCTGCCAGGGTGGAGGCCTGTGCTTCGGAGGTGTCTTGTTCTCGCCGCTTCCAAGGAAGGGCAAGTCCACAGCAAATGTACAGTGTCCGCCTCTTCGGCAGGAGCCGTGCAAAAGGGGCAGTTCTGTGCGAACGGGGCATGGTAACGTGGTGGCCAGTGGCCACTCCCGGGTAACGGCGGGAGAGAGGGCTACACCAACACGAAGTCTTCGCAGCAAGACCTCCTCCCAGCGAGCGAGTCTGCTAGGGAGGTCCGTTCCACACGGTGGAGTTAGAGCTCGTGTGGCGCGACGAAGATCTTTCCTTTGGAGAAACTGTTCTGGGGTGTCTATAGTGGCAGTAAAAGGCAACGGTCGTAGAATAAATGCAGTGTGGCAGGCACCATCCGCCGCAATGTGCGCGGGGAGAGTATTTCGCCGGACCCACCAGAGCCGCAAAGGGAGCACAGCTCCCGACTCCACGCTGCATGATCGTTTGCCCTCTGTTGGAATGCTGTTCTCAGCTTACAAAACTATCGTGTTACGCCACTGTTCAAGTGCTTAGCAAGACCGTCAGTTAACATATGAGTAGTATCTTCAATTAACCTCTTCCGGATTTATCTGTATGAACCTTCCCGATTTTTTTGTATACCACCGACCTTTTGTTGTTGTATAAATGTACATTAACGCCACCTTCATTCACATCGCCAAGCCAGCACTGGAATTATGGCTTTAAAGGGACCCTGCAACACTTACCATAGACTCTTAGGAATGTATTTTGGGGCGAACTCTATTGTCCCAGCAATCTCCTCCCTCAATAATTATGAAAATCCGTTCATTATCACTGAAACTATGCGCGATGAGAAATCGCGCGTAATTGTTCCCTCTCAACTCGACCGCGGACAACGCGACGAAAGCTGCGCGCTCTCCGCCGCAGAGGGGGGCGGTTCGCGGCGTCCTCTTCGGCGGCCTGGAAGTTTTCTCCTTTTCTCTGCAGCGCGGAGGAGTCTATTTCCTGTCTGGTGCCACAAAAAAGCAGGCATGGCTGCCTGCTCGCAAGCGCGCGCTCAGGCTGGTAGGGCGTTTTAGGGCGCAGCCCTTTGGCGGCCGTCTCTGGGTTGAGCCGCGTTTTCGGCGTAACCGAGTGAACGATGGCAAGACCGACGAGTGAAAGAAAAAGCGAACGATGAAAGAAAGAAAAGGAGGAGAGTGTCGCGAAATTGGGAGGGGAGGGCGGTTAGTCGTTGCGGCGCGAGCCAGCGCTCTCCGAAAGGCTGCGGTGGGAGAGGGCAGGGGGCAGTATGCTGTGCCCGCACGAGGTGCTCGACGGCGCGACGCTTGGTGAAAACGTGAAGGGGGCGTGCGTGTGACTATGATGTGCGTTCGCTTAAGACGCAGTTCGCGGTGCCTTCCTGAGGCGCACTTCGTGCCGCCGCCGCAGAGGCTCACCGTCGAGAGAACCCACAAGTAAGTGCTGCCTCAGAGCACTGCTGCTGCTCCCAAATATCGCAGTAGGGAGTATCTAATCGCCAGTTCCTTTTTTTTTGAGGAATAAATGTTTGTTGTCGCGTGGTCTTGTTGAAAGGGGAGTATTGAGTCCGTCACTCAAACGCAAAAGAAACACCAAAACTATGCGTACAGGTTCTGGCATAGAAGAGGTTGGTACACAGCGCTGACGTACAACGGTGAATCGTCACAGGAAATGCGAGAAATAAGCCGCGAAGTTGACAGCCATGGCCCAACTGACGTGTTTAGGGAATGCCAGGGGTGCATATAATGAGGAGAATTGAAGAAAGCATGGTTGGTTTTTCCGCGTATTCCACAGAGATTTGTGCGCTTACCGCTTCACGTGCACGTGTAATATTTGGCTCAGCTATTCCTGGCAGTGTAATCTAAACGGGGCGCAGGTTTACTTGCACTACACAAAGAGTGTTGCAGGGTCCCTTTAGATAGAACCGATTCTCCTTTTTCAAGGGATTATTGTGCATAACATTATGCTTTTTGAAACTGCTGGACATTTTTTGTAATTTCAGCATAAGTGGTTGTCAGTGATCTCTTGTCTACACCTCCATTTGTGACCCACCTCGCCTGACTAATTTCCCCGCAAATTATCCACAAATGTGCTTTCACTGCGGTGTAGGCAAAATGCGAGTGGGCATACTCGTGACTTCGTCATTCTCTACGTTGCCAATCGTTTGTAATGTACACGTGTCACGTACTGTACCCGCCACGTGCACGCGCTGCCTGACATCGCGAACACCACGTGCGTGCTTGGTATGGCCAGGGACGGGGTGCGCACTGCAGGCTGGCTTCGCCCCACAAGTGGGCTTCGTGCGGCGAAGCGCCTACAAACGAACACCGAGGATCTGAATGCTATGTCTCCGACGTAACCTGAAAGGCAAAGGATCGTCTATTGGGGAGCCCTTGTCGACAACAGGAGACCGGGTAAACGCACTGATAAGGTCGCGGGGGTCAGCAGGAACAACGGGGAGGTGAACGTGTTCAGCTGCTGTGGGCTGACGTTAAAATGCGCGAACGGTGTTTTGTTCAGTGCATGCGGGAATCAGAACGAAACAAAAATGGCGGCCTCGAAGCATGCGTTACGCACAGCGATTCACATGTGGGGATAGACCGAGCGGTCAACATCACTTGCGTGTCTTCTCTTGGTGCTTTTAAGGCAGACCATGGCCGCTAGGTGACTTATTTTCCAAGTTCCTGGGTGGAATGAGCACCCAGCTTGGTTGTGTGACAAGTGCGCATGCATCCCCCTGCCACCCACGGAGCCTCCCTTTCCCGCCGCAGCTACATTCCCTCCAGGGGTTGTAATTGACACCTCAAGAGCCGACTTAACTGTACTCGATGAGCGCGACTGGCTCTTCGATTTCACACTCCTGTATAGCCGGGATCGGGGCAGGAGACACCGTAGCAATGCACGTGCAAAAATAACACTGCACTACATCCCGGTCGACGGCAGACAATCCGCGACTGCAAATCAAAGGGTCGCAGCATATTTCTTCGGGCTAAATTTTGCGTAAGGGGTAAATCACCCAGACGAAAGTATCGTTAATGGACTTTGATTTCAGTATTGTCGAACAGCTTTCGGTAAATGAGAAAACGACCCCCAGGGCGCACTTCGAGCACACCGACGGACCGCAAGGTCGCAGACCGGAAGCAGCCGCTACTTCGTGCATCATTTTCCTCCACTTGGCTTGGAGCACTGCTGGCGAAATAAGTCTCTCTGCGCGCTCCCCGAGCTGTAAAAGCTTCGGCATGCACTGCGTGGAACGTGCACGGTAAACAGGTCCGGTCGGCTGCCGCAGCGGTGTCCCCGAGCACGACCTCGGCCGCCCGGGCCATGGCGCAGCGCATCCAGAGCGCCCTGGTGTCCACCCTGCGTTCCGCGCCCTGGCTAAGGGGCCGAACCCGCGCCGTGGCGGTGCGCAAGGCGTCCGCGATGCGGCTGGCCGTGGGCTTCCCGCCGTCCCTGGAGAACGAGGCCAAGCTGGACGCGTACTTCGCGGCGCTGGCGGACCTGCGTCCCGACCGCTCGCTGGCCTCGTGGCTGGCGCTGCGCCGCTTCCTGCAGCGCAAGGGAGGCCTCAACTACGACCTGGCAATGACGCACGCACACAAGGTGAACGCCTACTACGCGCCAGGAAACACGGTCGTCCTGCCGGCCGGTATCATCCAGGAGCCCGTCTACTTCGACGACGCCGCGCACGCCTACAACTACGGCTCGCTCGGGCAGGTACTCTATTCTTCTCCATCTCCTGTGGTGTAGACCCTCTCTTTTGCACGTCTTCTTTGAACCTACAGAGCGTTCTTGAAATCGGCTAGGTGTGATAAATGTTTTGTACGGTACTCGGGTCTGAGTGGTGGTGGCTGTCACAAAATATGCGCACACAGCAGTCGTTAAATATACGACTGAGTGATGATCACGTAAAGCGTTTATTTGCAGATATTAGGCAGCAGCTTTCAAATTGCGGAACTGATGTTTGTCCATGCTCGTGGCTAGGCAACATTTTCTAAAAATGTTTTTCGTACATCCATGGTCTTCGATTATCGACATCCAGGAATGACACTCAGATAAGCTAAATTTGTTGCAGATGGCGTCGACTTGGTGGTATTTCCTGCAATATGTGAGCTTAACTTCGCGTAACTAACCAAGTTAGAGATGTCAAGTCACATTCATGTCGGGAAATTTTCGAAAGACGATCTACACTTTGTTGGGTACGTTGTCATCCCACCTCTGACAACAGTTGTTGCGACCGGGAAGGCCGACCCGAGCCGAACTCCGTCGCCTCCGACATACGTTTGGTAGCGTGGTGTGAAGCGAGCGTCCAGCCGCTGTTGCAGCCGTGAAGAAGCCCAGAAGCCGTAGGCTAACGTAACTGTTTACTTCCATAGCGAGAGGTGAGCCGAAGCCAAAGAACAATGCCCCGACGGGCGAGGTCACTGTACAGAACTCGAGCAGAGTGACAGCATTGATTTACTGCTCAAACAGGAATGAACTACAGTGCTTGGAGGGTTCTTATTTATACCCACAACGCTAACGGTCGAAACAAGCGTTCCCTCTAGATTGTGCACGCGATACGAAGGCACAGACACACACAACTTTTTCCAGAGTTCGTGAGCAGTCGATAGTAGCGGCGCACGCTGAGTCCGAGAGAGGGGAGAGAGGAGGACTCCGCTGCGGACGCGGGGCCTCTGTGTCCTTGGGCCGCGTTGAAGCCTGCCTCGTCGGCAACCGCCGAAGTTTTGAAACGCGCCGAAAGATAGGCGCCAGAGACCCAGGCTTGTCGAGACGTAAAAGCATGAGTCACCGACACGGGGGGGGGGGTCGCTTGAAAGGCGCACGTAGTGGAGGCTTCGCCGCACAGCCGAGGAGTGTTGAAACAAAGCCCAATGGCGGGCTCAATCGTAAAAGCTTCTCCGCCGGGGGTCCGAGATCCCGATGGATAAGGGTCTTCAACCATTGTCCGAAGGGAAGGTTTTGGAGAGGAGTGCTCGGCCCGCCAAGAACGTCTCTGGCTTGTTCAGGCAAGTAACAGAACACAGGAAGACACAACCGCATCGCTGGCAAGTGTGAAGACAAATCCACACTGAAGCTCTACCAGGCCTTTAGTTGCGAAAAAATACGCGAATAAATAACTACACTAGTTATATTTTAGCCCAGCAGTACTTTAGACAAGCACACAAACCTGAAAGGTGACATTTCGCGTGATTGGAAGTGTCCCACACACAAAAAAACGTAATAGTAAAGGGCGAAACCTGCTTCAGGAAAAGCAATGAAATTGGGAAAGACAGGCGTCTATAGGCCACTTCTCGCGCAGAGAGCTGCGATTTGAGCTCTCGTCATTGCCCTGAGCTTTCCCCCTTTTGTACCGCACTTTAGGTGCACCCGTTCTCTGAAAGCGACTGCGACCGGTCGAGAGGACATCGGCCTTCTTCCGAGACGTGTCTCGAGGGCGCGGAGAAAACTGCCCTACTTTCCACCGCTCGATCAAGGCGTGCGCTTTCGTTCTCGGCCGCTTCGAGGTCCGCTGAGACCCAGCGCAAAGCGAGCGTGCGGCGCTGCCACTCGGCAGGCGCGCATGAGAGCTCTTGCCGCATTTGTTTGCGACACTGTCGGCAAGCGAACACCGCAGGGCGTTTTCGCTCACGTTTCCGGCTGTCAAGGCCAATTTGGGCACGGGCGGCCCGGTCTCAGACGACGGCTCAACCCCAGCGACACCGGAATGGCTACGTGCTCGGCTGGCCGTTTCCTGACATCGAGTATCTGAGTTTCAGGTGGAACGCTAGTGACTCGCTCAGTGGTGGCGTCGTCGTCACGCTTAGCTTCCCTGTGAACATCGTTCAGTGTCTCGACTGCCAGCTCTGCCACAGCGTTGCTCGGTTCGGAACTCGCGTCCGGAGAAACAACTTTCGTTTCAATGGACTCGTGTTGGCTCCTTTCGCTAACGTCACGGTTTAGGCTTTCCCGCGGAACGTCGGTAGCCTGCGAACTGCACGCCTTAGGGTCAGCAGCCGTTTTCAAGGCCTCCCGTGAACCTGCGGACTTCGAACATGGCGACGATGACACATCTCCGCTCACTGTAGGGTCCTTACACACAGTGTACTTACGCTGCCCTCTGTTGTGGGCCTCCGGAAATGCCCCATCCTCGCTATCTGTCTAAGTTTCGCCGTTCCTCTTAGAGGTGGCGGCACTATCGTTACTTCAGCCCTTTTCAGCGAGCCCAGCTGGTTTTTTCCTCGGCAGTTTCTCGAAATTGTGCCCCTTCTCGCGTAACAGCTGATCCGACCTGTTCGAAAATAGGTGCCTGTATTCCGGAAGAAGTAGTGGGGATGGATACTGCCGCATGTGTGACAAATGGACCTCCGATGCTGACCTTGGCAATCGGCAGGCGCACATTTCGTGCTTCTATGGCCTGCTTCACCCAAAGACACTGCCCCGTCAGCTGATCCGGTTCAACGTACGAAGGGTGGATCACGTCTACCGTCGCCGCGGAGTCGCGAAGAACTCGGCACGGTTTACCGTTGACCACGAGCTCAGGAACATACGGCTCTAGAAACTGCATACTGTCCTCACTCTGATCTAGCATGTGAAAGACGAGTTTTCCCTTTTTGCAACTCGCAGCGAAATGTCGCGTCTCGCCGCAGTTGTAACACGCAGCCTGTCTGCGCGCTTCAAAAGTTTTCTTTCTGCGCTGCTCCGCAGCGTCTTCTGCTCTTTTCGTTTTCGCGGCCAGTTTCCCTATCACTAAACTTTACACCCTTTTAGCCAAAAAGGGTATAGCATAAGTGGAAAAGGGTGTTGGGAGGCCTTTACGCCCTTTTTCTTGAATCTCAGCACTCTTCTCGTAGCTCTACACCCTTTTTGGGCGAAAAAAAGGGTGTTGATCAACTTCAACACCCTTGGTTTTTCTTAGGGTGTTGAAAGGGCGTGGAAAAGGTGTTCAACTGTTCATTGAATAAGGCCATGCTTGGATGCACAACAGCACTGTAAAGAACAAGACATCTCCTCATATACTTCTCTACTCGCAAAAAAATGTCAAACGCAAAAAAAAATAATTGATCGTATGCAATGATCGCTCATTTCCATATGCGGTGCATCTCATACCCCAAGTATGGCTTTGGCACGTGAAACACCAATTTGAACCTTCAAAATGAAAAAAAGACTGTAGTCGTGTGGCGCAAAGGGTGTCCGACTGCAACACGCTTGGCTTTCTGTAGGGTGTTGAAACGGTGTGAAATAGGGGTTCAGTTGCAAAAAAAGAACAGCGGAGCTGGGGTTCGACCTAGTTTCTTCCGGTATTGCTAAGTTTTGTTATGCTTGCTAAGCTTTGCAATGTTCTTGCTAAGCTAGGATGACGGCTGAGGGGTGAGGCCAAGTTTAACCGGATTTTACAAGGCTGTTCCAGCGTGTTCCCCCCTCCCGCACTGCCAAGGGATCCAAGGGGGAAACAAGCTAGGTCGGCCCCCAGCTATGCTGTTTCTCCAGCCTTGCACCACTATTGCAAGCAGCACCAATTTTTTTGCCTTTTAGAATCCAAAAAAATACTGGTACCTTTGAAATGGTACAGTAAGAGGTGCGCATACGCATACGCCCCTTGTGCTCACACTCTAACAAGCTCGAAAGTCGACTTCACTGTTATAATACCCTATCTGCGGTGGTGCACCCTTTACAGGTGCCGCAGCTCCTTTTATGTGTATTTTTTGCTAACGCCACCGAAACTAGCTCAAGCTTAAAGAGCTTCACTGGTAATAAATTATGTCAATTCATATTGGTTTAAACATCGTGAGGTCCAACACACCCCCGCTTGTAGAAAATCTTCAGTCCACCCGTGTAAACAAGTACAAAATGCCTCCAAAGTTGGAGGTCTCTTCACCTTTTTTCTTATCCTTTTTTCTTAGTTGGCGGTCTTTTCTTACACCTTTTTTCTTACACCCTTTTTCTTTACGACCTTTTTCTTAGTTTCGAACCCCTAATTTGTAGCTTTACACCCTTCTGAGAAAAACGGTGTTGAAATAATGAACACCCTTTTTGAAGGGCGTTGAGGTGGCGGGGAAGATTTGTTTGACATTTAATAAAATTCTATAACTTATGGAACACGAAAATTACCTTATGATTAAAACTTTTTTGCATATCCGCGTGTTGATTTGTATATCTTCATAGTAAAATCCATACCTCCAGAATTAGAGCTAAATATCTGTTTTTTGCAACAAGCTCACCGACTCGATCGGGGGGCTTTCCTCTGCTGGATATAAAAGCAAGAACAGCACATGTATTACTAAGTAAGTATACACTCCCTGTACCGCTTGCATCCCGTTGGTTTTCTTGCTCAATTCATTAGTGTTCTAACTGTAACTTGTGCGTATTGACTGTTTGAATTGAATGCTGCGCGCTCCGCCGATTCAGATTGCCCCTGCGCATGCCGTTACCTTTAAAAAAAGGTGTGACGATGCTCAACGCCCTTTTTTTAGGGTGTTGAGCTCAACGCCCTTTTTTCATCCATACACTCTTTTTTTGCCAAAACACCTTTTAGGGGTGTTAGCCTCGGGGAAGATTTTTACTCCCTTTTCGGCCAAAAAAGGGTGTAAAAGAGTTTAGTGTGGGCAACGACTTCCCTTGCTCCACCGCCTTCCTGGGGAGCTCTGCCTTTAAGCCCTGACTTATCAGGCCTCGGCCTGAACTCTTTTTGGCCGTCTTTCGGCCCCTGCGCACCTCGTCGTGCGACGAACTCGTCGGCTAGCTGAGCTGCATGATCCACAGTATTTACCCCTGGCCTATCTTGCACCCAGAGTCTCGGGTTTTCTGGTAGACGGCGGTAAAACTGCTCGACCGAAGCACTCAACTACCTTGTCGTGCTCTCCGAAAGCCTTTGCCTCTTTGAGCCACTCTTCCATGTTAGCCCTCAGCTTCACACTAAACATTTTTGCACCCTTAAGGGTGCTGAAAGGATGCACTCAACATTTTACACCCTTTTTGCACCTTTTAAGCACCCTAATTTAGCTCCGGCACCTTAACATGAGGGTGCTTCAAAATAAATGTTGTAAACAGCCGTTTAAAAGGGTGCAACAGCAGCCGGAAAGGGTGCTGATTCCGGGTGTTCACCACGGCACCCTCTGGTTTGGGTATTAAAATAAAGGGTGCAAATATGTCAATAGAAGGTGCAACATTGCACAAAACATGCTAAATATTTACAACCCACTCTGCACTACATTACTTCTTCGAGTGCATCACAACGTTTATTTCGATATCTGGGTATACGGGAAAGTAAGGCTACAAAATGCCTCTTGTTGTCCTATAAATAAAACTTTTACGCAAGGCATCGATGCCTCCAACGAAACTGAATTTACCTAAGAATTTGTTCTCGTATTATTATGCAGCAACACTGCTGACGCGAATCTACGCAGTCTCTGAATGAGGGTTTCGAATTTTATGATAATCAAAGAAGTTTCGAATGATTTTCTAACTGTTTATCGAAATCTTGTTTAACGAATGGAAAAAAAATAAAAGGAACAGTATACAACCAAAAATGAAGGCGCTTACGATGTCTCTTATCGCCAAGTCCAATATACAGCAGCAGCGGCACCGACGTTGAAACAGGAAAAAAAATCACCCCTTTCTCCTTACGAACATCGACGCAATAACACTCCCCCTCCCACTTTTTTTCTACAGCCTTGCGCGGACCCCACCACAACCTTGAACTGTGACATCTGTATCACCATTCCGTCGTTACCTGTTCCTCTCCTGCCCCACCAGCGGAATCATGCCCCTCTGACAACAGTCATTCTCTTCGCTCAGTGTAATTATAACGTACTAGCAATCACATTTTATTACGTCATCATTGTTAGCGACCGTCAATAAGTTGTACAAATGAAGAAACAGACCACCTCGGTCTTTCCTGGACAAACAACGCTGGAGGACGAGGCAGATATCAAAACAAAAATTGAGGGGGAGGGGGTAGCATGAAATCTGGCGCTAAATAAACAGACGCCAAATATTACTACGATTACTTACACTAAAACAGAACCAAATACCACGTGTGTGCGTAAACAGGTGAGCGCGTGATGCCGAACGAGTGTTGTGTACCTCGGTGTCGCAGGAACTACAATAACAGATCCAAAGTAGGGATACTCCGATTTGCGAAGGTTAAAGATTTGCGGAATAAATGGAGCTGTACCGCGAGAAAACTTCCTTCCAACCGACAACACGAGGACGAGTGGTTCTTCGCAGTTTATGTATTTTATTCAGCGCGAGATGAGCTGCTGTTATTAGCCATCAACAATTTTTGAATATTGATATGCAACGTCCAAGCTCAGCAGTACTGCTAAGGATTACAATTTAAAGCAGAGGTCTGAAGTACTAGCCACAAAAGGTGTTTATGTCTGTGAGCTTCACTTCCACCCGGAAGACATCACACTTGAAACGTCGTACTGGGCGAACAGTCACTGGCTCCTTGGTGTTTGCGCGCCTACTCCCAGGGGCAGTTCCGTCAATATTCCCCGATTGCCCGAAATATCTGACCTCACAGCGCAAAGCGAGAGAAGCTCCGTAGGCGAAACGATTGCGCCTGGAGTCAAGTGCACTGCAGAAAGTCGAAGAGGACAGGATTCAGTCCATCAAAGATGTGGGAGAAGGTGCGATTTATCGGCTTTAATTCTGGCACGCAATAGAAGCGAATGAATGCCTCATCCTGCTAGACACCGTTGATGAGGATGCCCCGAGCATAAAGGATTCCGTCACCATCCACCGGATTTCGGCAGTGTTTCATTATTTGAAGGACGCGACTAGGAAACTCGGACGTCACATCTAGGTTCCCGATGCAGCTACAGGAAAGGAAGAAATTATGGAGGTCATTGATGCTGTGGAGAAATGGGACAGGAACGTGAACCAGACAGATCACACTGTCTCCGTGGAGGACCCGAACTACGACCTTGTGAAGCAGCTTCACAGGGGAGGGCTCGTACATCCCTCAATGTTTGCTGTCAACGACGTTGCACACAGCTACGCAGTCGCGGAGGAATTGTCAAGACGAGACGACGTCTTAACGATTCCCAATCAGCATCAACTGGCGACAGATATCACTGTGGATCTACTCACTGATGATGATCCATTTGATTTCGATGGCTGTGATGCTGGACACACGAAATATGTTGTCCTTAAGCACATTTTGTGGTGCAGTACGAACATTTTTCTGAACAACTTATGCTCCATAATGAATGATGAGATTCGTGACGTGAGTGCAAAGTCGAAAAAAAAGAAGCTTCAAACACTGAGTAACAAGTAGAATAGGTGTGGTAACTGTGGTTTCTTTTACCTGAATAAATCGTCTTTGATAATCAGGTTGTTGAAATCATTCGTTTGTTTCCCTCTATTGCTGTGGCGGTAAAGCAGGGACATCAAAACATTAACAAGCCCTATGCAATATTTTGTTACCGCGCGGAACAATTAATACTAGGATGCTAAATCAGATTTTTTCCCACATCGTTTATTGGGTCTAACCGTACAAGGTAAAAAAATTGGTCGTGTATCTGCTCCTTCCGTTGCAAATGTCATCGAAAGACGATAGTCTTTGTACACATTTGCCAAGGAAATTCCCCTCTTTGCGTTCCCGCTCACCTCTCATGCTGTTTCTGTTCCGTCGCGCTCATCTCAAGGTAAACGCACTAAAGGTTTTCTCAAGGCGATTTGAATTTACCGCGTTCCACTGCGACAGGCGGGGTTCCTCGATGCCAGCGCTGCAGTACGGTGGAGACGCGCGTGAATCGAGGCGGCCGCCTTCAAGGTTTATAGAACTACGTTGCCATGCTCCACGTGCGTTCCAAGCAGAACGTGAAACCTAGCTAGTGGAACCTTTCTTTGCTGTTGCCGCGTTATTTCTCATATGCCGCCAGGAGGTGGCGCGGGCAACAGAACAGCAGGTGGCGGGTTTCTGCAGTAGATGTAGAATATCATTTGCTATCAAACAAACCAAGCATGCATGAATTTTTTTAATAAAGGAACACTGTAAATATCCCTTGTGTACTAATTTCCTGTCTTATGTTTGTGTAATGTCTTGTTCTTGTTCAACAAAGTTGACAAGTATGAACATATAAACTGGGGCTTAGGTGTTTACATTTGGCTGTGAGTATATAAGACTATACATAGCTTGCACGTGACGTCACGCTCGAGCGCTCGCGCGGCGGTAGCCATATCGGTGCAGTGGTGCAGTTCGGGGAGCGCACGCGTTTGCTGCTGAGCTAGTCGCTTTTCGCGCTTTTCCTGCGGCATGCCGCTGGTAGCGAGCAAAAAACCTTTAAACGCGACCTACCGCTCGGACCTTACGGGGCCTGCACGCGTGCGGTATGCGGAAAAGGTGCGGCTGTGCGACAACGACCGGGCATGGACACGGCCGGCGATGTGGACTCGTTTCCGGAGATAAGTTACGGCGACATCCTCAACTACCTCGTGTTTTCTGCCAACTTCCTCACACTAGAAGAGATGAAGGCATTCAAGTCTACCGAAGCACATAATTACTTCACGAGCGGGTGGGTGAAGTCCCTGTCGGCTTAACAGCTGCAAGACGACAAAGTGCTTCTGCTCGGAGAGGTAAGCAGCCGGGATCTTTTTTACTATTTCGTCGGTTCGGAAATCTTGCACGGAATGCTCGAAATAGAAACGGCCGTGCTAGAACAACTCTTCGCTGTTGCCGGTTACGTTTTGAGACACGATCAACAGTGACGAGCGCTCGCGCAGAGATGTGGGCAAGAAAAACTTGTGCATTGCATTTTTTTCTCTCGCAGGTGAACCATTCGCAAAGGTTGCGGGATCAGCCTCTGCATGTGTGGATTTTGTGCCAGAAAAGCGGGGTCATGCTCACTGCTCATTGCACCTGTATGGCAGTAGCAGGTGAGGCCTGTTCTCATGTTGGAGCCTGCCTGTATGCAGTTGAAACAGGTGTGAAGATGAAAAACGCTACAAGCTGCACCTCAAAAACGAACATCTGGCTTCCTGCGTACGTGGAGAAGGTGGAGTTCAAGAGGCTAAAGGACATCGACTTCACTTCGTCGAGAGGGAAGAAGCGAAAAATTGACGACATCATTAACAGCAGCAGTTCAGCAGTGAACGAATCAAAAAAACGAATGGACATCCCACCAGCAACCCAAGAGGAGCTTGGCGACCTGTACAGATCATTTCAGAGCACAGGTGTCACACCTGCAGTATTTTCTGTGCTTCCAGAGTATTGCGAAAGCTTTCAGGAGCCTGTGAAAACACAGCCTGCCCACTTGAGGAAGCTGTATCTTGAAGAGAACTTGGAAGACAACCTCGACACGCTTTTGAAGAAGGCTGACGACTTTCTTGCCACTTTTTCCATCAGGGACGACACAGTGAAGACAGTTGAGGCTGCAACAAGGCAACAAAGTAACTCGCCAGACTGGTTCCTTGCTGGCAGAGTGACTGCGTCAGTGATGAAAAGTGTGTGCCACACAAGTGTGCAGAGTCCTAGCTTATCACTGGTAAAATCGATTTGCTACCCTGAAAAAAATTCCCTCAGAGTTCCTACCGTCATGTGGGGCTTAGAACATGAGCAAGATGCTTTCGAGGCTTACAAAGCCAAAGAAGCTACAAAGCACGAGAACTTTGAGTGCCACAGGTCTGGACTCCACCTGAGTGCTGCTTACCCGTTCATCGGCGCAACACCGGATGCCATCACCTCGTGCAGCTGCTCGGGAGAGGTGTTGTGGAATTTAAGTGGCCATTTTTGCCAAGAGATGCTCAAGATATCACCACCAGCATTTCATGTTTGAGTTACACTGGCGGAAAACTTCAGCTTTTGGACAATCATGCGTACTACTACCAAATTCAGACTCAGATGACAGTGTGCCATGTTGACTTTTGCGACTTTGTGGTGTGGGGACGAAATGTGCTGCACATCGAGAGAGTGAGACGCAATGATCAGTTTTGCAGAAACATTTTTTCTTCCGCAAGACAGTTTTTCCGGAATGTCATTCTGCCCGAGTTGCTCAGCCGATACTACACGAGGCAAGAGGCAAGACAGAAGTCGTGAAGAACAGCCAGCAGACACAGTAGAGTACTGCTTCTGTCGTGGACCGGACACAGGCAAGATGGTATAGCTTGCGACAACGAGGCGTGCAGCTACAAGTGGTTTCATTTCTCCTGTGTCGGACTGAAACGGGCACCAAAAGAGAAGAAATGGTTTTGTCCCGAGTGCAAATAAGACAAGGACTAATGTCAGGCTTCCACAGTTTATTTTGCCACAGCTGTGCCTGCCAGTGTGAAGCAACAGACTATCTTGATGAAAATTGCTAAAAGAGCACGCTAATGTTTCTTGTGACGGGAATGCAGAACGAGCTTGCAGTCTTAAAATAAAGGATTACGTGGAGCGACAGCGACAATTGTCGCTCAAGTGTAACTGAATGGATGCGGTGGGCTAATACGAGCAACGAGCTGTTGCCGACACCCCTTCATACACTGACTTCTTTATTAAGCCCTCAGTGCCATGTTTCTTTCAAAACGAACACTCTGCACATGACCGCCAGACAACATTGAACACACGTAGCATCAGAATACAAAAATGTGTTGAAACTGCATTGTACAATAATTGTATTACTGCCAACCTACAAACAACACCGAAGTAATGAATCTCAAGAAGTCACATCACGTGCAGTGGCAAGGGCAGTTGCACAAATTTGTAAATTCAAAGAGTTGTAACTGTAATGCACGACACACAGAATATGGTACGCCTGAAGCACAGCAGCGCATAAGATCCAAACAAAAAGGTAAATGGTCACCTTGCCAGTCGTTGGCTGGCAAAAGAGCATTCTGCCGAGAATGCTGCTCTACACATTTCGAACAAAACAAACAGCAGAAATAGAACTATAAAATTCGAGCGTAACCACAGTGGAACTGTAGAAATTCCAGTTTGTGTTGTAGTGTCACAACAAAGTAGTGCAATAATAATATACAGACGAGGTTTCTACAGCTGAAAACTAACTAGTGTCCAACTAATTTTCAAACGCACAATCACGTGGGATATATCTTCCTTTCTTTGACTTGAACCATAACTTTGCTGCTGTTTGAAATCATAGTCGGTACAACATGTTCCATTGCATTCAAATTATAAGTGAAATAACTGGAGTAAAAAAAGTTTCCATTGATTATGAGGTTTAACGAGTCGACGCTACGCAGGCGATGAGGCACACCATACTGGAGATCTCCGGATTAATTTTGACCACCTGGGGATCTTTAACGTGCGCCGAAATCTCGTACACGCGGGCGTTTTCGCTTAAAAAGAATGTTTCCAATCACAGCTGACGATATAATGTCATTCGTCAACGAAAAGCACTTGCTCAATTAGCAGACTGTTTTAATGATGCTACTATTGAAGGGCACAGATTAGAAAGGGCACAGCAAACAGTAACAATTTTGTCAAGTGGAGTCAAATTATCTCCAGGTCGGCAAACCACATAGTCGATGGACACCGTGGCCATCAGGATTACATACTTATTTCTGATCAGCCCGATCACCCTCTCGACATGAATCCTGACATTGGCTAGTTTCCTGGTGCTTAGCACGTCTGCTGCCGACAGTTGCTTCTTGCCCTTGGTGAACCCTGGCACGTGAAATCTCGCACAGTAGAAGCCCACACTTTCAGACACATTGAACCCTCGGTCTGCAAGAACTACATCACCCGGAAGTAAGTTGTCCAAAAGACCGCGGTGCTCTTTTATGTGTCAGTAATTTTCAGGTCTTCTCCGGACCCAGGAATGCACCGCGGTGTCTCGTGTCGCCGTGAGGGACGAGGCAGACTCGGATGTCCAAGCTATGTACAGTTTATGTACAGGAATTATTTACAAGGCATATACAACGGGAGCAGAACTAGCCCGCAGTGGGGCTTAGAAGATTGCCGGTGTCTAGCCGGCGCAGGCGGGACTCTCCCCGTGACCTGCGGCAAGTTCAGAGCAAAAAGACCCCATCCTCTCGCCGGGCCTGACATAAATACCCTCGGTGAGGGAAGGGAAAGTTCAAAGAAAACAAGAAACGGCAAGGCCGGGTACAATACTCCCCGACCGAGCAAGGTGCGTTCGGAGAACCTCCACACATGGTCGTCGCCACCCGACTTGTCAAAGAGAGCGGCGCCTTTTTGTCCCGGGCCGGACACGACCCTGGTCGTTTCCGTAGGCGCCGTGCGTCGAGACGGCCTAATTGTTAGCGGCCCTCCGAAGGGTGACGGCCGTCTCCGCGTCTCCGTCGTTGGGGGCACCCGCAGTGCAACGACCTCCATGGTCAAACCTTACACCTCCCACACAAGATACATTTAATCCCACTAGATTAAATGGATTAGCAAAAAAAAAAAAAGGGTTTGAGCCGCGCGGCCGACAAGTCAGAGACACGCAAAACTTCGCAAGCCGCGGATCTGGCCGGTGCACGCACCCTGCACCAAAACACGTCCACAGAACAGAGGCACACGCACACACCAACAAAACAAGCCGCGGGCACCAAGGTAGAAGATAAATTAAAATTGCCGTGCGACGCAAGGGTCTGCTCAAGGAATGTTCACCTCCGCTGATCGGTCAGACGCTGATACGTCAACCCGCGAAAACAAAAAAAACATTCAACGGCAGTCATAGCCATCGGGACGCGATTGTTCATGGCACTGCGCAACACACACACGAAAGGGTTCGCAGGTACACGCATGTCCACTGGTGTCGTCCCCGCGGCCACACCTCTGCCCCAGCCCTATGCCACCTGAGCCGGCTGTTCCTCCCAGCATTCATTGGCCAAACGAGAAAGAGCATCAGCGTTTGCATGCGCGATGCCCTGGCGGTGCTGGATGGTTACATTGTAACGCTGGAGCGCTAGGGCCCAGCGGGTCAGTTTCGCCCCCTGGGGCACGCTGCTGGTTAGGTAGGAGAGCGGGTTATGATCGGTGACGACCTTCACTTGGGCACCAAAAACCCACGTCTCGAACTTCTTTAATCCCCAAATGACTGCAAATGCTTCCCGTTCAATGGTGGCCCACCGCGTCTGCGTTGGCGTGAACCGATGGCTCGCGAAGGCAATCGGAGCCTCAGAGCCGTCGTCGGCTATTTGCGCCAAACAGGCGCCTGCTGCAACAGCGGACGCATCAGTGGAAAGCACATAAGGTTTCGCCAGATCCGGGGTGGCAAGAGAGACGGCCTCACAAAGGGCTTGTTTCAGGGACCTGAACGCCTCGTCAGCTTCACTGCTCCAGGGAATTTGAGTAGGCACACTTTTGCCCGTCAATTGTGTCAGCGGCCGGGCTATCTCAGCGTACCTTGGGACATAGTTGCGGTAGTAGCCACAAAGGCCCAGGGCGCTCCTCAACTCCTTCTTGGTCTTTGGGGCCTGCAGGCCGTTAATGGCCTCTAGTTTCGCGGGGTCCGGCCCGTGCGTGCCGGAACCCACGACATGCCCCAAGTAGCGGATTGAGCGCTGAGCCACTTGACATTTTTCTATGTTCGCGTGTAGGCCTGCTGCCTGCAACGTCGAGAACACACGATGAAGGTGTTCAATGTGTTCATCGAGTGTCGCGCTGAACACGGCGATGTCATCTAGGTATGCGCACGCGTAGTGCTCGTGCCCGGACAGCACGTCATTCATGTTTCTCTGGAAAGTTGCAGCTGCGTTTTTTAGTCCAAACGGCATGACCTTCCACGCAAACTGACCTAGATGCGACACGAAGGCCGTTGCAAGCTGAGAATCGGTCGCCAGCGGCACCTGCCAGTAGCCCCGCCTTAGGTCGATGAGTGTGATGTATTTGGCCGATCCTACGCGCATTATGAGCTCCTGCGGGCAGCCCATAGGGAAAGCGTCAGTTTCCGTTAGCGCATTAAGCGCGCGGTAATCGATGCATAAGCGCACTGAGCCATCCTTTTTGGGCACGCAGACTATAGGATGGGCACACGAGCTCTCACAACGGTATATCAAACCTAGCTCGAGAAGTTCCTCTATTTGCTTGGTCACTTCGCCCTTGAGAGCCTCGGGGATCCTGTATGGGTGGCCGCGCTTGGGAGCGGCCCCCTCGAAGAGCTTGATGCCGTGCTCCCCCACGTTAGCGATTCCCTGTTTCTCCTCGAACAGGGCTTTGTGAATCTCAAAAACGCCTCGCACTCGAGCGGCTGTCGCGTCGTCCAGATGCGCGGTTTTTTCCAGCGCGAGACCGACGTTTGCCTGCTCCGGTTTTACGGTTCGCGGTGTATATTCCACATCCCCAAAGTCAGAGTCGTCGTGGAACATAACGCTTAACGCAGCCACCTCACGCAGGTACGGACGCAGTCTGTTCGCGTGCACGAGTAAACGTCGACCCTCTCGGGTTTGTACGTAATAGGAGTGTTCGCGGTACCTTCCCTTGACGGTGTAAGGCCCTAGCCACTTGGGGAACATTTTTCCCGGCCGTTTATCGTCAAAGACTAGCACTGTATCCCCTTCGCTGAAAGTTTTGACTGTCGCGTGCTTATTGTACTGCGACGCGTACAACTCTTGTTTTTTGCTTGCGGTTAGCTCAGCGACGTCAGCCGCAAGTTCAAGTTGTTCTTTGAGCTGTCTGAGGTAATCGGCAGGGGCTTCCGCTAACTCAGCTGGCATTTCGGTCTCCCCTGCCCAACTACCCTTGAGTATCGCAAGCGGTCCCACCGGGTCGCGGCCGTACAGCATCCGGAACGGGGACACGCCGGTGGTGTCGTGGGGCACTTCCCGGTAGGCCCAGAGTAAAAAGGGGACGAACCTGTCCCAATTTCTGGCGTCTTTCACGATCACATGGAAAAGCATGTTCTTAAAGACTCTGTTCCACCTTTCGACCGAGCCGTTGCTTTCCGGGTGGTCGGGAGTCGAGAAACGCGGAGAGCAACCTAGCTTCGCGAGGAATTCGCTCGTCAGCGCGGCTGTAAAGTTGGTGCCGCAGTCCGAGCACACCACTTCGGGTATTCCCGTGCGGCTAAACACGGAAAGCAGTGCCTCGCAAGTGGCTTTGGCCGTTAGCGACCTCAGGCAAACCACCTCCGGCCATCGGGTGCACAGGTCTATTATGCAAAGCGCATACCGATGCCCTCGCGCAGACGGGGGGTCAATAGGGCCGATCACGTCGATGTTGACTTTTTGAAAAGGCAACCTAGGTCGCGTCAATGGCGCTATGGGCACCCGTTCAGCCTGCCGCCTGTCCGATCGCACCTGACAACCGTGGCACCGACTGCAGTAGTCCCGAATGTCTGTCTCCATGTTCGGCCAGAAGAAGCTATGCCTGATACGCGCCTTGGTCTTGCGGAAGCCTAGATGACCGCCCCAGTACGATTCATGCGCGAGACGAAGCACGGCGCTGCGGCGCGATTCTGGTAGTACTAACTGCTGTACACTCTGCCCGAGCACCTTGTCTCTGTGGTAGAGCATCCCGTCTACGATGTGCATACCCGCCTTGCCTCTCTCGGCGTCTACCCAAGCCTTGCGTAGCGACTCGTCGTGCAGTTGTTCGACACGGAACTTCTGGACGTCGCTGTTTGTGCCCGGTGCCGAATGCTCGCCGTCTTCTATACTACGGTTCTCGCTTCCGATCGTCTCTCCTAATGGGGGCTCAACGTCGGGCGTGGGTTGGGAAGGCTGCGATTCTGGCGAACGGGGGCTCTCGCTCTCGGACGCGATTCGCTGGGCTCGTGTTTGTACAGCCTCTACGCGCGCAGCGCTGTCTGGCTCGCCCAGTGACGTCTTCAGCTTCCCCCAGGTGTCCGCTGAGATCAGACAGTCGGTGTGCGTCAGCTTGTCGGTAAGCGCGCACATCACCGGCGTCGCGTCGTCAATCTCCTGAATGAGCGACTGCCCTCCGAACACTGCCAGCGGTACGACAACGAGTTTCGCTTTGACCTTTTCACCGAATGCCGACACGAGGTCAATGGTGCCGTGGGGGGTTACCAGATCGTCCGGAACGCTGCCCTCCCGAAGAACTGTTATCTCGGCGCCAGTGTCGACTTGTCAAAGAGAGCGGCGCCTTTTTGTCCCGGGCCGGACACGACCCTGGTCGTTTCCGTAGGCGCCGTGCGTCGAGACGGCCTAATTGTTAGCGGCCCTCCGAAGGGTGACGGCCGTCTCCGCGTCTCCGTCGTTGGGGGCACCCGCAGTGCAACGACCTCCATGGTCAAACCTTACAGTGTCTATCGCTAGCACGCCCTCCCCAGCCTTCAGAGATGAAGTTAACAATGCCTTGAGGTGCAATGCCAATCAAATACTTTGCCGTATTGCTGCCTTTGTACTGAGACCATGTCTCACTTCGGGGCAAGTATGATGAAGGCCTTTCTATCTTTATCTCAAAACAGTCAATGATGACTGCAACATTTTCCCCAAAAGAATCGTAGAAGGCTTGAGGCATTGTGCGTTGCAAAACACTTCTAGGCGGCCACAATATCTGAGACTTAAGGCGGCAGTAGGCAGCATGCAGCCATTTGTCGAATATGCGCGACACTGTGGCCTCTGACACGTTAAACCTAAAAGCAGGGTCAGTGATGTGCAAATGTAGCTTTAACTTCATTAAGAAAAGCAGGAACTCCTGAAACTTCAGCAAGCTGTTGTTAGCGTTATGCGACACAAACCCCGCTACAACGTTGAACAGTGCGTAAAGGATCTGAAAATTCGCTATGCCGGTGTAGTACACAACTTTGGTGTCGCTACATTTCAGGGCATCTTCAGTCAGCTCCAGCAGCTCGTTTTCATTTCGCGCAGCGTAGAGGCGCTCGTTTAGGGATAAGCACTCCATCTCCATGGCTTCAATGTCACTCATTGTCAGGTCTGTCTGGACTGCCATCCCTGGAACAAAATTAAGTTGTTGCATGGATGATCAAGCAGCGCGAAAAATTCACTTGAGATGCGGAGAGGAGTTATTGGTGACGGGACTGGCAAATAAGCATGCGGAGATTCAACATCTGAGGTACTCCGCCGGATAAAAAAAAAAACTTTCTCTCCACTTTTGACACGCTCGGTTTCAAACCACGACGACGAAAGTAGAGAACACAGGACTAGCGCTAGTTCTGTGTTATCTAATTTTGTCCCGTTTTTATCGCGCTACTTAACCATGTTTCACAGTTCGAACCAACAAGCCCACATTTACGTGTTGACGAAAAAACGCTCACCTGTTTCGTCACTGTTCTCTACCCCGACTCCGTCTTCCGCTGGCGCCGGCGACGACGAAGAAACGGCAGCTGCGTCCGGATGCGTCGTCTGTGTTGTTGCCATTGCCTCGGCTCTACGCTCGGCGTCAGCTGCACGGGCCTGGTTCCGTCGTCTTTTTGCGCGAGCGTGGCGTTCGGGATCTCCCTGTTTCGCGTTGTAGCCGAGTAACAGCGTCGGGGCCCAGACGGGGTCCGCCTCCTTCCACAGCTGTGACGGTCTGCCTACGGACGCAAGGGCATGTTTAAAAACTAGATTCTCCGTAGTGCTTCCAAGTCTCACAGATAAATAATTATCGTGCACACGCCGATGGCTTACCTTTTACAAAGTGTGCGCCACAAACACGTATGCCAGTCCTCTTGGTGTTGAGATCGGCGCGGTTTATCTGGGCCAGCCACAGACTGCGTCGTTTCACACATAGCTCTTTCGTGCGGTCGCCCTGATGCTCGATTACCTTCGGAAGGCGAAAAAAAATTTGTTTGTTGATTTGGTCCAACATGTACGGTTCGAGCATCCAACAATTGCACAGATCACCACTGCGACGCGCTGGCAGTGGACGCACGATCGCTACGGCTAACAGCACCACTGCACCGGCATGGCGGAATGGTATCCCAGGGTTCCTCGCCGTGACGTCAGTGCAAGTCATGTATTGTGCAGTAAGCATTTTACTTTGGCCGCGTGGCTGAATCGAGTTACAGGCACACAGTCGGACAGACATACAGACCTATAGACATACCAAAATTTCTGGGTTTAAGTAGCCCAAGAAAGACTGTCGTCTTTAAAATCGCAGTATCTGCGGACGTGCGAGCGTTGTCTCCTAAAACGTGCACGAAACACTGGTTTTCCGCCGCGTTCGCCGGCGCCACTGGGGCCTCATCCCGTGACGTCATTGCGGCAGCCCTACGGCCTTGAAATCTAGCCGGTGTTGGGGAGAGGAGGCAGGTTCCCCGGTGAGGAGGAGCGACAGCGGCGGCGGGGCAGTTGGTGCCCGCCGGCGCGTCGGCCCGCGAGTTTACGTCACATTCGGCGCGAGAAAGCGCGCTCGTTTGAAGGTCACGCTTGCGGGAGGAGGAAAGGAGATCTAGCGGATCCCCACAATTTCTGGTAACATCGATCGCGTTTTTTTCATTTACACTGCTGATAGAAGAGTCCCGAACAAATTCTTGTTTTTATTTATTTTGTTGTGTCCACTTAAGTCCTCCCCGGAACCTTCGGTGTGTGCAGATAAAAAAAAATAAAAACGACAAGATAAAAGTGCCGGTATACCGGCGACAATATTTTCCTGATAAGTAAGTGCCGCTTACACCTTCCCCACACTAGAAATGGTAAGATAAAAAAAGCAAAGCCTTCATGTGTTGCTTTTTTCCTCGACCGGCGGAAACAGAATGTAGCACAAATATCACAACTTTTTTCGTTGTACTACTCTACTCTGATGATGATGGCGGAGGTCGCGCGTGTTTGCACGAATAAATCCGCTCTGGCACAAAACAAGCGGGATGCCGTCGACGCAGGCCTTGGGTCACGAGATGACGCACGCGTACGACAAGAACGGCCGGGACTGGGACGACCGTGGCAAGCGCTGGAACTGGTGGAGCCGGTCGTCCATGGCGAGCTACGAGGACAGGCTGAAGTGCATTCGTACGAGCCACGTGGAGGTGAGGCGCTTGCAACGGGCACACGCATCGGCCAAAGAAATGACCGACGGACATCCATGGCCGATGGGGGGGGGATCGAAGAGGTAGACAAGCGCGGGGCACCTCGCTCGTCGCCAATGATCGGAGCGTCATCACACACATCTTGGCGTAGAACAGAGCGCAATGACGTCGGACAGAGAGTAGTATGTAGTAGCTTCACTTCATTTATCATTGTGTTCAGGGCAGGCGGTTGGCGGAGGCCCCAACGGCACGGACAGAAAAGCACCCTGACCAAATGGCCCAGCCTTCCATTTCGCTGTCGTCCGAACAGGCCCCGCGGGCGCACGTCAAACGCGGTGTTGCCAGCTGCAAACGCTTCCAAACGGGGCCCGCCTTGTACGGCGGCCGCAGGTGGAACGCGCCCTGCGGCACTGGGAGGACGGAGCGAAGCAGGACCCTGAGAACCTGGCCGACTTCGGGGGCGCCTACGTGGCGTACCGGGCCTTCCGGGACCTGTCGCCGGACCAGCGTTGCTTCTCGGTAGCGGGCTTCAGCTCCGAGCAGCTGTTCTTCATCGGCCACTGCGTCAAGTGGTGCCGGCCGCTGAACGTGCACCGCAACCAAAACTACGCCCGGGGCCTCCTGCGCTGCATCGTGCCGCTCATGCACATGCCGCAGTTCTCGGACGCCTTCGGTTGCCGCCGCCACGACCACATGAACCCGGCCCGAAAGTGCTCCTTCTGGTTATAGATTGCCCGACGCCGCTGAAGGAGGCCCGGACATTCGGCGACAAACGCCAGGACCCTTGCCTGTCCCCATCATAGCACGAGTTTAAAATGACGCCATCAACAGCGTCTATAGCCCACGGGTTCTAGAAAGAGCAATCGCGAAGAGGACGCTAACAAATCTACACATAAATTACAGCGCTGGCTTCCATTTCTTTGTTATCTTTGCAGCGACATCAATAAATACGCTATTTGTTTCAGTTACACACCGAAACTGGTGTACAATGTTTTAGGGCATTATCATGGTTAATCCTAACAAAGCTATAATGGGCTTTTCTGCTCAAAAATATGCCTGCTGCTCTGCCACAGTCCACCGACAGGACTGCCACGAGTGGTCTTTAGCTGGTAAATAAACCACCAAATGCGCGTAATACAGTTAAAGGGGCACTGACACAAAAATTTTGCATCTTGTTTTTTTTGTTGCGATAAGTAGCTAGTGACCTACTTATAACCTGTAGAAACCTCATTTGCTTCAGCGTGCGACGGTTGTTTAATTAGAGGCATTTTCAATGCGGCCAGTCGCAGTTTCGGTTTCAGCGAGTGCCGCGAAACGATGGATTTTGTGGATTTTGTGTGAACAAAGCTGACCACGTGACCGTCGGAGGCAGAGCCGCCGTAGCACTGTCGAATCCGCATCGACGGCAGTTTCTGCGAATGCCCCCACGTACTGATCTCGTGAGGCGCTTAATTAAAAAGCGACCGTGGATGTGACGCAGGCGCTGCGAGTGCAAATGCTACCGCGGCTAAAGAACGACGCGCGACGCTCGAGACGGTGGGTGGCAAGACGCGCGCTGGGAGCAGCCGGCCGGTCTGCCTACAGGTCCGCCTACAGATGTGTTCGGCTTAGCACTGCGGCGGATATTCGCGTGCCGCTCTCGTAAGCGGTGCAGATGACAATTTTTAATGCAACCCACCATCGCATCATTAACTCCTTTCTCATGTAAGCCACCATGGTCGGGACTTGGGGACAATTTCGTGCAGCGGTAACAAGCTATCACTCAAGCTACCTGCGCCGGCCGCGGCCGTGGCCGCCGCCTGCACAGCTACCGTGCGGCTAGCTCAGTGGGCTTTTCGTGCCTCCGCCGCGTTTTCGCATCCAATGGTAATAAACAGTAATAGAAACAGAGTGCCTGGAATCGCTGTAGAACTTTGGTCGTGGCCAGCTGCCCGATGAGCTGACGAAATCACAGCGCCTCCGCCGCCAACGATCGGGTCGTTCGTTCTCGAGAGCAGAAGCTCCGCCCTCCGGCCCTCCGATTGGAGCGGCGAGCCGGGCGAGCCGGCAAAAAGCGCCGGCAGTGCGGAAGCGGCAAACACAAACTCGTGACGTGTGTGGATGTTGTTTATTTACAATTGCGCGTGGTCCTCTGCTGGCTGCTCGGTTGCGTTTCGCACACTTTAAAATTGATTTTAAATATGTTCTAGGCTGTATTCGCCGCTGATATTTTGCAGATGATGTATATGTGTTCCCACCAATCTATCTCCGAAGTTATCTCGCCTTCAAAATTTTGTGTCAGTGCCCCTTTAATGACGAGTCAAGAAGCGAATGCTTTCTATCGTTCTGCCTTGTTTGCGCAGGAAAATGTTTTTAACATGTGTTGGCGCAGACCTACGTAGTTTAGCACCTTTGTGATATGTGAAGTAAAGGTCAGAAATATTAAATGTCCATTACGTCTCCACCAGGAACTCGCCGCTTTTTCTCCCTGCGTTTTTGAAGCACGATACATGGTTGAGCTGACTGGTATGCAGAAAAACTTTATGAGCAAGCTTCCACACGCTTTTCTGAGGAAGAAAAACTATACTGTGAGCGAATAAAAATAGCCTTGTGAAAAAAAGTAAAAAATGTACGCTCTCATTAAAGGAGCACTGACACGAAAATTTTATGTTACACTTTTATTGCTTTTATCGATGCTTAATGGTCTGGCCAACCTGAAACAGCACTTCAAATACTTCAGCGCGCGATAGTTAATTACATTGAACAGCCTGAAAATCGTTTGTTTCAAATTCCCGCGCTTTCATCCCGAACGGCGCATATGACAGACTCCCTGCCTGACCTCACCGCTTTGTGCGGACGTCACCGGCGCCCGCTTGAGAGGGTGTTGCGCCCGCTCGCCGCTCGTGGGGCCGCGCGCGTGAAGCGACGTCACGAGTTTTTAACGAGCGCTGTCGCGTCACTTCTTTTTCCTCTCCTGGAGTGATGTCGCGCTGATGTCCATTTGCTGAGTGGCGCTCCGCGCGCTGCTCCGTCGGCGCGATAAATGAGATCCGATTGAACTATGTTCTTCGCGTCGCAGGCCGCTCATATTTCAGCCAGGGTATTCTGTTGAGTGAAGGAAGCGAACTGTGCAATCATACCCAGCTTTCTCGCTCAAAATTCCGACCTCTCAGGAACCTAGGGAAACCACTTCAGGAAAGTGATATTTGTCACAAAGCAAGACGCCAACGTGGAGATGAAAACACTAGGAGAATTTTCCAGGATTCTGAATATTTTATGTGCAATTCGCTGTCAAATCTTACTCCCCATGCATTTGTATGGGATAGTTTCCATGGCTCAGGAACCTAGCCGCAAAACGTGCAAGACTTGAAACTCTGCGCAAAGCAAGTTCTCACCCCCAATATTAGCAGCGCAAAATAAATTTCAATTACGCTAAATAACTACACGATAATCGCTGTTGAAAGGACTGCCATGAGCGGGAAAGCTGCACATGAATATTAACGCTAAAAATTGGTGTCAGTGCTCCTTTAAGCGAATATTCAGAGAGAGAGAGAGAGAGAGAAGAGCCCGAACCGCATTCCCACATGCGCACATGGCACATGCCCACGCGGATCCTGTGACTTATGGATATTAAGGCGAAATCCTCAGGTGCCTCATTCTGCGAAAAACCGTCGTTATTGTTGTCCCATCAAGAAAATGGCCGCCGATGCAGCAAACAGTAAGTAACAAGGACGTGTGATCCGATGGGATTTGAACTCGCGTAGCAGAGCACTACCAGCGGCGAAACAAAAGTTGTCGTCGTCGTTCCTTTCTACGAGGCACATACCGCACTTGGGGGATTCGCCAGAATGGGGAGCTTTGAGGGGCTAATGTGCCCGCTTCACAAAATTCACACAACATGAATTCGAAACGCACAAGCTGTAGAATAAACTGACAGGCGCACACGAGGAGCGAAGAACGTACCCTTGTTCTAGGGAAGGTGTCACGTGTGCAAGTGTGGTTGCTGACAATTCCCGACATGAAACTAAGGAAATGGAGTGAATAAAGAGACGGCAGAAAAAAGCCGCTTGAAGTTCTTCGCGCCAGAAAACAACGAAGCGAAAGCTTCGAAATAGACGCCAATGCACGGCAGCAGTGAAGTCCGCCAGGCTTTCGCCTTCGAAGCACGAGAGCAGACTTAATTAAGGGGGCCATGCAGACAAAACGCAAGTTCGGTTCATTCGAAAGATTGACTCCTTAGAATCACGTTTAACGTAAGCGTCGCTCAAATAAGCTATATAATTAGGGGGGAAAATGGAGTGGCCATGCGACCCACTAGCTCATTTCCAGCAACAGAACCTATGATGTCATATGCGACATCTCTGCGACGGGGTGAGGTCGGTGAAAGCAAGCGTAAATTAGGCTGAGCTTATAAGCTTGCCGAGCGAGCTATTCGCGCTTACATTTAGGGCACATTTTTTTATAGTAGTAAGCATGGTGGGGCAAACAATAGAAGTTACGAAAGTACACGTAAACATAGAGGTACCGATGCGTACTGCTGTTGGCACTGCGCGCACTATGCTGTTTTAGCGTTACAGCACTGCGGTGCTTCGGGTTTGTCTCAGACGACGCAGGCCGATTGGAGTAAGCGACGCTGTCTTACGTGAACATATTCATCGAGCGAACACCATGTTTCCCGAAACGATATTTTTATACACTAACAAAAACAAGCCAGGTACAAATACGGTCAAAAACAAAGGCAGAAAACGGCCCGCCGTGGTATGGTGGCACCATCTAGATTGAATATAGGTAAACGAGACTCCCCAGCACATATGACATCATTGCAGACGTCGCGAAAACACACGACTTGGCGGGAGAATCAAGATTTTTAACTTAAGTTGATTAATTTGTCAGTGAATAGAGCATCGTTTGCTTCCAAACAAGCACTCGGGGCACCATAAAACCCAAAAATATTTCGAACAGAACAAACTTGTATTTTGTCTTCATGGCCCCTTTAAGGGCCCGAGGAAATTTCGTATCGAAAAGCGTACGGAGGGTTTCGATAACGTAATAACGAGCAGCAATTATTTTGAATGTGGCGTCCATCACCCGCTTTCTTTTTTTACCGGTCCGCCATATATATATATATATATATATATATATATATATATATATATAGTCACGTGATTGCAGTGTCTGCCACCGACGGTAGAACAACTTCTTCTGACAAAAAATTTCTAACAAGAAGCTCTTATGAACGCCCGAAATAAAAAAAAACGAACTTTGTAATGAAATACAGCCTAATAAAATAAAAACGCTATAAAGTGAAGTAGTTGGATTCGCAGGGCAAAAGTGGAGCGAGAGAACGCGCTCAAAAATGCGCCATGCCCTATCCGCGCCTCCTTGGAGCGAGCTGCTCTGGGCTGGTTACGTCACCTCCATAATCAGCAAATAGCACGAATCGCATTTTAAAGCATTTGAACTCCGCCTCAAAATATTGCCATCGTCATACGTTGGCGTCACCAGAACTCGTGTCTCCGGAGTAGCGCTCAATCTCAGGCCTTGTGCCACGGAATAGCACCCCTGATTCCACCAAGGGTATTTATTTATTTATTATTTATTTATTTAATACTGTAAGCCTTTCTCAGGCTCATACAGGGTTGGCGTGCAAATATACACACTCGAGTAGAAACCAAGCAATATCGCACATAACGAAAGAAACAGAATCACAAGATGCCGGTGAAACTAAAACTGAACGATGGAAGCTCTTGCACAAAATCATGGCCAGGTCACAAAACATCATCGTGGCATCAGCAGGTGTTACAGTGATCAGTGTGTTCCGAAGCGCTCACAAACAAAAAAGGGCAACTTTTACTCTTCATAAAACAATCTTTCTACATTTTGAACAAATGAATCTGCAGAGGAAATGTTAACGCATTCACGTGGCAGTTTGTTCCACTCTTCCACTGCTGACGGGAAGAATGAATATTTAAAAGTGTCACAGCGTGACATGAATGGTCTGATGCACTTATTATGGTTGGTACGAAGGGAGTGATGGTTAGGCGGCTTTATATAGTTGTCCTTATCTATGTTTAAACCATTGTGATATAAAAGAAAAAGAAACTTTAAGGAACAGACACGGCGACGGGCTGCAAGGCTCGGTAAGCATGCCCGCCTGCACAGCTCAGTGACACTGTCATGCCTCGAATACTTTGAATAGATAAAGCGGAGGGCCTTGTGTTCGACGTTTTCTAATTAGTTGGAAAGGTTCTTTTGATGGGGGTTCCAAACAATGCTGGCGTACTCGAGGATCGGCCTTATTAGAGATTTATATGCTGTCAGTTTTACATTAGAAGGCGCCAATGCAAGTTTTCGACGCAGGAACCCTAGCTGGCGATATGCTTTTGTGTATGTGCTGTTTACATGTGCATCCCACTTCAGTTTACTTGTAAAAGTTATACCCAGGTATTTAACAGTGTCGTTTCTTGCAATCTCTCTTTGTTGATGATACGATCAATTCCAAGTTTTCTAATGAGCTTTTCAATAAGGCTGTAGCTTTCAGAGCCCTATTTTCATCAGAATCATTTGGCAATGGTATAAGGGACGAACGAAATTCTTTTATATCTTGGTAATTAACGTCCGCCTTACACCATCCTACTTGGGGAGACAGCTATATCAAAAAGTACCGGTATATGGTCGCTAGTAGTAGGGCAATATACTGTACTCCGTGCACAAAGAGACTGATGCGCACTTTGCGAACGTTGACTCCAAGAATGAGCGCATTCAGCTCGGAAAAAAATGTCGCACTACCAGAGTTGAAAAAAAGGAAATTATTATCGGATGTCCAGTCGTACAATCGCCGGCCACAGGTGCACAAGGATTTAAAGCCCCACAAGGTCAGATTTAAAGGTGCACAAGGTCTGATTTAAAGCCCCAACTGATGCCATGTGAAGTCACCGGTGACCACGATGCTTGGCTTACTGTACGAAAGAGCAAGATCCAGGGTATACCTGCGGTGTCTCCGTTCGGGAAATGTGCGTTAGGCTAAAGAAAAGGAAAAGAATCCAGGGAGGCATATACCTATCGCCAGCAGTTCACAGTCCGCTCATAAAAACTGGACATACAGTTTGGCTTTGTGGTAAAATTTAGATAATATCAGAATCAATAATCCACCACCTCGTGTCGCCCTAACCGAAACACGCGAATATCCGGAACAGTAAATAGCTCATCCTTAGACAGCCAGAATTCTCGGAGGATATATATATCTGGACAATGAATGTTAATGAGACATGTAAGATCTGTGTCCGCTGAAATTTCCGAACGACAATTATACATTGTAGCACTCGGATGGACATTAAGGGTAGTGAATAGCAACCATAGCTGCTTCCAAAATGCTCTCTTTAAGTTTAATTTCTGCTGGGCTCTTTTTGCTTATTTAGATTTCAATTCCGTGGGGGAAGTGGCTTCTGGCGACATAGATGAACTGCCAGGGCGCCTCGTCGACGCAGCAGGCATCTCTAGTTCCATTTAGAATTCACAATCTGGACCAAGAACTGAAGAGGATTACTGACCCTGGGAAACCACAGCAGCAGAAGGAACCAAAACCTGGAGCATTGAGGCAGACACCGGAGCCGGGTTTACAGCCTCCTTGGAAGTAGCCGTCTGGAGTGAGCTCGACGATGGAGGTTTCCTCACGAGCTTTGCCCCTTGAACCGCTGAAGCCTGGGACCCTTGGTCCCTGTGATTCGCTGATAAAGGCTGCCAGGAGGCCTTCTCATGGGAAGCCGACAAGGGCGAAGAGAGGATTTTCACAATATTTTGTGTCTGAGCTGACAAAATGCTTGAAACCTGCTTCATCACAGACAAGACCGTCTGTTTGGAGTCCTCAGGCAGCACTTCTTTTAAAGCTAGTGCTCTATTGCTCTGGCAATAGAATGCCCCACTGGATGGAGTTTGGCGGGTGGTAGCAGCTGCACACCCATGAGCCCTCTCTTCGTCTGTAGCTACCACTTCAGAGCGAGAACAGCGGCGGAGCACTGGGAAGTTCGACTAGTCAGCCGGATGAGCAGTTCGACAGAGGCAGCAATTAAGTAACTCCATCCGCAGTACGTACACTGGCCAGCCAGATGGTCGCCCCCGCAATTGCAACAGCGAGAGGACGATTTGCAAGACCCTGCACTGGGACCAAAGCGCCCCTGTAGATCAAGGGACAATTACCTTAATCTTTGAAGGGCATGAGTTGCCGTCAAATGTGGCGATCACCGATCCAGTTGGGGGGCCGGCATTATCCAATGCACGGAGCGATCACCCCGGCATCCAGTACCTGCTCAGAGTCCACAAAGGGAAATGTCCACATCAACTCCGCAGGCAATTCCGTTGGTACATGCAAGATGGAAGGGAGCGGAATGACACACCGGAAATGGAGCAAATGACGAAAGCTTCAGTATAGATCGACCAAGCAGGCCTTACCGACTTGACGATGATTCCGCCCTTCCCGTACGGTCTCACTTCCTCAACTCTCCTTATAGTGCTTGCTTGCTGCTCGTGGGTCCTTTTGAATGGTTTTGAAAATTTTCAACCAGATTGCCCCTCCGTTCTTGGGGACCGGAGCCAGCGTGACGGCCGCCACGCCATTCCGTAAGAAGGAATTCCGAAGTAGGTCCTGCGCCAAGAGGCCCCAGAGCAAGAACACGACGCTTTTTTTAATGCGATAGATTGCCCTACGACATAACAGGGAGGTTTATAGGTACAACATTGCAACATTGCAAGAAACTCGCCGACCAGGGAGATGACCCCTGGCCGGGAGAAGATAGATATGGGAAACGCCCATTCGTTAACAAAAAGCGAAATGTATACGCAGCCAATACCCGATGTTTGGCCAAACTCAACGCAAAAAACAACAGAGCGAAAGTGGTGTCGCTCATGATCGTTCGCTGCAATGCGCGCACGTGGAATCCGCCTCTTTCATTGCGGTGTGCTACCACCTAGCGTACGTGCCTAGCGCAAGTTGAAGCGGCAGGGTTCGCCGGCGTTTCCTCCGGCTGCGTTCTCGTTGTATGCACGGCAATCCCGCATTACGGCGAGGAGCAGCCCAAGTTTTTCTTCTGTGTTGGTGTTAAAACGCCTTAAGATGACAGCCCCTGGTCATCACATAATACCAGGCGGCTTCTTATCACTGAATGAGGGCTGGCAGAGAAATCTCGGACAGATCCGTGTGCCGTCCGAGCAGCAGAGCGAGCAGTACTTGGAGTCGTCTGGCATGAACTGCGATCGCCAGCTCAACAAAGGCCGGCAGTACGCACACGGCCTTTAAGCGCTGCACACATGTACGATTGGTACACGCGATTCGCATACGACTGATCGTTACGACTGTCGCCACGACTAGTCGTACGCGTCATTTTGAGACACATGGCCCGATGCGCGCATGAGATGCGTCGTCGGCGTCGCTCCGCACACTGTTTTTGCTCCATGGTCAATTCGATCGCTGAGCTGAATTTGTGGATTCTGCGCGTTTGTTCGCAAGAAATGGATAAAGCAATCAATCGTGAAGCGTTTTCTGCCTTCGGAAACAGTCCGCGCACACGCCGGCCGCGCCTGCCAGCTCGGCACACTCAGAGGCTCGAACCGGCGCAGACCACGGTAGCAATCGCGCTTGTCGCTGCTCTTCTGAATATCTGATTGCTAAAAAGAAGTTCCACATGCGAGAAAGTAGGTTATATTGTGGTGAAAAATTGTGCTACGGATTGTTTTCAGGGCTTATTTTAAAAGCGGCGATCAGATATCGCCGCGGTGTAAGTAAGTTCGTGGTCCTGATCCCATTTGACACAGGGCTGGCGCATCAAGCGCCACAGGAAGTTCGAACATATGTTTGCACATACGGAGAAATTGTTAAGAAATTGTTGCCACCCGTGGTTGGTGTTTGGGATCGAGTATGCGCCGAGCGGCCGAGAGATGGCGATACCTGCGCGGAAGCATCGAATCAGGCTACGCAGATGTCTTGGTCACCGATCGCTCAAACGGCAGTTATAGCTTAAATAAAGTCCCACATGCAAGAAAGGGGTGATAGTGTGATGAAAAGTTGTGTTACGGGTTGTCATTCGCAGTTGCACAGATAGCGGCGATCAAATATCCGCTAGGATGCTAAGCCTAAAGTTCCCATCACCCGAGCCGATCCGAGCAACGCAAGCCGCCGTAGCCGATCGCGTGCGGCCGACGGGAAGCGATAGAAGCCGTCACCGTTCCCTTTTCGGCACTCCGAGTTACAGCGGAACGCAGCACAAGTTGTAGGCATTGTTCCGCGCACAACGAGCACACACAAAAAATCAAACGATGAAAATACAACCACGACCCCTTCCCGCTTGTGCGGGAGCTGTGGGTAATGTTACGAATCGGCCAGCGCCGCAGTACTTCCCCGCATCACTCCTCGGCTGTGTGGCGAAGTCACTATGTGCGCTTTTGAAAACAGGCGCCACCATGTCGGTGACAAGTTGCGAAAAGCCGCGTCAGACGCTTCGCTTTCGGCGCATTGCAAAACTTCGGCGGCTGCCGGCGAGGCTCGTCTCCACGCTCTTCAAGGACACAGAGGCCCCGCGAATTCAGCGGAGTCCTCCTCTCTCCCCTCTCTCGGACTCAACGTGCGCCGAGGCTACGAACTCTGGAAAGAGCGTTGTGTGTGTCTGTGACGTTCGTGGCGTGTTGCAGCTTGTTGCGTTTTGACCGTTACCGCTTTTGGGTATAAATAGACCCCCGCAAGCGTTGTAAACCATTCCTGTTAGAGCAGCGAATCGATGCTGTCGCTCTGCTCGAGTCCTGTATTGTAACCTCGCCCGTCGGGGCATTGTTCTTTGGCTTCGGCTCACCTCTCGCTATGAAGTAAACAGTTACGTTGGCCTATCAGCTCTGGACCTCTTCCCGGCTGCGAGTCGGCCCTCCCGGTCGCAACAGTTATGTAGTAATGTCGTCTGCTGCCCCTGCTGGACTGCTTAGGGACTTGGCCTCTAGGGGACTGCGCATGCGCAGTGGGGTTGTGAAAGAGGCGAATTGCGCACGTTGAGTCTTGGGGGCCATCCGCTGCTCGCAAGACCGGATTGTTTGCCTCTTATTCCCGAGGTAACGAATCCCTCGACGGTATCGAGCCGGCACAAGATGCTTCCTTCGCTCCTTTTCTGAGCGGGTCGTTTCCAGAGGGAAAAAACCCAAGCTCAAACAACCCTATTCGCCGCGACATCGACATGTAGGTGGCGACAGCGTCGCGCTGCCCCGAGCGCGAACACAGTCGGCCCCTGGCGGCGGCGGGACGAACCGCTCCTATTGTGGATGGCGCTCTCGCGTCGTCTGCTTTTTCACGTTGCGTGCGGCGCAAGACGCGTGCTGCACACGACAAAACAACCAATATGTGTGCTCGTTTGGCAGTAAGCAATGACATAGTTACCTCTGCTTGCGCATTTCCTCTAGAAACGCATAATCAGCGGCCGTTGCGGGTTAATGAGCTGGTTTAATTCCACGAAATATCTTCGCCCTGGTCACCGCTTGAGTGTGAAACGTGTTATAAACATTGCTTCCACACATTGCACTTTTCTTGTTGTTGAGTGCAGTCGTCTGCCGTTTCGGGAACGTCGAAGGGTGCTTTTTGAAGGTGGCGTGGTGTTTATTTAAAGGATAAAAGTTTAGTACGCGAAACGGGTAAGAAGCGCGACAAGACCTGTGCATACGCGTGCAAATTCCACACCCTTGTAAAATTGAGCTGTGTCCTTATAGAAAGAAGAAACAAACAAAAACATTTACACTGCACACGACCCGTATGCTATCGCCCATTCATTACCGGACACGTATTTTACACCCGCAAGCGCCTGTGTGATCGTGTCCTTCCGGTACCTTTTCTAAAATAAATACCATTTTTGGACAGTCGTTGTTTATATTGAGGAGGAGGAAACATTTATTCAACTGTATCTAATTGCTAATTTTACGTATTATTTAAAATATGTTTCTATGGATGCGCAAGAGTATTTAGGGGGGATTTTTTGCTAAAATTAAGCAGCTGTGAGTTTTCGTCTGTGGCATTTCGTGCATCATTTTCATACATATCATTTTCAAATCCGACATGAATCACCTTGTCCAGAAACGTGTCTCACTCAGCATTACCAAATTCCTAATATGGTCACGTCTTAACCTCTTAAGGTGGACCTAAGTGTAAAGAAAGAGGAGAAAACGCGTAATGTAATGCACGTTGTTGCCCACATGTGTGAGGGGTGTGTGCCATGACTCGCTGTTTTTTTTTTAATTTTTTTCCACAATGCTTGCTTTCAATACAATTTTGAAAAAGGCGAGCCACAATTCCTGTACAATCCCGTTCCAAAGATGTTAATCAGTTTTGAAAATACCTACTGCTTTTTCACCGCTAAGAACACGACGCCAAGTGTAGTTTCGATTGTAAGTAATACTGATAACCATAGTTTGGCGTTTCGCGTTACATGCGTTCTCTTCTCGCTGCTCTTGCAACGTTGGCAGAACCCCCCCCCCCCCCCCCCTTCCCGAAAAAAAACTAAATGCACAGAATTTCATTTTTTAACCAATCCTCAAGAATTAAATGCCAAAACAAAGGCGATATTCAGTTTACAAAACATGGTAGTTTCCGGGAAACCGTTGCGCTGATTCGCAACGAGAAATAAAAAGGCAATGTTTTACTACATCTGCAACAGCGCAACTTCATTTATTGCCATCTTTAGGGTTCGTAAGCGACCTTATACGCAAGAATGCAAACACATCTCGCTGTTGCAGGCACCTGTTAGATTTTAAAAGGAACGCAAATGGTCAACAGAGCAGCCGTAACAGAAAATTTGTGCTTACTGTGAGGTCCCAGAAGCTTGGTTTGCACACTGTAAACCTGCTTGTCATTTTGCGAAAACCTTGCTAAACATTAGATGTTTATTGTACTGCGTGCGTTGACAATTCAATTCGCAAGTTCACTTGCTACGAAAGTCGTAAATAAGTGATCCGAAACCGATATTCATGAAACCTTCCTTCAGAGTCGTTAAAATTTCATTTAGAAGACCCGTTAGAGCGGTTACATTTATATCTCTGCGCTGATCAAAATTCAGTAATTTTATGTTGCCTTTTGAACACACAAAAAACATCGTAAGCTCTTAGAAAGAATTTCGGGGCAGTTAAGTAGTGTTACCATTTCAGGGCATCCCAGAAATGCAAGAATGCGTCATGCTACCAGTGAAAGCGATTGAGATTACCGTTGTAAACTGAATTTCAGAGATCGAGGTTCCTGATCATGATTTTTTTCTATTTATGCTTTTATTGAAGGCTCAAAGCCATAGTCTGGAAAGATCGAGCTTGCTACGAGCCAGAGCGTACAAGTTCATTGTCACAATTACGGCCATTCTGAGATTCCCGATGAGTCGTCGCTTTTTTTGGCGTAGTAATGAAAACTGACTGCCGCTTCCATGCTAAACATTGAACGTTGAGGAACCGAACTACAGCATACCACTCTTGTTTGCACCTTTCGTGCGCACATACGGCGGGAAAAAGGCACGAAGCGCGCCCAGAGTGTGCATTCTTACGGGCCGCTCAGCGGAGCATCCACACTAGCAGCGCGACGCTGTCGCCACCTACATGTCGAGCTCGCGGCGAATAGTGTGGATGCGTGGCCTCCGCGATTTGCTGGGCGGCGCGCCGCCGGTAGCCGATCGCGGAGGCCACGGTGGATGCTCCGCTCAGCGGCCCGTAAGACCCGTAAGAATGCACACTGTGGGCGCGATTCGTGCCTTTTTCCCGCCGTATATGCGCACGAAAGGCGCAAACAAGAGTGGTATGCTGTAGTTCGGTTCCTCAACGTTCAATGTATAGCATGGAAGCGGCAGTAAGTTTTCATTACTACGCCAAAAAAGAGACGACCCATCGGGAATCTCAGAATGGCCGTAATAGTGACAATTAACTTGTACGCTGTGGCTCGTAGCAAGCTTGACCTTTCCAGACTATGGCTTTGAGCCTTCAATAAAAGCATAAATAGGAGCAAATGATGAAGCCTCGATCTCTTAAATTCAGTTTACAACGGCAATCGCAATCGCTGTCACTGGTAGCATGACGCATTCTTACATTTGTGGGATGCCCTGAAATGGTAACACTACTTAACTGCCCCGACATCCTTCTAAGAGCTTACAATATTTTTTGTGTGTTCAAAAGGCAACATGAAGTTACTGAATTTTGATCAGCGCAGAGATATGAATGTAACCGCTATAACGGGTCTTTTAAATGAAATTTTAGCGACTCTGAAGGAAGGTTTGATGGATAACGGTGTCGGATCACTTATTTACGGCTTTCGTCGAAAGTGAACTCGCGAATTGAATTGTCAACGCACGCAGTACAATCAACATCTCATGTTTAGCTAGGTTTTCGCAAAGTGACAAACAGGTTTACAGTGTGCAAACCAAGCTTCTGGGACCTCACAGTGAGCACAAATTTTCTGTTACGGCTGCTCCGTTGACCATTTGCGTTCCTTTTAAAATATAACAGGTGCCTGCAACAGGGTGATGTGTTTGAATTCTTGCGTATAAGGTCGCTTACGAACCCTAAAGATGGCAAATGAAGTTGCACTGTTGCAAATGTAGTAAAACGTTTCCTTTTTATTTCTCGTTGCGAATCAGCGCAACGAGTTTCCGGTAACTACTTTGTGTTGTAGACTGAATTAACCACGCTTTTGTCTTGGCATTTAATTCTTGAGGATTGGTTAAAAAATGCAAGGATAAAAGTTTTCTGTGCATTTCGTCTTTTTTTTTCCGAGTGGTGGGGGGGGGGGGGGGGGGGTCTGCCAACGTGCAAGAGCAGCGAGAAGAGAACGCATGTAACGCGAAAAGCCAAACGTTGGTTATCAGTATTACTTACAATCGAAAGTACGCTAGGCGTCGTGTTCTGTAGCGGTGAAAAAGCAGTACTTCAACACGTATTTTCAAAACTGATTAACCCCCCTTTGGTCCGAGATTGTCCAGGATTTGTGGCTCGTCTTTTTCAAAACTGTATTGAAAGCAAGTATAGAGGGAAAAAATAAAAAAAATTAGCGAGTCATGACACACACCCCTCACACATGTGGGCAACAGCGTGCATTATATTACGCGATTTTTTCTCTTCCTTTAAACTTAGGTCCACCTTAGAGGTTAAGACATGACCATATTAGGCATTTGGCTATGCTGAGTGAGACACATTTCTGGACAAGGTGATTCATGTCGGGATTTGAAAATGATATATATGAAAATGACACACGAAATGCCACATGACAGACGCAAACTCACAGCTGCTTAATTTTACCGAGAAATCCCCCCTCAATACTCGTGCGCATCCATAGAAACATACTTGAAATAGTACGTAAAATTATCAATCAGTATAAACAACGACTGTCCAAAAATGGTATTTATTTTAGAAAAGGTGAAGAACACGATCACACAGGCGCGTGCGGGTGTAAAATACGTGTCCGGTAATGTATGGGCGATAGCGCACGGGCCGTGTGCAGTATAAATTTTTGTTTGTTTGTTTCTTCTTTCTATAAGGACACAGCGCAATTTTACAAGGTTGTGGAATTTGCACGCGTATGCACAGGTCTTGTCGCTTCTTACCCGTTTCGCTTACTAAACTGTTATCCTTTAAATAATCACCACGCCACCTTCAAAAAGCACCCTTCGACGTTCCCGAAACGGCAGACGGCTGCACTCAACAATACGGAAAGTGCAATGTGCGGAAGCAATGTTTATAACGTGTTTCACATTCAAGCGGTGACCACGGCGAAGATGTTTCGTGGAATTAAACCAGCGCATTAACCTGCGACAGCCGCTGATTATTGCGTTTCTAGAGGAAATGCGCAAGCAGAGGTAACTATGCCGTTGCTTACTGTCAAACGAGTACACATATTGGTTGTTTTGTCGTGTGCTGCACGCGTCTTGCGCCGCGCGCAACGTGGACAAGCAGACGACGCGAGAGCGCCATCCACACTAGGAGCGGTTCGTCCCGCCGCCGCCAGGGGCCTACTTTGTTCTCGCTCGGGGCGAATAAAGCCCATACTATTTCAAGCATATGCATCTCGAAATACTGGGCCCACTGCAAGAACAATGCAGCGAATGTCCGGCTCGCCATTCAGAGCTGATGATGATGATGATGATTAAAGGCCTCCCCTTTGAATCGGGGTGACGGCGCGCGCCATCTAGTCTATCTTAGTAGTTTGAATTTAAATTTAGTCCCTCAACTCGGATTTCTTTTTAAATTTGCCCTGCCGCTACCCCTGGCTGGGCTGTTATTTTATCGACTTCCCTGCTTTTTTCCACCAATACTCTAGCCGCTGCTTAGTAATACCTACTGCTGACCAGTTAATGTTTCCATCTATTGCGAAGCCCAGTGCCTCAGGAAGTAGGACTTTCCCCCCAATTCTATCCGGCTGAATATTTTGGCATCCTATTACTATGCGGTCGATTGTTTCTTTATCCCTGCCACATACAACACATGTCTCATCCTGGGACGAATATTTGCTCATGTAAGTTCGAGTTCTCAAGCAGCCAGCCCGCGCCTCAAAGAGCAACGCACTACCTTTATTGTTGTCATAAAAGTTCTCTTTCCGGATCTCTTTTTTGCTTGCTTTGTAGATTCCCAGCGACGCCTTCTTTTCCATCCTCTCTTTCCGCATGAGCGTCTCTGTTTCCTTCACTTGCTTTTTAACTTCCCCCCCCCCCCCCCCCCCTTGTTTATTTGCCGCGGTCAAGGTATATTTAGTCGCCAGCTTTCGCGTCCTCTTCCGCCATTGGGTGTCCACACTTTTAAGGTACACGTACCTGTGCACTCTGGCTGCCCAGTTCTTCTCATCTAAATGTCTAAGCCGCTCCTCAAAACGTATCTTACTTTGCGCTTCCCTCGCCTCAAATGAAGCCCAACCCATATCGCCTTGTACCGCCTCATTTGTAGTCTTTCTGTGAGCTCCCAGTGCTAATCTGCCGACTGCCTTTTGGTTAATCTCCAGTCCCGACAGGATATCGGACTTTAAGCATAATACGGCATTAGAGAACGTGAGCGCCGGCACCATTACCCCTTTCCAGATGCCTCGCACTACCTCGTACTTATTGTAACCCCAAAGTGCTCTATGTTTCATTACTGCTGCATTTCGTCTCCCTTTCAGTTTGAGGTGTTCTTCATGGGCATTCAGGTAGCCTTTTCCTTCATTAAGCCAGATCCCCAAGTATTTGTACTTGCAGGACAATGCGATTTGTAATCGCAGGACAATGCCGCCACCTCGCGGAGACTATGCATAACACACCTCTATATATACGTGCCCTACGTATCCCGCCAAATGCATATTCTGCATTATAAACAAGTCACCCTCCACTGCAGAGAGTGGAACTGCTCACCTGCAGCTTCGTCCTCTCGCCGCGAATGGGGGAGAAGGCACGGACGGCCCCGCAATATCCGACGCATCCCTGAATAACGACGCCTCCTACCGGCCCGGTCGGGTGCTCAACACTCCGACTCCAACCAGTAGTTTTATTCGATCAGCTAACTGACAAACATTTCCAACTTTGCACTGAACGTCCTTTGAACGGAGGGGCAGACATTAAGCTTGGCAGGTGTGCGACACGGTTCTTCCGTTCCCCCTCCAATTCCCATCCAGAGGCTGGAAGCTTGAGCTTGAGCGGGGCTTGCGGAGCTTCCGGTCGGTACTTGAGGCTTTTGCTCGCGTCCGCCAAGCCCTCGACATGTGGGGATTGCACTCACTCGTCCGCCTTGCCCGCTAGCAGAAGCGAAGACTGCAGGCATTTCAGCTCGTCGAGGACGTAGTAAGACGGAAAGAGGGCCATGGTGTCGCAGCACTCGCACAGCATCCTTGCCAATTGTGGCCTGCAGGGCGGCGCCACCCAGCGGTGCCAGTGCGCGATCCGCGTTCCCTTGTGACGAGCAGGCTGTCCTCCGGCCTTCCCCTCCAGATAGTCGATCCGTTGCTGCAGCTGGTGGGACTACTCGGCGTGGGAGCAGCGCCGACCGCCCGGCGAACCACTCGTCGATGGACGCCAACGGCGGGTTGGCGAAGGCTCGGCCGCGCTGCTTCGACATGGCAGGGACGCAGAGGTCGGCGGTGGGCCTGGCGATCCCTGCCTGTCGCGCGACCTTGGCGCAGAGCGCTAGAACGAGGCACTCCTGCGACATCAGTGGGCCGGGGTCCTCCGTGGCTCTCTCGGCCATGCTCCGGCGCTGGGTGGCAGCGGCGGCAGGCGGAGACTCGTCCTGCTCCCCGCCACATAGGTCGGCAAAACAGAAAGAACTCACTCAAACTCAATCACTATTTTTTTCATTCACGCTGTACTCAATCAAACTCAGACTCAAAAAGTTCGTCTGTTCACAAAATCACTCGTACTCACTCATCAAATACTCATTTGTAATCGTACTCACTTGTACTCAAACTCATTTGTCCTCACGAGTATTCGTACTCAATCTGTACTCCTGAGTACTGAATCTGTAATCATGAGTAGTCACTCTGTACTCATGAGTACTCAATCTGTACTCATGAGTACTACTCATTCTGCACTCATGAGTACTACTCATTCTGCACTCATGAGTACTCAATCTGTACTCATGAGTACTCAATTTGTATTACTCACGAATAATCAACTTATCTGCACTGTTAGCTAGGTCCTAGCTGGAATGAAAAACTAAGTAGAAAAAATAAATTGTTTGATTGATTAGAAAAACACAGGTTACATATAAATCAGGACAGAGGAAGAAAACGTTTGAAGCGGTGCACTGTCGTTGGGCGACTTACTGCGCGAAGGCTAGTACATGTGAGAAAGCGAAACGGAACGGAACGTAAGCACTCGCGTTGCGTCTGGCGTCTCCTCTTGTTCTCAGGCCGGGTCGGCCTCAGGGGAGCTCGGGGCTTATCGGTGCAGCCGTGGCCGTAAACTGCGTTTTTCTGCGTGTCTTCGGGTGGCAGCTTTTGTCGTCCGTTTTCTTGTTTGCACTACTGTTTGCACTACTGTACTCAGGAGTGCATATACTCAAGAGTGCAAGCACTCGCAAAAACAGTATTCATGAGTATTGTACTCATGAGTGCTGTGTACTCATGAGTACTGTGTACTCATGAGTGTCTTGTACTCATGAGTACTCATACTCATGAATACTCAAACTCATGAGTACTCATACTCATGAATACTGTACTAATGAGTACTCATACTCATGAGTAGTGTACTCATGAGTACTGTTCTCACGAGTAGTTGACTTACCCCTGTACTCACTCGTCATCGTACTCACTGTTTTTTTCTGGGTGTGTCATCACTCATCATCGTACTCACTCGTGAGTTTGAGTACAAATGAGTACAAATGAGTGTACTCACGAGTGAGTACGCCGACCTATGCCCCGCCATCGGGGCGGGAGCCTCCCTCGGCCTGTGCTGCATCGTTCCCCGAGCACCCCGGCTTGGCCAGGACCGCTGACATGGCTGAAGTGCAACTCATTCCGTTCTGACCTCGTGTCGCTCGTTCCACGTACGTCGTTCTGATTGGCTCACGAAATTAGGAGGAGTTTGCGAATATATTTTGATATAGAAACGATAAGTTCCATCATTAAAACACACGTACCAAATTTGCCATTCTTTGCTGAAAGATCTGCAATTGTAGTAGAGAACCTTTACAAGAAAAAGAAAACCACTGGTCATATCTAAGTAAGGGAGGGAAAATTAAGTTATCTTAATATATTATGTTTACCTAGCTAGCTCCAAGGACACCCTTGTCCCTTCCCTTCTTTGTTTATACGACGATGTACGTCACAACGCATTTCCATCATCGGCTCTATATGAAAGCTGCATTATCATCATCATCGTCGTCGCTGGCTTGGGTTCCTGCTTGGAGGAGCGCATAGGTTAGGAGCGCAGTGGTTAATTAGTTAATTATGTCAATACTGTTAACACAATGTGCAATGACGAAAGCCTTTGTCTCTAAATTTCAAGCGCGCGCGTAGTGAGGTACAGGAAATAGTGAGACACAGAAATAGGTGCGCAACCCGCGGAGCAGCTAGGTGTATGGCCCGGGAAGGTGGGTGGATATAGTAGACCTTTGTGTGAGCTGGACGTCGAAGACAAATGCAAGGAGTGGATACGGGGAAAGGAGGGGGGGGGGGGAGGAGCCACCATGTTCTGTTAGGAACAGGGCCGGCCCCGACTAAAGCACCCGTGTTTGATTCATTGATTGTAGGGTTTAACGCGCCGACACTTCACAGAGGATGAGGCGCGCCGTAGTGGAGGGCTCCAGATTATTTTTTACCACCCGGGGATCTTCAACATGCGCCGAAATCTCCAACACACGGGCGTTTTTGCTTTTCGCCTCCATCAGAAAAGCGGCCGCCGCGGCCGGGAATCGAACCCGCGTCGTTGTGCTCAGCAGCGCAACGCCATAGCCACTGAGCCACCACGGCGGGTAAAGCGCCCGCGTCAGGCCTTACATTATGAAGCAATGATTTGTCAATTGATGTATAATTGATTTCATTTGTCGTCGGATAGAGGGGGGAAGTACCAAGTTCCTCCCCATCTGACGCTACGTGAAAGTATACGCCGCTGTGGCACGCGCAATACAAACCGCCCTGAGAGGTTGTCGACGGGGGCGAACAAGACTCCTGGCGATGGCAAGTGAGCGGAACGAGCTTTGAAAGGTGCTGTCCTTCAGGGCGCTGGTCAAGTGGTCATTGTACAGGCGTGTTGCCACCACACCGGGTGCTCGTATTTCTCGAGTGCTGTGGTGAGTTTCGGCGGACAGGTAATTGCACGGCCAATCGCAAACAAAGCGTTGTTCAAGCAAACGTTTACTCCACGGAAAAAAAAAAAAAAAAACGTTATAGCCCACATGCAGAAAATAACGCGTCACCAGAAAAAAAATTAACGCCCTTCCACTCAACGTAAAAGCTGCCCGAACTGCAGAGCAGTGATTCGATAATGGGCTTTGGTGCCGTTATCCGCTCTCTGCTACCACACATCACGCTCTTCGCTGCCCTGTCCCACTTCTCTCCTGATGAATTGAATGGAGGTTTGTCCCACGCATTTCAAATTTGCCGCCTTCGCACTGCTCGAGCGCCCCCTGCCTGAAACAGCGCGAGCGGGAGTTCTCTACTTGGGTCCGTAATCTCGCTGCGCCCCTTGATGGCGACAGTAGCTTGACGTGCTTGCCTTTCATCCCGCCCGTGACGGCGACTTACTGCGCACTTCGGAAGGCGCTAATTTTTTCTTGCAATGCTAGTTTTTTTTTTTTCGCTTAATATCGTAAAAGCCTACCCAACGAGCGTTCCTGACTAATAGCATCCTCGATAAACACGCACTGGTGTTGCCCCCAAAACCGGCGCGGTGCCACAGAAGCGGTGCACAGTGCCCCACGACAGTGCGTACCGGCACGGGGCGTTGATCGAGGACAATCGGTGAGGTTCTACCCAAGCGCCATCTCTCAATCTAAGAAATCAACTCATAAAAACGTTCACAAGTGGCAATACGGCACTGTGGCAATACGACACAGCGCTATTAGAAAGTGATATTTATTGAAGGCCAATGCACCGGTGCGGTTTATCGAGGATGCTATAAATGAACGCGGGGGCTGCCGGTTAGTGACATATATTTTGCCTCAAATGTACCTGCAGTTTTCTTTGGGCCAAGCAACGGGGAGATGTGTGACAAGCGCCAGCGGTTCACGAGTTTCCAACGGTTATGACTATATAAACCGCTTGTTTTTCGAAGCTTGTGTGGGATGCCGTGACGACGGCTGTATACCTGGGTCCGTAATCTTGCTGCGCCGCCTGATTACGGCAGGCGCTTGACATCGAGCAGCGTACCAGCTAACGAGCTACAGCGGCTGCAGGGCGAGCCCCTAAAATGCTCGGCACTCAAAGACATGCTGGTTTTATATTTCGAATGCCATAAAAAAGCGTCAAAGCGCTGTGCTCACGGAAACGTAGCCATTGCCCGCTGAAGCAATCTGTTACACGAATTGACGATGGTTGGATGTTAACGGTGCAAGGCCGCAAGGCCAACTGGGGCAAAGAGCGCCAAATGAGAGGATATATGTACGAGGGGTGAAGATTAAACACTAAAATCTCTGAACAAGAATGAAAGTAAAATCAGTAAAGGCAATGAGGCTGGCTGGTGTAGAAGGCCAGGTTGTGATTATGCGTGGTATGAAATTAGGTCTCAAAATTTAACTTATGCTAATTATTTAAAAACACGCTTGACAGCAAACATAGGATCGTCAAACAGGGAAAACGCCGGGTGTAGTGTAGTCTGTATAGTCATAGGAAGTGTTTGCGTCGTATTGCGTCGAGTGCCTTGCATGTGATTAGGATGTTGAATACGGGTAGGCCCTCCTTACACCTGCTATGTATACACACGGGTCTTGGAGACCCAGTGAGCAGGTGTGAGTGTGTCGCGTGTGTGTGGCCCATCCGCAACCTGTCCAAGGCGACTTCCATCTGTCTGTGGCGTGCGCCTGTAGTGTATATACGGCCCCAAGTGTGGTTTTACTACGTCTAGTTTGTTATCTGCGTGTTCACCAGTGTGGTTGCCATGTTTTGCGGAGGTATTGCCTGAGGTGTGGTTTCAGGCCGGTGTAGGGTACTGATGTTATGTCCAGTGCATTTACAATTGCAGCAGTAGCGGCCATTGATCTTAGGTGAATTAATCTTAGGCAAAAAGAGCGCTTCTAAGCCCGTTGCAAGCTGGCGTGATGTTCCCCTGTGCTGTAAGGTCAGGTATTACTTATTAGCATCTAGCGCAATACTGCGTGGAAATATAATATAATAAAATAAACTACCAAAGAACGAGCGCGTCTGGAATTGAACGCGCATCACAAAAAAAAAAATGGACGTGGATTTAAAAAAAGGACAGGAAAAAGGGGGCGGTGTTTTTGAAGAGCGGAGCAACGTGCATGCTGGGAACGAGGAGTGCACGACGGGACGGCGCAGGTCTTTGAAGCAGCCCTTTCCGGCGCATGCCTGCGGAGGTATGTACGTGCGCGGAGGCCGGGCCCATCCATGTATAATGCAGCGGCCTTTCGGCGACGCGGGTCGCGCAGTGACACTCGTTTCGTCCATGCCATTATATCCTCCCGCTGTGTGCCTGGCCGCATGCGTAGGCAGCGCTCGCATGGAGTCCGCAATATGGCACGACACGAAGAGCAGCGCGCTCAGCAGATTAGGCCCGTCGGGAGGAGGCGACGTCGAGGTGCGCGCACATAGTTCGGTGCAGCAGCTGACCGCAGCGCTCAAGGCTGGCTGTTCACGCCGAAATGGGGGAACCGATCCTATCGGCGCCAATTCAAACAACCCGCTTAACAGAACCCGCAGCTAAGGCGTTTTTATTTGACGTTGACAACGCGCGCTAGAAGATTTAGGGGTCTTTGAGGGGCCTCAAACGCCAGTTTATTGTTACCTGTCGGAAACCTCGGTCTGATTTAATCGCCATTTTTCCTTCGCGTCCGCAGCGTATTAATTAGAGCAGCGACCGAAACAGGGCATTACGTCCGTGAGTTGAAGCTATGCCGCTGTAGGCACTCATGTTCTTGGTGTTAATGTGCATTGCTTATCTGTCTTATTACGACAATGCTGTGCTCTCATCAGAGTTGAGATGTCTGCATGTCAGAGAGCCCAGTATCTAGCACTCATCTGTGATGCTTTTTTTATCTTTTCTTGCAGTAAAAGCGCGCCTGCGGTAAATTTTTTTTTTTGTGTGGGTTGGAGTCTGCATATTTGTTATGGTAAGTTCAGCGATTCGAGGATTTGTTCTAGATACTTGACGATGCTCTATAAGATCGCTGAAAAATAGTTGGCAATTTACTGGTTGGACGGGGTGTGGGTATTTGAAGTAGTTGGCCTGTTGTAGCTCAACCCCTCATCCACAGTTAAACAGGTGCGAATACTTTTTACGCACTTTGCACACATCTATCCGTCCCCTGCCATCCCGCGCAGAACAACAAAATTAAAAATGTAATATCTTTAGTGCACATTGAAAAAATGTCTGTCATAAGGCCAAAAGCCGTCTTAACGAATTTACCGATTGTAAAGAACAGTCTGCCTTGGTGGGCTATCAGGAAATGCATCCAAGGCACAAGTACGCGAAAGGAACGCACAAGGGCACACACAAAAAATAAAGACAAGGGCAAAAAATGGCAACAGGACACAAAAGGAAGTTAGGGCTGTGTCTTGCCCATGTTCCTCTCGTGTCCGTCTATCTGCAGTGCGCTGTAACCTGATTTAAGATGCAACGCACAGATTTCGCTTCCCCGGATTAGGTTTGTCGCGATGTTACGGCATTGCCGAATTTAGGGCAGCATTTTACGCCCCACCAAAACCGTGAATTGATAAAATCTGCTTTTAATTTAGCCGCTTCCAGTCAGCCGTATACGGCCCGTTGCGTCCCGCCGTAACGGGGAGCCGAAGCAGCTCGCTCGTTGCGCTGCACGCAACAAGTAGGGGCCGGCTAAGCTCATCGCCATCGTAACGATGAGTTGACGATGCTGGGGGCTATTCACGAACGGGCCTCGAAACAATTTACCGGCTGCGGGGACACCGGTGAGGCTGAGGAAGACCGCCGCGAGCACGCCTATGCACTGCCCTGGCTGGGGCAGTGCATCGCTGGCAGCGCGATCGCACAGCTTCACCCGACTTCTGGAGCACCGCTTGCGGGAAGGGTTCGACGGACGCCGGAGAGCCGAGAATAGTGCATGCGGCGTCCGCATGGGCGCAGCCGTGTGTTTGCCCGCGCTGTCCGCGCCGATCGCAATTGTCGATGCGAACAGAATGTGGGCGCGGTTGGCTCAATATTTGCCGGCCGGGAGGATGCCAAACAGTAGACGGGCGCGTGCCGCTCTGGCAGGCCCCGCAAACCGTGGCACCGAGGCTCTTATCGCGCATGCGCCTCCACGGGCGGGTCTACCCACAAATGCGTGTGTAATCTGCACAGGCAGCGTGCAAGCGTAGCGCGAATGAAGCGTGTCGTGTATGCATGCGTACGTAGTTCTGAGACCCTTGGTAAGCATAGTCTGCGGCTTGCACGTGCGTCTGCTTACAAAACTGCCCAGCGCGCCTGAGCGTGCACTTTGCACATGTATGCAGCAGAAAGTGGAAGGGAGTGTGGAGCCGCTGCGGCAGCTGAATTGGTACAGCCACGACCACTCGATGACCTAGGTGCCTCCCCTTCACAGAGTTGGGGTGGTAAAGTTGTGGATACGGATTCCACCCACCAGGTGACACCATGTTTATCTCCACTTTATTTTGTAACACTTAAAATTTTCAATTTCCAGATGAAAAAAGACGCGAAGTACTCACAGTATAGACTCGCAATAATTCAAACTCAAAGGGGTCTCAGGATTTTGTTTGAATTATCAGAAGTTCTCATAAATAGAACGCGAGCAACAGACCAACTTGTGTTGTAATGAAACACTCACATATATATTTAAAAATACAATATTCCCACACAGTACTGAAGTGCTATTCACGCCTTGAAAAAAAGAATCACGGATGGATGGCCGCTTTGCCTTTGCATGAGAGTTCAAAGCACAGTTTCTGATGCCAGCAACAGCGACCAGTTCATTGCGAGAGTTTTCTGCACTGGTCAAGAACTTGCGGATCCCAACAGTAAGCTGAAAGAATATAAATGTGCAGTAAGAAGATGCAAATTCAGCAGATATTTTCCGCCAAGGACAAGAAAAAAGTACAAATTAATGAATTTACGCAGTGTAGTAGTTTGAATTGAGCGGCTTGAAAATACATTTGAAACATATATATAGCGCGCCAACAAAAATTTTGAATTTGTTTGAATTAACTGAAAGTTTGAATTATCAGAATTTAGATTATCGCGATTTTGCTGTACTTCTCTAGGCCCTCCATTGGCGTTCTGAATTGAGGACTTTCTGTGTAATTTCAGTGAGTAACTAGCGGCAGGACGGCCCATCACCGAATGCTATGGCGTAAAAAGGTCACCTCAGCTGCTGCTGCAGTGGACAGGAGAGGCCAGAGTGGAGAGTATTTTATCACCCATGACAAGATGTCTTCAGCCCTGAAGCTCACGCCCATCCTGCATGTCTTCGTGTCCATTCGTGCAGCGATCTTCCAAACCTTGGATGCAATAAACACCGGGAGAATATAGCTCCAGATATTTCGCGCACAAGAAAAGAAAAATAGAAAGATAGAAGAATGAATGAATGCATTTATTGTAATTAACAAGGAAAGGAAAGACCACCAGCAGGCGTTGTTTGTCTCACCTAAGGGTGGACACCGGAACACCTGCTGGGGGGGGGGGGGGGTGAATGAGGAGTACAGTTGTACAGGAAAGGGAGGAGATAGAGAAGGGAAGGATGCATATATACCTATATACAGGTCTAACAAGGACATGTGTGTACAATATATGCAAGCTAAACGCTAGAACACTAAGGAAAAAAAGGAAAAGCCCCCCTTCCCGACAAAAAGAAAAAGAACCGGACACACTTCAGTTTAGCTGGGCAGAAAGCTGAGAACCGGGAGGAGTCCTGAAGCGTCCAGGTAGGACCCCAGGGCCTGCATGGACTCCGTCCCGCTCTCTGGCGATTCCTGGCGTCCACAGGAAATCTTCGAGGGGCCCAGCCCCTCCCCCGAAGGCGGCCACCAGTTCGGTCCTCCCTGCCGCAAACTCCAGGACCAGATGCGGCAGGGTTTGGACAACCGCCAGGCAGATCTGGTACGACGGGTCGTCGACGAGCTCCAGGCGGTGTTCTCGCTCGGCCGTCCACGCGCACCCCACGCGGAGGCGCAGGACAGCCGAGCGTTGCTGTCGGGGCATCCGTGTGGCCCGCACAGGTGGTGGGGCCTCTCCACCACCTCGGGTCAGGGTTCTGGGCCCGTACATCCGCTGGATCAGCAGGCGGGCGTCATTTGCAGCTGCCTGGGCCGCAGTGGGCAAAGGGGGCAGCTCGTCTGCCCTCTCGTTGCCCTCCTGCCCAATGTGGCCTGGCACCCACTGCAGCCGCGAGCGAGCTCCCCGCTATAGAAACAAACAAACAAAAAAGAAATTTATCTTGAACTGCGGTTTTGCTAGTGATTATCTTTCTTGCGTGCCATCCCATGTTCGGGTCTGTCCTGTACCGATTTTATTTCTTACTTATTTATTTATTTCAAAAAAACCCTAAGGCCCTCTGGGGAGGGTATTACATAGGGTAAAGGTGGTTACACTGGTGTCATAAAAAACTACAAAAAGAGCAAAATGAACACAAGAACTAAAAAGGCAAAAATAATTTACATCGCTAGAGTGGAAACAAATAGAAAAAAATCAGTAGAAACAATAAGAACGGTTATCGGTACAGTAACTGAAATAAACTATACGCAGAGTATTACTACACGGAATATTACCACACGTCATTTGACAGCGCAAGAACTGAGTGAAAGAAAGTAGTGAAATGTTACACATACATTGGCATTTTTACTCAAAGCAATAGTAAATTTCATGTTATTCCATTCAGTAACAATGTTTGATGGTAGATTATTCCAGTCAATTGTGGTACGAGAAACAAATGATTCGAAAAAAGCAAGGGTGCGACATGTGATGCGTTTGAGTACGCCGCAGCGTACATCACACCAAAGTGTGGAATCAAAAAGGAGGAGGATGTGTTCTTTTCATAGAGCTGTGTATTTAGACCGCGATTCGAGTGAAATTGTGTTCCTATTGGTATGGACGGATGATAGCGCAGGTCTACTTTTTGGAGTAGAAGGAGAGCGATTACGGGGCCTCTGCTTGGTTCTTCAGACAGAGTGAGTGTCTTTGTTGCTCCTTATATACAGAAATAGCCGTGATCCATCATACAGAACGCGTTTGTATACTTATGCCGGCTAGAGAAGCGCTTACATGGCTTCCACGGATGGATTCGATAGAATCTCAGCAGCTACGCACTGTTTGCAGATAAGATCATTTGCGCGCTAAGTGAGTTCAAATGCGCCAGTGGAGTACCGGGCTGTCAGACAGGAGGGCGCGTCCTCTCGCATCGTTGAGCGCTGCGTGGGCATAACGCCCGCACAACCGCCAAGAGCTCGCCCTGGTGCAAACGACTGAGCGCTGCTCCGTTTGCGGACCGAGGTACGGTGTCAAGGGGGCGCTCCCGTAACGAGGCGCGCTATGCATCATTCGTAGCGTGTAGCGACGCGGCGTTCCGGTTTTGTTCACATCGGCTTTAAACTCGTTTCGCGCAGGACAATATTTATTTCCCGTGAATGATTACCGGCCGTACTTCATATTTCCTTCACCTTTATCTCTATACGTCTTCTCTGCCTCGTGTTTTCCCGCTAAAGGTCTTCACAAACATCGGTTGTTCACGAGGCTGGAGATTGGAAAGATTGTAAGCTGACGTTGCCTGCAATTGTCTTGTCGCAGTTTGGCGCTTGCCTGCTCTATTAGGGCCAAATTGTGTAGAAGATAACGGAAACTATGCTTCAAAGGAAAGTAGGTGCGCCAAGCCGGGAAAAGGGGGCGTCCTTTGCGAAGATCTGTGTTCCGGGGCCTCAGCCTCTCAATGATGGATTTTGGATGCATCGAAGCACATCTCCCGTTTGATCTGGGCCTCGTGTCCAACGTGCATGCACCAAGCACCGCATGACTCGGTGAGTGAGTGTGTGAAAGAACTTTATTGGGGTCCGGCGATGACGCGAGCTCGTCGCGCATTCGGCTAGTCCCACGTCGGGACCGGCAGGTCTAGCCCACCGTCCGGTCGCGGGCACGCCGGACCAACGTTGCGCCGGACTGCCAGGATTTGCTTGTCTAGAGCGGGGCTACGCAGAAGAGAGTTCCACTCCTCCTTGCTGAACTTGGGGTATGTGGACCCGCACTGTCAGAGCATGTGAGCTAGAGTAGAGGTCTGTGCGCAGGATGGGCAGGCATCGTCGCGATATACGTCAGGGTAAACTTCGTGTAGAACTGCCAGACACGGATATGTGCCGGTCTGTAATAGTCTAATGGAAATGGCTTGCGCCCTATTCAACTTGGGGTGAGGGGGTATAAAGACCCTTCTAGACATGCGGAAGAATTTTGTGACCTTGTTATAGTAGCGGGAGCGTCCCTGTGGCCGTAAGGGGGAGGGGAGTCAGCTCTCCTTACAGAGGAAGCGTGGTCAGTGAGGTGGCGCGCAGCCTCGTCAGCAGACTGAGGTTCGGGGGAGCACCCGCGACAGATCCTACATGAGCGGGAAGCCAGTGAATTGAATGATGCGTGACAGCATCTGGACACTAAACGCTAACAAGGCGAGCAGCTTGCTCAGCTATGCGGCCATTCTGAAAAACCCTGACTGCCGGTTTGGAATCACTGTAGATCTCAGTCCCACGACTGTATAGCAGGGCGAGGGCCATGGCGACTTGCTCGGCGACTTGGGGGTCTGAAGTGCGAATGGAAGCGCTGTTAGGAATCTTTCCGCTGGAGTCAACCGCAACGACGGCAAAGGTCTTCCCATTGCTGTACTCCGCGGCGTCAACGAAGCTTGCTCTAATGTTTTTTGTTTTTTTTTTTTTTGCTTGATCTGTTTGAGGATCGCTACTGCTCTCGCCTTGCGTCTGCCCTCGTTGTTGACAGGATGTACGTTACGGGGCACGGGGACCACTAGGAACTTCTCTCGAATGCACCTAGGGATCGGGGTACTGCTCCTCGAGGATCCTGCTGAAGGGTAACCTAGCTCTTCGAGGATGCGGTTGCCTGCTGCTGTGGCGTTCAGGCGAGCGAGTTGGGCGCGTTCTTGGGCTTCGGCAATCTCCTCGGCGGTGTTGTGTACCCCCAGCTTGAGGAGATCCTCTGTATGGGTCCTGATGGGTAATCCGAGAGCCCTTTTGACTACTTTACGGATGAGAGCGTTGAGCTTGTCTCGTTCCGCTCTGAGCCAGTTGTGCACTGAGAAATCGTGAACGTAAAGTGGCATAGTACGAAGGCATTGATCAGCCTGAGGAGATTGTCCTCCTTCATGCCTCGGTGTCGGTTTGCAATTCTGCGAACGAGGTGGAAAGCGTTTTCCGTCTCTGCGATGATTTTGCGGAGAGCCGTTCCATTCCCGCAATTGAATTGGACAAACATGCCCAGGACCCGAATCACGTCGACCCTGGGTATCAGCCCCACGTCACTGGTGCGAAGAGTGACCTTGCTTTCGGAGACTGGCTTCCAGTCTTTGGGTGTGCCTCCCTTCTCTTTTTCTGTAAAGCGGTAGTTCCGACTTAGCGGGGGAGCACCGAAGTCCGGTGGGGTGGAGGTACTGCTCGGTCACATCGATCGCCTCCTGCATCGCTTCTTCAACTCTTCCCTCGCAGCCGCCGGAGCACCAGATGGTGATGTCGTCGGCGTAGATGGTATGCTTGACTCCCTCGACTTGTGCCAACCTCTCCGAAAGGCCAATCATACAGTTAAACAGCATGGGGGAGATTACGGCGCCCTGAGGAGTTCCCCGTCCTCTGAGGGGCACATCGTCGGAGCAGAAGTCTCCAATGCGAAGCTTGGCTTTCCGGTCCGTTAGAAAAGAGGTAACGTACCTGTGGAATCTGGAACCGAGACCCAGGTTCGAAATTGTTTTGACGGTGAAGGTGTGGAGCAAGTTATCGAAAGCCTTCTCGAGGTCCAGGCCGAGCAGAGCCTTTACGTCCCTGGAACGGCCGTCCACGATCTGATGCTTGATTAGTTTCATGGCATCCTGCGTCGAGAGTCCGACTCGGAAGCCAATCATGTTAAACGGGTACACCCCGTTGTCTTCGATGTACCTGTTAATCCTATTAAGGACGATGTGCTCCATTACCTTGCCGACGCAAGACGTTAGATATATCGGCCTGAGGTTCTCGATGTTCGGGGCCTTGCCGGGTTTGGGAATGAGCACCGTGCAGGCCATTTTCCATTCTGCAGGAACAACGCCACTCTTCCAGACCTCGTTGATCTTGTCGGTCAGAAAGGCAATCGATGAGGCGTCAAGGTCTCGCAGCATTTTGTTAGTGACCCCATCGGGACCCGGCGCAGACTCGCGATTGAGCGCGAAGATGGCCTGTCTGACCTCAGCAACGGAGAAGTCTTCGTCCAGTACGGGGCGAGGAGGGCCTCGGTAGTCCGGGAGTTGTGTCACCACATCCCCGTCGTGTCGGACGGGCAGGTACTTCTGAAGGAGTTTGGAGACGAGTTCGTCGACCGTGTGAGTCCGTGTGGCCTCGTGAAGGGCCCAGGCCAGTGTGTGCTTCTGGTTCGATTTGGGGCCGCTTAAGTCGAGAAGGTGCTTCAGCATGCCCCAGGACTTGCCGTTACGTATCTGTCCGTCGATGGATTCGCTGAGGTCGTCCCACTGCTGCTTGCACAGCACTTTGCAGTGGTCATCGATAACCTTGTTGTGCTCTGAAATCTTCTTTCGAAGTCTGCGATTGAGTCTTTGCCCATTCCATTGGCGGAGCAGGGCGTTTTTGGCCTCGATCAGGTGGGCGAGCCTGCTATCCATTTGCTCAACGTCGAGATCGGTTACTACTTTCTTGGTGGCCGCGGAAGCGTCGTTGCGGGTGCCTTCACACCATTCCTCGAGGCTGGCAGGTGCACTCGCTCTCCCGGGTTCTTCCCGAATCTTGCGAAAATGGTCCCAATCGACGAACGTGAATTCTCTGACCCTACTCCGAGTGACCTTGAAATGCGTCTCGAGAATGTAGTGGTCACTGCCGAACTCCATGGTGGTGTTCTCCCATCCCACGTCCTCCACGTTCTTGACGAAGGCGAGTTCGGGTGTAGCGTCTCGGGTTGCGGAGTTGCCGATGCGCGTGGGAAAAGCCTTGTCGGTTACCAGAGTGAGGTCCATCTCGTTGGCGCCTTGCCACAAGTTTCGCCCCTTGGTAGTGCCATAGCCATAACCCCAGAGGCCGTACGGGGGCGTTGAAATCACCTACGACGACCAAGGGTCGAGGGTCGGCCAGGTCGGTCGCTTTCTTGAGGATGGTCTTGAACTGTTGGCGGGAGTCCCTAGGGTTTCTATAGATATTGAGGACGAGGACGCTATTTTTGCGCTGATTCCGCTGTGGCGCGTCGAGCAGTATCTCAACCATGACGTATTCGAGTCTACCGCTCGCCAGCTTGAGGTCGTGGGTGAGATGAGTAAGCCTTTTATCGATCAAAGTACAAATACCACGACCACCAGGCTGGCCCGATACGGCTCTGTAGCCTTGAAGCTATGCGGCGGAGACTAATGTTTCTTGGAGTGCCATGACCTGAGGTTTAACCGCCAAAGACCTGAAAAACTGCTGCAGAGGGGCTTTCAGGGTAGAATACCCCCTGTAGTTCCATTGCCAGATGCGAAAACTTTATTTGGAAGTATCCATTATGGGGCTGACCGAACTGACTAACGCCTAGCGGGGCAGTTAATGTTGCGCTAAGAATGGGACATTCTGTTACCGCGTTGGTGGGATAAATAAGCGTAGCTTCCCTCAGCACGGTGGGAACGGTTAGAGTATGTACGACAGTGGCAGGTGAAGCCATTCGCGCCTCAATGGCGTTGATGCCATCTGCGAGAGCTCCGAGGCCCCTGTTGGGATCCCCGAGCGCAACCTGAATTTTCCGAAGGCTGACGCTATCGGTGACCTGTTTGAGGCCGTCTGCCAGGACAGTGAACGTTTGCTTAATCTCGCCGACTTCTGTGGACAACACTCCTGACTCACATGTGTGATCGATCACTTCACTGCGTTTGGAGGATGTTGCAGTACCGTCTACCGGAGGCGGAACTGGAGTCTCGGTGGCCCTGACTGCCTCACCGTTACCCGACGTATTTGAAACGAGTTTTCTGATTTCTGCCATTTCGTTAACTAGCCTGTTGGTCATTTTCTTAAGGTCGTCGTTCTCTTTGCGTAAGCGAATGACTTCCGCGTCCCTAGCTTGCTCTGGGAGTGGGTTGTTACGAGCGCCCGGGGCGGCCCTCACGCTGGGGTTGGGACGCACCAAATCGGCCCAAACGAGGAACGGTTGCTTCCCGCCACGTGTATACACGCGGGCTCATGTCCGGATGCTGGCTGGCTTCTGGAAACCGAACGGCCCCTGGGCCGTCCCCCCCTTCCCCGCGCCGCCTCTCTTGTCCCCTCGCGCACATCCTCAAGCGCCGCCATTCAAATCCTGTGCTGGATAGCTATTTGAGGCGATTTTTTCTATCGAAATGGGGGAAATCCACCTCACGAGAATCTGAGGGGAAAAAAACACGAAAGTTTGGAACCGCACCTAATTGCAATTCTGTCAAAACTATTCAACGACATGCTTCGCATGTCAGGGGAAATCTGTAGCTACAAGTAATCAAGAATTATGCGGAGAATTTGAGCAATATTAGGATAAGTTCGGACTTAGCTCGTACTCAGTTGAAACAGGCAAGTTTGTGCGGCATTCTTATGAAAACTATTGTAATTGACTTTCAAGAATGGTACGATAGAGTTTTAAGCAAAAAAGGCAATAAACATGCAACAGAGCTTTAAGAACAGTAAAACTACACATGAAGAGCCGGTGAGTCCTCAATTAGCAGCTATTTTCGAATGGTTCCATAGGGTACGTTTTTGGGCACGCCTGAAAACACTCGGGAGGCTCTTCATTGCTTTGCTATAAATTTCAAAAACGCTTCACAAGATGCCTGCTCGTATCATCTTCCATGGCTTGCCATGGCTTGTAAGCGGCAGCTAATTTGTTAGGTGCGTAAATGGGAAATATGGGTGTAATAATAATAATAATAAGCAGATTTAGTCCGTAAGGACGAGGGAGACGAGATAAAATGATAGTATCACATCTCTCAGTTTCATTTCGTTCACTTCCGCTCACGTTATCGTAGACGTGTGGCGGCAGATCATTTGCCGATCTTTTCATTGCTCTCTGAATTCATGATAAGCCAGCTCTCAAAAGCAAAAATAAATTGATGCAAAAACGCACAAAACAGCCCGAATAGTCACACCGAAAGCTAAATACAATTGGGCAAATGAATTTGGCGCATTTTGATCTGTGCCACAACAGGGTCTGGCTCATTTTCCATACGAAGTAAAATCTGCGTACACGTTTGCTGGGAATTGTAACAACTATTTCCTAGCCACATTTTTTTCTAGGGGAAAGTTGCTAGGATTTTCTGGGCACTGCAGTTTTATCTGACTCAGTTTTGGTTTGTGAATTCGGTTCGATTCGAAGAAAAAGACGCCCCATTTGGTGATCAACGTGGGATAAAAAAAAATAAACAGGCGAGGTTTGTTTGCTCCGTTTACACGGAAGCCAGAACCGCTGTACACTGGCATCGTGCTCTGCTGCCGGCCTGCCACTTGCCATTCGCTGCACCCCCTTTACCCTGTTCGTTTGCAATTGGTGCTTCGGTTCTCTCGGACAGCAGTAACTTATCGCTTGTTTCGCCAGGGTGGCGTTTTCAGCGGGTCGGGTCGCCCATGCCTGGTGTTTGCGGCTGAACCGTTTCCTTCCCTGAGCCGAATTCACAGCGCGTTTTAAAGCAAAGCTTTTTACCTCTACCCCCCAGGGGTTCTTTCGCGACCGTTGGTGTCACCAGAAAACTCCAGCGAACAAATAAAAGAATTTACTGGCACCGCTGGGGATCGAACCTGGAACCAATAGACTAACAAAGTGAGAGCCCGTTGTCTTACCGATTTAGCTACGAGCCCATGCGAAAACGGGGAAGACAGGTGGTGTACTCACCAAGCACATCTACGGGTTTACCCCCTGCGTTCTTGCTGAATGCCACGTGAAAGCGTCACGCGACCACTCACGCCCGTCTAGCGGCCCTGTGCGCACATTGCTCATGTGCTAAGAGTTACAAAAATTAAAGGAAACTCACACCAATGCATGGCATCTCACTTCTACTACGCCAATGTGCTAAAGCCTGTGGCCTCCAGTGTTCACGTAAAAAATCACAGCTCCTTGTCGTCCGCCCTCACACCAAATCAAGGATCACATTCAAACACTCCTTAATGGCCAGGCCATCACTCCAAGCAACAGCATCAAGATCCTGGGCCTACATCTCGAGGCTAACACCAAGAGTGACGTCTCATTGCAGCGCCTCAAAAACAGCATTAATCAAATCATACACATGATCAGGCTGAGTTCCCACCAAGAAGCGAGGCCTAAAGGTACCTTTCGATTAATTGAAGCTTTTGTCCTCTCGAGAGTCACTTACGTCAACTCCCTGTCTTCTTCTCGACAAAGAAGACATAGAGATGCTTTATATAATGATAAGAAAGGCGGTCGAGCAGGCCATTGGTCTTCTTATGAGCACGTCCACACAGAGGCTGCTTAGCACGGGGCTCCATAACACGGTAGAAGAGGTGATAGAAGGCCATCTTTCTAACCAGAAGGTCCGACTCAGAACTGTGATGGGTAACTGCATGCTTCACCAGATTGGCTGGGCAGCCCAGAATGTCACCCCGCTTGACGTACCCCCAGACTCTTGGGGACTAAAACTAAAGATGCTCCCTTTGAAATCGAGGCTTCGACGGACGCCCGTCTGGTAGGGAATGACATTGAAGTACATAATAAAGAATACGCCGACCACAAGAGAAAATAAAAGAATATGAAATATTGTTATGAACCCCTCACATGACGATGGTCACCGAAAAGCACGGGCTCAAGCGCTAAACACCACCCTCGGTGGGGATCATGCAGTTATCTACACAGACACCTCCAAACATCGAGGGCAGCAATACGCCATCATCGTGGCTACCTCCAGAACCAACCTCCTTGCGTGTACCTCGCTTAGGACCCAAGAAATGACAGCAGCAGAAGAGGCAGCCATCAGCTTGGCTCTCACTCAACCAGGGGTTCGGAGGCTAGTCACCGATTCCCAGCAGGCCTACTGGAATTACCAGTCGGGTTGGGTGTCCTGACCTGCACTGTGCGTGCTAAAAAACCACTCCCCAAACGGTTCCATTAAGCTAATCTGGAAACCCCCTCACGCTTCAATGGAGGGCAACAAATACGCCCACCCAACAAACCTGTGATTTTACCTCCCGTGCTATGGAGCTGCACGAGGACAGTCACCCGCTTGTCACGTTCAGGGAGATAACCCAGCATTAGCGCCTTCTGAGACAGACCGTACCTTCGCCTTACCCTGACCTTTCGAGAGAACAACAAACTACCCTACGGCTCATACAATCCGGGCTCCTTCCCACAGCCTACGCGTCTTCACTTAATGCATCCGAATCGCTACGACGCTGAATGTAAATTTTGCTCAGAAGTAGGAACACTCCGCCCCGTAATCGGGGTGTGCGACTTTAGCCCTGAGCACCCTCCTCCCTTTCCGTCAACTACCCAACAAGAGCAATGGGAGATGATAGTGTCCTGGCCCTCTCTACCTACCCAGCTTCAGCGGGTGGACAGAACACAGGCCACGCGGACTGCATATGGGCCCCACAGAAGAAGGAATCCCTCCCCAGGGCTGCACTCTGGGCCGTTCAGAAATCTGAACAGATGTATTTCTTTCTCCTCCTGCTTCTTCTCTGCCGCAAATCTCGTCGCCTCCGTCCGCGGCGCAGAGACGGAGAAGTCAGATCCTCTAACACCGGGTTTGAGCTTGCTTTAATTTTATAAAAAATGTTTCCACTCTTGTGCTACCCCAATACAACTCGATCAAACACCGTTCATGCATCATGCATTGATTTAACCTTACCAAGAATATCTCTTTGAAGTAATAAATGGTGTGGTTAAGTGCATTTCACTTCTCTCTGGTTTTACTATTTGTGGAGCGATGTTACTGAATTTAAGTGACGTCGCATGGGTAATCGTTATGGGTGCCGTTTACAGCTTTGCTTTCCAACCACATTCACGGGGTGGATTGGCGCGATTTTTTTACGGCGCGGCTGATGTTACCCGCTATCCATCCTGGGCTGGCATGCGCGAACGGCATCGGCGTGCCTGACGGGACCTTGTCTGCAGATAGCGAGGGCTTCGCACGCTGCATCATCGCTGAATCATCGCTTCACTACAGAGCTGCACTTGCGCCGACATGGATGACCACGTCGGTGACATGCCATCACGTGACGGACCGAGGCGCTATAAAGGACGGGCGAACACCGGGCATCGCCAGTGGGCATGGCAGCAGCGAAACCGGCACCATGCTCAGCAACCCCTTTTGCTTCGTGCTGCAGGTTAGTTATTATCGGTACACGAAATGTTACCGGAGTGATGACCGTTTTTTGATTCTGCTGCCATGCCCACTTTGTGTTAAGTGCATTTTTCGTTGCGTTCTTGGTCTCCCTGATGACTTATTGTCTTGTGGCGACATAGAGGCTAATCCAGGACCTTCGAAAACAGATAGGGATATTCTGTTAGAACTGGTAGAGGGACAGAGTAAAATGACTGCCACAATTGAAGCCGTACTCACTGCGCAAAATAAAATTGAAGATAAGCTCTCAACCTTAACGGACCGCCTGGATAGATTTGAAAAACAGTTGACTGACCTAAATGCTGTAACTAATCAAGTGAAAGTTCTGGAAACCTCAATTTGATGAACAGATTTCAGAGCTGATGCTTAAGGTTGATGATCTGGAAAATAGGGGACGTCGGAACAACCTAATCATTTATGAGGTCTCTTCGATTTGGCCTGCACTTTCTGCACGAGTTCAGGATGAGTTCAGCCAGTTCAGCGCAGGCGCCGCCACTGCAGAACCGGTCCTGCACTTTTGTCGTCTGCTTCTGCACCTCCTCCCTGGGAGGTGCAGGGAAAGCGTGAACTCATCCTGCACTCTCTGCACCGTCGGTAAATCGAAGAGAAAAGTGCAGGCGCCGCGCGCTGCACTCGAAAATCGAAGAGACGAGTGCTGCACTACCTGAATGAGTGCATCGAGTGCAGTAAAATCGAAGAGACCTATGGTTTAGAAGAGCCTAACAAAGAGACGTACTAGGAACTGCAGGCAACAGTCAAAAATAACATTTTTCATGAAATGCTGGGTGTAACCGTGAACGGTATTGAGAGGTGTCACAGGCTTGGACGAAAAACGTCTGAGAAACCTCGACCCGTTATCCTAAAGTTCGTCGACTACCGTGAAAAAATAGCGGTACTGAAAGCTTCTCCTCAACTAAAGGACACCGATTTTTCCCTCTCTGATGACTTTTCGAAGAGAATTCGGGAAATCCGCAAACAGTTATGGAGGAGTGCAGCTCAAGAAAAAGAAAAAGGCGCTAAGGTCAAACTACTCTTCGACAACTTAAGCGTAGACGGTGTACTCTTTGGTTGGAACGAGGAAAAGGCGACACGGTTTAGGCTGAATAAGAAAACTGCAGGACAACATAACACTAAAAATCAGTCATTAAAAATAATAAACATCAACTGCAGGAGCGTAATCAATAAAGCTACGGAACTCGAAAGTATATTACTATACGCGATGCCGACATCGCAGTTCTCACTGAGACTTGGCTACATGAATCAATATACACAGCGAATTCGTCCCTGCCGGATATACTGTAATTCGAAAATACCGAGGCAGTAAAGGAGGCTGTGTATGCATTCTTTTTAAAAAACGTTTGCGTATAGTGAGAATGCCTGACTTGACTGACGTTGAGTGCATATTCTGCAAAGCGTACCACGATCAGGTTAAATATGTAATAGCAGTCATGTATAGACCCCCTAACTCGTCCATTGACATGTTGGAATCGTTAAAGGAGTATCTACATTCGAATATAAAACCTGGTGACAAAGTTATTTTGGCTGGAGATTTTAACTTGCCGAATATAGACTGGCCGAATTTCTCGCTCAATAATCAGAATGATCACTTGGGAGAAGCAATGCTAAACATTGCGTTCACTTTTGACTTATTTCAAATTGTAACAGACTTCACTAGAATTCAAGAAAATTGCAAATCAGTACTAGATCTCTTTCTAGTGAGTGAATCCATTAGTGCCAAAAGTTACTGCGAAGTAGTTCCGGGAATTCCAGACCACAAGGCTGTGTTGCTTACCCTAGCTAATACCTATATAAACAATAATCGTACAATTTTGTCATTTCCGAACTTCTGTCTTGCTGATGATGTGCTATAATTGACCTGCTTTCCTTTAATTTTGATGATTTCCGCAATAGCACTTGTGATGTACACCACCTTTGGGACAGATTTAAACAGATTGTGAATGAATGTATCGAGTGTTCTGTACCCAAGATTACAAAAAAATGTAAAGGTAAGAACCCATGGATTTCGAGGGAGACATTGCAATCGAAAAGGCGACTAAAGCGCTTAAAGAAAAGGTTAACAAACAACAGAACATTATTTATAAAGTAAGAAATATCAAATCTTACTTCGCAAATTAAAGACCAAGTAGCTGCTGATAAAAAGCGCTATTACGGTGAATCATTACCAAGCTTCATAACCACGTCTCCCGAGAAATTTTGGCGTTCAATTTCTCCACACTCCACTGAATGTGATACATTTGAAGTTGATGGCTGCCTTGCTCACGATAGTTCAAAAATTGCCCATGCCTTTAACAACCATTTTAAATCGGTGTTCACCCAAGATAATGGTATATCACCTGTGTTTCATGCATCCCTACCACCGATGTCTAATGTCATTGTTACTGAAGGTGGTATAGTTAATCTTCTCCTAAGGCTTGATGTCAAAAAATCATCAGGGCCTGATGACATTCCGAATTGCTTCTTGAAAAGGTACGCTGAGTGGGTGTCAAAATATCTTCATGTCATTTTTTCCAAGTCCTTACAAGAAGGAGAAATACCAAGAGACGGGGGAACTGCTAGAGTTAAACAAGTTCATAAGACCGGAAATAAGAAGTTCGTTAAAAACTATCGTCCAATTTCATTAACATGTACCGTATGCAAGATTCTGGAACATATCATTTACAATCACATCTGCGAATTTCTGGACAACTATAACGTTCTAACAAAATGCCAGCATGGTTTTAGAAAAGGTTACTCGACCAGCACTCAGTTGAAACAATACATGACTTTGCCAAATCAATAAATATTAGGACACAGACCGACGTTATTTTTATAGACTTTTCGAAAGCCTTTGACAAGGTATCCCACACTAAATTGCTATATAAGATAGGTAAAATAATCAATAATTCTCAAGTAGTTAACTGGATTTCTGCATATCTAACAAAACGTGAACAATTTGTTGTCTTTGCTGATTGCTGCTCAAATAGACAGCTTGTTGACTCTGGCGTTCCCCAGGGCTCCGTGCTAGGACCACTCCTTTTTCTCATTTTTATTAATGATATTGTTGATGGCATCCCGGTTAAAATCAAACCGTACGCTGATGACTGTGTACTTTATAACGAAATATGCTGTCCCGCAGACCAACAGGTGTTAAATAATGCTCTACAAAAAGTGTCCTCCTGGTGTGATGAATGGCAAATGGCTATTAACTTCGAAAAAACAGTGTTTATGCAAATAACTAATAAAAAAATCCATTAAAGTACGAGTACTCTACTACCCATACTAAACTTTCCGAAGTCCCACATTACAAGTATATTGGGTTATGGATCACAAATGACCTGAATTGGACTAAACACATTAATACGGTAACTAAAACTGCAATGCGTAAGCTTTTCTTCCTCAGAAGAGCATTGAAACTTTCTACCCCCTCCGTCCGCCTTCTGGCTTATAAAACAATAGTTATACCGACTTTGGATTATGCTTCTATTATATGGGACCCTTTCACCAAAGCTAATATCAACAAGCTTGAAAGAGTGCAAAAAAAGGCCATTCGTTTTATTTATAACAGCTTCGGACGCACTTCGATTACGGAACTTTCAACTCGAGCTAATCTACCAACACTAACAGGAAGAAACCGGTTATCTAGACTAAATTTTCTATATCAACTAGTAAAGGGATATTACAAGACAGACATTTCTGAAGTTCTTTCATTTTCGTCCGGATATGCAACTCGACAAAGGCATGAGCGCACAATAACACCTTATGCAACCCGTAACAACTGCTTTAAATATTCCTTCTTTCCACGAACTATAAACGACTGGAACAAACTAACCAACACCGAAGTTTTACAGCCATCGTTAACATTGTTTTCTTCTAGCCTCAACAACAGTGTTTAAACTAACATGCCAATTAATCTCTGTCCCCACAAACGTTGGAATTTTTTGTATATTTTGAGTTGCTTTGTGCGTACTTTTGTTTCTGTGTGTTTTTTTTATCTGCCTGCTTTGAAAATTTGTTTGTTTGCATATTGAGCATTCATGTAATTCATGTAACCCACTCTGCGAAAATCCCTAGTACGGATTGCAGTATTCATAAATAAATAAAATAAATATTATTTTGGAAAAAAGAGACCACGAATTGCGATTTTCGTGCAAAGTTTGAGCGAAATCGAGCCAGCCATTTTTTCTTTCAATTCTTTTTAAAGACGCTATTTATCGTTAAAAGACGTTGTATATAATGTATATAAGGGAAAAAAAAAAAAAAAGAACTGCCGCTTTCACATCAGGAACTGGCAAAGCTGCAGTAATAACGAAATGCGAACGGAAGCAGGAAAGTGGTGGAGCTAAGCTCGACACCTGCCGAATCATTTTCGCGCAGTAAGTGCTTTATACAACCAACCTTGCAGTTGTGGAAGCAATCAAAATTTGCGTAGATAAGTGAGTCACTCTAAAATTTTGAATTAAACAACGCAACCTTCCAAGAAGTAATGGTCCTGGATCGCATGCATGAGCGCGTTTCATAAAGCCGGAGTCCCGCGCTATATCCTTGGCGTTTACGACAGCAGCAGCAGCCTGCGAGCACGCCTATTTCCACGTGTCATGTAAACTAAACATCCTGCCAAAAGCCTATTTGTCACACGACTCCTGCACAGGTTAGCGCTTACGTCGCATTCGATGGTATTATTAAAGCAATTTCCTCCTGAAGCATAGCCGCTATTTTATCGCCCTGTCAGCTGCTTAGTCCTGATAAATCGACAGCCAAGTCCGAGGAGAGCATAAATCAGCCGGCATCCGGGCGTGCACGTGTGTGAGCTGTTTATTCGAGGCCTGACATTTGGCAAAAAAATGCGAGGTTTGGACCCCAGACTGCAGTAAATCCGGCCATAAATCAAGCTCCCTCCGTATGGCCACTCCGTTGGCGGCGAGAATTGAGGCAGCCATGCCAAAAGTGCCAGCAGGCTCTCTTGAGGAGCACGAGATTTTTATTGCCCCTGTTGGCTCTCTCCCCATCAAGAAAAGAGGGAGTGATGCAAGTCTTCTTCCTTCCACACACATTCTTCCCTCCATGTTTCCATAACAAGAGAAAAATCAAAACGGAGAAAGGCCGTTTCGTAGCGACCAATCAGAAAAGAGCAGCATCGCTGGCGACGTGCGCGCCCTCTGTGGAAAAGAACGCACATCGCAGCCTCCGCGCAGAAAAAGACGCGAGAGACCGGAGGCCGGTGCGGCGAACCCGGCGAGCGTGTTTTGTGCCACCGCCACCGCTGCCTCAAGTTGTGCGCCAGTGCAATGGCCCTAGTGCATCGACTACGTTAGTGCCGACCGTCGAGTTCAAACACGGAGGTTGCAAACAAGTGGCTGAGTGAGTAACAGCGTCTTGGCACCGGGCCCGACAATCGGCGGCGGCGGCGGCGACGGCGACGCGGCGTCTGTCCGCTGGCTTCAAAATGGTCGCTGAAGACCGGACGGCGTTGTTCGGAGCGGAGCGTGCTCTGGATTTCGTTTGATCATCCCCCGCCGCTTCTCTGATGGATTTGTGAGCCTCTTCGCTACGCCTAGGCAAGCGGTGGCAACTGCGTTCGTGGTGCGGCCGTCTTTCTGCGTGTGCGCTGCCTCGGATTACGATTGCGTGAAAGATTTCCTTTTGCTTCGTTTTAACGCACGCATTGGCAGTGTTCACGCATTGCGGCCAGAGTGCAGCCCCAGGCCATTTTCTGCAGCCCAGTGTCAGAAGGTAAGCTTTCTAAGTCGCTAACAGCTCACGGTTTTTACTACGAGCGCACGTGCTTCATGTTTCAGAAGGCGTGTTCAGGGCTGACGCGTGTGTGTCGGCTCGGGAGCGTCGCTGTGCGTCTGCGTTTGTAATTGGCCATCAGATTAGCTTCGTTGTCGGCGATTGGATATTTGGAATGCACGCCGGCGAGAGACCGTTGTTAGAAAACAGCCTTGTTCTGACCGCTGCGCTTATCAAACCGATCACGCCTTCTTTTTTTTTTTTTAATTTATTTTGAGGTGCACAGCCAATCCAGAGCAAGTAAGGGCGCTAGCTGGGAATTAAACTACGCAGAAACTGCAGCAGCAGTTGTAATTGGCGAGTGCGTTCTGGCTGCGCCGACAAAGTGGTACGCTCCGCAGCTTGCATGCCAGGCGGGTGACAGGTGCGCGGAGATTTTGCGTGCCTCAACTTGGGCCGTTTTGAAACGTACCAGTGGGGAGTAGCACAAATGGGAGTAAACTTCGTCAACGTTGCGCGTTCTATTTTAAACTAATAGAGGGGAAAATTCACAAGGTAACGACTGTTTAGCCCGCAGTCACCGCCTCCATGAGATTATATCATCTGGGACGGTATTCTCGTGATTGTCCGTTTTGAAAATGTCTGTTTTGGGTCCGTTTTGTTGTGACGTACTTCCAGTTGTAGGCGGGCTTTGGGTTGATTTTCGCGCAACTGTTCTTGTAAACACATTTTAAATGACTAAACCCATTTTAAACTGTCTTTTATGTGTTTATTGTTCCGCCAGCGAACCAACAACAAGGCGGCGAACAATTGTCTGCTCCAAATCGTCTGCTCCGAGAAGCCGCGGCTCATACCTCCGCCGTGCTTGCATGGCGTCACATCCGGGTGTTCGCATTTAGCCAATGAAGGCTTGCTCAAAACGGACACAAAAAGGACAAAAACACGAGAATACCGCCCCTGTTGACGGTTTTCCGTCGCGAACTGACCGTTCACATATTGACATTGGTACCATACTTGTAGTGTAGAACGCGCTGCTTCAATTTCAGAGTTTGGAACCATGCTTGGAACCATGCTTAGAACCAAATTCAAGCTTTTCATTTATGCGTGCAATTACAACTGAAACCCACATGTGCTCTTATCATCCACTTTGTATTAACGCGTGGTGCCGCCATGCGCGCTCTGGTAGCGAACCCAGCACCTTTTCTTGCCTTTTTCGCCTTTTATTATTGTCACTCGCAGTTTTTTGTTTTGTCCACTCGGGTTATTAAATATCGCTCTTGTCTCTTCAACATTACTCCTGCTTCGAAGTTTAGTTTTGTAGATTGGTTCCATCTGCCAGTCGAACTTTGAAAGCAGCAATTTTATCCTGACTTTGGGGCTGCTGAAAGGGCCATGCAGACAAAACACGTTCGGTTCATTGGAAAGAGTTCCTCGTTAGAATCATACTGACACCACTTCTAACGTAAACTTAGCTCAAATAAGCTATATAATTAGGAAAAAAATGGAATGGTCACGCGACTCACTAGCTCATTTCCAGCACTAGAACCTATCACGTAATATGCACAGTGCTCGATGGGCTGAGGCCGACAAAAGCAACGCAAGTTAGGCAGCTAGGGTTTATAAGCTTGAAGAATGAGCTATTTTGGCTTAAAGATAATGCATATTAATTTTATAGCAGTAAGAATGGTGGGGTAAACAATGAAAGTTACGTAAGTACACGTAAACATAGAAATACCGGTGCGTAATGTTGTTGGTACTGCGCGCACTGTGTATTTTAGCTGCACAGCCGTCTGGCGCTTTGGAGTTGTGTCACACGACGCTGGCCGATTGGCGTAATTGACGCAGTCTCACGGCACCCTGTTTGTCAAGCATACCCTTTGTTTCACGAAACGATCGCTAGGTATACCGTAACAAAACAAGCCAGGTGCAAATACGGTCAGAAACAAAGCAGAGGCAGACAGCGGTCGTGCGCGGTATGGTAACAGCGCACTACCGTTCGCGCGAAGGCCTGTCCTTGTTACGTCATCGCAGTCGTCACGGAACACGCGATTTGGCGGGCGAATCTAAATTTTAACTTAAATTGTTTAATTCCTCAATGAATAAAGCATCGTTTTCTGCCGGGCAAGCGCTGGGGGCACTATAAATCCCTAAATCTTTCAACTAAAACAAACTTGTATTTTGTCTGCATGGCCCCTTTAAAATTAGCACTTACTGTTTTGCGTGAAAGCATTAAATTTCCCATTACGCGCGTGAAGATACGACGACATTTGGCGGACGGCGCAAAGAGAGAATTAAAGTGCAGGGCATAAAAAATTGTCGCCATCCCGCCCTGCTGAAGTGGAAATCCAGCGAAGCTGTTGTAAACCTCTACAAATGCTGATGGGGAGGGTATGAAATGTTTCTCGTCGTCTCGGCGGGCCTGTCGCTTGCGCTCGGCTTCTCAGGCGGCGAATGCTGGGTCCTGCCTAGCCTGACGCATGCTGTCGGCGTCTTGGGCGAGAGCTGCTCTATTTATTAGGGACACTAGTCCTGCCTAGCCTATAAACACCGTATGCAAACATAACCTTTACCAGGAGCGCATGGTGGGGTGGGGTCCCATTGTCCACAGGCGCCTCATCATCCGTAATGCGGTTTCGATGCTTGTTTTGTGGCTTTTTTAAACGAATACTGTTTGATTAGCCTGGCGCATGCGATCGGCGTCTTAGACGAGAACTGCTGTTTTTTTTTTTTGTTGTTGTTGTTTACGGCTAACAGCTTCGCTGTAAAACGGGGCGAATCGGTTGGGGGATTCGAACCCGAGGCCTGCAGAAGGCGAGTAGAGCACGCATCCCCTGTACCACGGTCGACACTTGGCTCCAGCTAACCAAACGGGGAAACGGTAAATGCGTTGTGACCTTCGACGCGTGTTCTTAAAGACAATGCTTAGGCCCACAGGAGTAATTTGAGCAGGCTAATTATAGGTGCAGCAAAACACGTTTAGGTGAATAGCGCCATGTAGGTGGCGACAGCGTCGCGCTACTATAGTGTGGATGCTCCGCTGAGCGGCCCGGGGGAATGCACACTGTGGGCGCGCTTCGTGCCTTTCTCGCACCGTATGTGCGCACGAAAGGCGCAAACAGGAGTGGTATGCTGTAGTTCTGTTCCTAAACATGCAATCTATAGCATGGAGTCGGCAATACGTTTTCATTACTACGCCAAAAAAGCGGGGACCCATCGGGAATCTCGGAACGGCCGAAATAATGACAATTGAACTTGTAAGCCTTGGCTCGTAGCAAGCTCGATCTTTCCAGACTATGGCTTTGAGCATTCAATAAAAACATAAATAGGAACAAATCAGGACTCCTCTGGAATTCAGTTTACAACAGCAGTTCCAATCGCTTTCACTGGTAGCATGATGCATTCTTGCATTTGTGGGATTCCCTGAAATGGTAACACCACTTAACTTGCCCGACATCTTTTCTAAGAGCTTACAATATTTTTTTCTGTTCGAAGGGCAGCATAAAATTACTGAATTCTAACCAGAGCAAGGATATAATTGCAACCGTTCTAACAGGTCTTTTGCGTGCAGCTTTAATTAAAATAAATTTTAGAGACTCTGAAGGCAGATTTGATGAATAGCAGTGTCGAATCGCTTATTTAAGGCTTTCATCGCAAGTGAACTTGTGAATTAAATTTCTAACGCGCGCAGTACAATCAACAGTTTAGCTAGACTTGCAAAGTGACACGCAGGTTTACAGTGTGTAAAACAAGCTTCTGGGACCTCACAGTGAGCACGGATTTTCTATTACGGGTGCACTGTTGACCATTTGCGCTCCTTTTAAAATTTAACAGGTGCCTAGAACAGTGAGATGTGTTTACATTCTTGCATAATTTCGCTTAAAGATGGCACATGAGGTTGCCCTATTGCAGATGTAGTAAAACGTTCCTTTTTATTTCTCGTCACGAAACAGCGCAACGGGTTCCCCGTAACTACTTTGTGTTGTAAACTGAACCTCGCTTTTGTCTTGGCATTTAAGTCTTGAGGATTGGCTAAAAAAGGCTCGGATAAAATTTTTCTGTGCATTTCGTTTTTTTTTTTTCGGGTGGGGGTGGCAGTGTGTGTGTGTAGTTCGGTTAACGTTCCAAGCGCAGCGAGAAGAGAACGCGTGTAACGGGAAAAGCCAAACGTTGGTTATCAGTATTACTCGCAACTGAAACTACGCTCGGCGTCGTGTTCCGTAGCGATGAAAATTAAAGCAGTACTTCTACGAGTGGACGCCGGTATTTTCAAAACTGATTAACCCCATTTTGCACGAGATTGTCCAGGAATTGTGGCTCGCCTTTTTTTCAGAATTGTATTGAAAGCGAGCATTGTGGGAAAAATAAAAAAATCCAGCGAGTCACGGCACACGCCCTCCACACATGTGGGCAACAATGTGCATTATATTACGCGATTTTTCCTCCGTCTTTAAACTTAGGTACACCTTGAGAGGTAGGCATTTGGTTATGCTGAGTGAAACACATTTCTGGACAAGCTGATTCATGTCGGGATTTGAAAATGGGATCAATGAAAATGTCACACGAAATGCCACAGGACAGGCGCAACCTCACAGCTGCCTAATTTTACTGAGAAATCCCCCTGAAATACTCTTGCGCATCCACAGAAACGTATTTTAAATAATACGTAAAATTAGCAACACTGCTATAAGCAACGACTGTCCAAAAATGGTATTTATTTTCGAAAAAGGTACTGGAAGAATTCGGTTACACAGGCGCTTGCGGGTGTAAAATACGTCTCCGGTAATGTATGGGCGATAGCGCACAGGTCGTGTGCTGTAATTGTTTTTGTTTGTTTCTTCTTTCTATAAGGAAACAGCGTAATTTTAGAAGGGTGTGGCAAATGTACGGGTATGCACAGGTCTTGCGCTTCTTAGCCGTTTCGTGTGATAAAAGTTTTAAATAACTTTTAAATAACCACCACGCCACCTTCAAAAAGTACCCTTTGACTAAAAAAAATAGAGCGCGACTTGGACAACGACAGCAAAGAAGGACGACGAGACAAGCGCTCCCTTTGACGTTCTCGAAACGGCAGACGACTGCACTCATCAATAAGAAAAGTGCAATGTGTCGAAGCAATGTTTATAAAAGCACGCGTTTCACCACGGCGAAGATGTTTCGTGGAATTAAACCAGCGCATTAACCCGCAACAGCCGCTGATTATTGCGTCTCTAGAGGAAATGCGCAAGCAGAGGTAACTGCCGAACAAGTACACATGTTGGTTGTTTTATCGCGTGCAGCACGAGTCTCGCGCCGCGCGCAACGTGAGCGAGCAGGCGACGCGAGAGCGCCACCCTCAGATTCCACACTCGTGGCCTCCAAACGCGCGCGGGGGAATCTCGGAGGCCACGCCACACTAGGAGCGGTTCGTCCCGCCTCCGCCAGGGGCCGACTGTGTTCGAGAGAGAGAGAGAGAGGAAAACTTTATTGAGCAGGGGATGGCGTCTTCGTCCAGAAGTACAAGCGTCGTCTTCGCACGTTCCGCCCTCTCCGTCAGCATGACCTGGTCGGCGAGGTGTGCGCTGGACAGCGCTGTCTCCCACTGCTCGAGGTTGGGGCTAGGGAAAGGGGTGGCAAGTCCGGGTTTTGGCTACATTCCCAGACTACCTGATTTTCCACAGAACTTGCATTGAGGTGGATGCTGATTGGGGAATTGCATATGGAGCCGGACTGGGTGAGGGTACGTGTTTGTTTGAAGTAAGCGAAGTGTCGAGCCTTGTTTTAAATGCAGAGCATTTCAGTAACTCACGATGTCACCCGCGTTGACGTCCGTCGTAGTCCGCACCGTCGTTGTCCGCACCCCTCTCCCTGCACTATACATAAAAAAAAATACTATCCGGCGGCGGCGCCTGGTTTCGATCCCTCGACCCTGCGGGCGGAACGCAATGTACATGGTGCTCTACCCACTGCGCCACAAAGCCGACACAGAATGGGAGGCTACGAACGCGCCTTATATCCTTGACTCATTCAAACTACGTCAAGAAGCTGCTGATACAACGCATTCACTACCACCAACTCCCCAAACGCTAAACGTTAACGCAATACACCCACCCCCTATGCGACGCATTAACTCGAGTCCCCCTCGCGGGGAGATGGGCCCAATTTTTTTTTTACTTAGTTCTGGGTGAGGTGGTGGATAGACTCTACGTTCTAGCCGGTAATGCTGGGTAATGTTACGGTAAGTCACAACAGGGGTGGGGTCAGGTTCTCCTTCCAGGGCCTGGTGGGCGAGTGCGCAGGCCGTCGCGTGGGCGAATTCGTTGCCCGCGAGGGAGGAGTGTGCCGGCGCCCAGACTATCGTGAGGTGCCGTTTCGGGGGGTTTGTGTTCAGGATGCGGTATGCTGCGGGGGTCACCTATCCAGAAGTAAATCTTCTACAGGCCTGCTGCGAGTCAGAACTTATCGTCGTTGCCTTGGTCTGGGTTATGGCAAGCGCTATGGCCACTACTTCTGCTTCTTGAGGGGTAGTTTGGGGATGGTTGCGCTGGTGTTCGATCTCGGGGCGAATAGTAACCGGGGATGGGAAGATGATTATGGCGGCGGTGGTGATATGACAGATCTGGCCTACACGTTTCTGCTATGGTACCATATTTCTGCTGTCTCCTGCGACCGACCCTGAAGCGCCTGCAAAAGAAGTGCGCGGCCTCAGGACAAGATGCGAGGGAGCAGGGAAAAGCCGCACGGCGAGCGAAGAAGCAGCGGGCGCTCGCTGCGGCCGACGCCAGCCGTTGCGGCGGGCCGAAGATTACTCGCCACACAAGACGTTGTCCCAACACGAGATGACATGATCGCGACAGCGTTACAGTCAAAGGATCGCATTGCTCGAAATGCAGTGCTCTCGCATTCCCACGCGGAAGCAGTCTTCTGTTTCAATTCAATTCAATTCATTTTATTTGCCAGAAATGAAAATACCTAAATTCTAGCGGGATTCCCAGGCTAAAAGCTGAGTGAACACAGCTTGACGAGCCCTGTGAACCCGTAACAAGGCAGTGACTATACTCGGTGACAACTTAAGAACGGTACCGGAAGTTGCCGCTGTGCCTTATCACCGTAGCCGGATGTTTCTCCGCGCGGCGCAAGTAGGGCGTTACTGGGAACATTTTGAACATGGCTTGAGCCGTTCCCGTGATTTTTTCGACTTAATATGCTTATAAACGACTCCAGTGACGACAAACAGACTGCGTGAGACAAGGCAGACGATATCACGCATTCATAGCAAACCCCTTTCAAAACGCGCGCGCACTTACGTCATGGGTCCGGCGCTTTGGCTGAGTGATACACTACATGAGGTGGTGCCGTTCTTGAGTTGTAACCGAGTATAGGTGACAAAATGTTCACAATGCACTTATGAAATCACACACACAAGAAAGAAGCCGGAAATTTCTAATTACACAAGTAGCAACAAAGTAGTTTCCCTCTAGCTTTGTTGCTCTTACAATTATTCGTATTACATTAAGGCGATTTCCCTTACGGGCTGCCTCAATTCGGTTCGCGGGGGAGGCAGGGCCGAAAATCGGGAACCGCTGCGGTGTGCAGTCGCCCAGCGAACGCCGCGAGATGAAGTGGTTCTGTGGCCGGCCGCCGAGCAGCGCTGTGCGAGGGAACTGGGTTAGCCGGCGGTCGCCGATCGCGCACCGTACCGCTGCGCGAAACAAGGCCCGCCGAAACCGGGCTCGGGCTGCTGCTGCTGCTGCGCAGGGCGACCCGAAAGACTGATGGCCGTGCGACCTGCTGCTGCTGCTGCTGCTGCTGCTCGGGCCCGCAGCGGCAGCCGTGCCTAATCGCCGGTCCTTTATCCCTTCGCTCGCTGCGCCTGCTCGGACAGGCAGAGGTGCCACCCCCTTCCTCTCTCGCCCCGGCGGCGGCGGCGTTGTACGGTTCGCGGACTGATCGATGGCGCCTCGTGCGCGGACTCTAATCGGCTCTCGTTGCATCCAGTGGACACGTAATAGTAAGAAAGGGAAGTTACTATCGCCGCGCCTTGCCTCCCTGCACTCGAGGGCCAGTGAGAAGAGCGAAGGAAGGGCTCGTGGCGGGGTTACGTCGGTGTTCCTCCGCAGCACCCAGGCTACACTGCTCCCGGCCAGAGGTGCGCGCAAGGACCGAAAGCGGCGGCGGCCCACGCCGCCGGAAAGGCGAGGAAACGGTACTGAACGGACGAGCTTGGTTCGCGAGGTGGGAGACGAGGGTATGCACCAGGTGGCGGCCGAACAACCGCGGGTTTGCTAAACGGTGGTGTACGAGGAAATCTGGCAAAATTATTGGCAGAATGCTGCTTCACGCAATGCACCACTAGCCTGAAATAATGCTAACGCAATTGTTATTCTCATGGAATTTTTAAGTGTGTGCGATGAGAAAGAGCTCAAAAGTTACGGACCGATATCACCAGTCTACCCTCTGCTGTATACAGGTTGTCGCTGATAAATTTTGAGACACGCTGGATTTCGAACAACATCGGCAACAGGCTAGATTTAGGAAAGACTACTAAACAGTAGATCACGTTCGCGCCATGAAGCTGCCAGTGAAGAAATCCGCGGAATATAATAAACCTTTTTACGTGACCTTCATACAAAACGAAGAAGCATTGGATTCGGTTGACACAGCGGCAGGGGTGGAAGCACCTGGGGAACGTACATCTATAACGCTCCTGGAGGCCATATGGAGGGAGTGTACGGACACAATAAGCCTTGATATGAATGAGCAGTGGAAGGCCCCCTACTAAGGAAGGTCGTCAGAACAGGGGCCACCATCTCACGAAATTATTTACACTATCACGCCTAGAGGGGGTATTTATAATGGAGCCTGAGCTTTTGTGGCGTGTAATGCAGTGAGATGGGACTGGAACTTGGTAGTATACGGGAAGACAACGAACTCCATAGAGTTAGGAAAAAAGAAAAATCTATAGTTTCTCAGTCGTTTAGCTCACTAGTACACGAATGCCAAAGGCAAGCAAACGGGGCTCTATTTATTGATCAACTGCAACACAAATGCTGATCTGTGTCTACTCCGTGTGAACCTTGTGACTACATGGTTAATAAAGAACAACTGAGTCTCACGAATGAAAAGTCCTTTCACTAAACTGGTATCACCAGGTCCAATGCCAGTCAACCAACCAAACAGCATAACATTGTCTCTTCAAGACACTTATGCTTATAGCGACGCCTCCTGCTGTGATGCCAGCCGGTACCTCGAATATGCAATTTCTTGGGAATGTAGACTGTAATAAATTGTGTTCCTCCCCGAGGTTTTTCGAGAGCTATGCGCGGTGCTGCCAAGCTTGCACGGCTCCGTGCTCAATCACCGCAGACGCAGACGCTCATCGCGTTCCTCTCGTTCCGAATTGCGGAGCGCTTGTCTGCACAATGGGCCATCTTCTTCTCTCCAGCCGTCGGCCACTGCTGAGCGAACATGTGGGTCACAGCGACGATACGGGATCGTCGAGACGAACCCGGCTATATGCGGGTCCATTGAAGACGCCTCGTGTCCCTTCTGTGTACTTGCGACCTCCGAATAATCGAGCGTCGCTTTTGGTAGGCAACAGGGTAAGTGCATTTGCACGCTCGGAGCAAGTTTCGAGACGTCTTTATCGAGGGCGCGCATGGACACTTGCTGCCGCAAAGAAGCAGTGCTGTTCCAGTTGGTGGCAGTTGCGCTCGCGCACTCCTCCGGGCCAGGTTTAGCGCGGAGACGCCCATTTCACAAAGTGCCAGGCTGTCCGGCGGTATGGTTCGATCTTGCGCTAGTCGTTAGAAGTCCCGATAGGGCGGCATGCGAAAGCCGCGTCACGTGTGGAACTGCAGCAGGTGTGGGGGGACGGCACTGTAAGACGCGCTTGGTTAGTTCCTGCTCGTCGGCCTGTAGAGATGATCTTACTCCCTGGTTGCAACAGCATACTACTGCAAGCGCAGCACCGTTATAGTCGGTCTTACCAAATAGCGTCGGTAAGCGAGGGAATGTGCTCGCCTCGCGCAAAGACGAACGGGCACAAAGTGCTTGCCCAAATCAAATGGACCTCACGGGACGCTGCCCCTCCCCCGCCAAGTGCAAGAAGCGTTCTACAGTCCCCCCGTCCATTGCATGCAGGCTGGGCGAGAAGCTAAAGCCAAAAATCTGATAAAGACCACTGGATCCCGAGCTACCCACAGCGGTCTACAGATACAGCCACATGGCCTAGAAGAGACGCCCCGAGATCAGCACAGTCGGCCCCTGGCGGCGGCGGGACGAACCGCGCCTAGCGTGGATGGCGCTCTCGCGTCGTCTGCTCGTTCACGTTGCGCGCGGCGCAAAACGCGTGCTGCACACGACAAAACAACCAATTTGTGTACTCGTTTGTCAGTAAGCAATAGTTACCTCTGCTTCCGCATTTCCTCTAGAGACGCAATAATGGACGGCCGTTGCGGGTCAATGCGCTGGTTTACTTCCGCGAAACATCTTCGCCGTAGTATCCGCTTGAGTGCGAAACGTGTTGTAAACATTGCTTCGACACATTGCACTTTTCTTATTGATGAGTGCAGTCGTCTGCCGTTTCGAGAACGTCAAATGGAGCGCTTGTCCCGTCGTCCTTCTTTGCTGTCGTTGTCCAAGTCGCGCTCTATTTTTTTTAGTCAAAGGGTGCTTTTTGAAGGTGGCGTGGTGGTTATTTAAAGGTTAAAACTTTTATCACACGAAACGGGTAAGAAGCGACAAGACCTGTGCATACCCGTACATTTGCCACACCCTTCTAAAATTACGCTGTTTCCTTATAGAAAGAAGAAACAAACAAAAACAATTACAGCACACGACCTGTGCGCTATCGCCCATACATTACCGGAGACGTATTTTACACCCGCAAGCGCCTGTGTGATGGAATTCTTCACGTACCTTTTCGAAAATAAATACCATTTTTAGACAGTCGTTGTTGCTAATTTTACGTATTATTTAAAATACGTTTCTGTGGATGCGCAAGAGTATTTCCGGGGGATTTCTCCGTAAAATTACCTCGTTAAACTGCTTAAACATACCTCGTATTTGCCAACATTGTGGAGCAAAAAGAAAACGTTAGGCATCTTTGAGGCAGAACATCAGCACATAACTGGCACAGGAGTGTTCTTTTAATTGAAAATAGATGTGTGATCCATTTTCGCGGTAGCAAATAAAAAATGCGCGTTGAAAACATTATATTGCTTTAAAAATGCAAAAAAAAAAAAAAGAGTTTGTGCCCGAGCCTATAGACCTTGTGGCGGCATTCCAAGTAACGAAAGGTTCTAATGAGCAGTGGAAAGCGGGAAATTTGAATTGGCTTTAGCGAACCTCCGCCGTGTTTATTGTGGAGGGAGCGAGACGGGAGAGGAAGAGCGCGAGGGGTGGGCGGGGGAGAGAAGGGAGAAATCTATGAAGGCGAGAAGACTATCGCCTTTCGATGACATTTGCAGCTAAGTGAGCAGATATGCTGCCAATTTTTTTTTGTCCCCCGTCTTAGGGTCACTGCTTCGCGCGTTTAGCAGCAGCACTGATGACAACGTGAGAGGCGTACAATTTTAGAGAGTTATAGAATAGCCAAGTGCTGTAACGTAAGCAGACGAGGCAGTGATTGACGGAAGCAGCAACGATGGCGGCGCTACGAGGACGTCTCGGACTCGTGCGGGCTCGCCGGGAGGGAAGAAAACGTGCCGGGCTCTCGTGAACTGCGCTGGGATGCCGATCTCCTCGCGCGTAGAAAAAATAAAGCGCCCCGCGCTAAAGGAGGAGGAGGAGGCCCCTAACGTGTCCTGGCGCGGAGGTCCCACAACGAGCAGGAAGTCTGTGCACAAAGGGAGCCTGAAGCGGATAACAAGCGCGGATCATGCACCCAGCTGGACTGGGGAGCGTGTATACTACCGCGGCATGTGCACTTGTTGTAGGATATGCCCGCGGGGTCGAACCGCGCTGTGGCCCTGCTTCGCGCGTGTGTTTACGATCGGGCCCACCTATGGACCGCCGCCCCCTTTTCAAAAATAGCGGCCGCTCTCGAAGCGTGCAGCAGCTACGTGCGCCCCGATCTGCGCGGGCTGTTCTTCCCGCATGGGCTGCCGACGACACTGTCCGGGTACGGAGCTGCCGCCCTCGATCTCGTCTCCGTCCTGAGTACTGTCCACCGCGGTACCGCCGAAGCTGGAACCTGCTGGGCATGAGTTGTGCGCTAATGGCATGCCCGCATTAGGGCAAGTTCGCGGGGGTGTAGAACTTCTTGTTCTTTTTCTCGGTCTTCTAGAAGCCTTGCTTGGGCCGAGCATGGTGGTGAGGCTATACTAGTAAATTATTGGAACGTTAACGAAATTAGGGACAAAAATGGAGATGAGCTCAAGCAGCAGTCTTCGTGCTGTCGACGAGGATACGTGGATGAACAAGACACAAGAATTGCCCCCCTACTTCCTCCCTCTGGTGCGGCAGGCGCAGCCCGCTGATAAGACGGGACATTCTGTTTTGACGCCATGGCTGGGCTTCCCGCCCTCCTGATCCCCTAGCGTGAGCGGCGCTCGCGCCTCCGTCGACCTCCATCTTCTGCAGTGAGGCTTCGAGGTGGCGTCAAACCGCTCCCACGTGGCCGCTTATACTTCGTGGTAAACTGCCGGTCGTAGTCCTGTCGCGCACAGGTTTCTTTTCGGGAAGGCGGGCGGCCCGCAGGGTCCGACGGTGTCCGCACAGACCAAGACACGACGGCACACGCGCTCGCTGGGTCGCCGCGCTGAGAAGTCGACGACCCGGTCCGCGCGGTGACCTTTCCTCCAGTTTCCGCGCTCGGGGACGCGCCATTTGCGAGACGCGCCGGCCGCGTCACGACTTCGCCTTCCGTCACGCCGTCGTCGCTGGCGGGCTCGAGTGTCCACCAAGAGCCGTCTCTTCTCTGCCCGAAAGGGGTACGATGAAAGGGCTGCAAATGGCTGTGCGGCACCATCCGAGCGCAGCAGCATCCGCAGCCTCTTCGTCCTCCCCGCCGGCGCGCTCCCGCGTCGTGTCCAGCTTTTCTTCTCCCTCCTCGAAGACTCTCCCCGCGGGGGTTTGTGTGTTCTGCTGCCGCGCGGGGAGAAGACACCCCCGCGGGCCGGTGTTTGTTTGCTGGCCGCCGCTTTGAGGTCGCTTTTCGCCGCCTCGCTTCCTTGTCGGTATCGTGCAGCCCGGCAGCCGAAGCATCCTCCCACGTCTCCGCGGAACAGACGCAAACGCGCGCTGCACGCCTTGATTGATGAGCCGACGCTGTACCTGGGCATTTTTTCACCGGTTGTCGCTCTTCTCCCTTCCTGCTTGGCCTTTCCTTTCTTCGCGCATTTCTCGAACCGCAGCGCGGCGCTCGTTGCCATTCCCGGGTATTCCCGGGTAGGAGGGGGTACGCCGTGACCTTCCGCAGGAAAAAGGTTTCGGAAAGAGAAGAGGGCGAACTGGAGAGAGCGAGAGGCCGGAGTAGGACGCGGGAACAGTATTGACGACCACCCGTCGTCCGAACTCGGCGTGATGCGAGCGTGCTGCGATCGCGCTCGTTTTCACGCACTGTCCGTAGAAAATCGGCGCGTCTGTTCGCCCATGACATTGCCCCCCAGCCCCCCCAACCTACGAGTAGTGGGAGCGCGTGCTGCGCAGAGGCCAGCCCAATGGCCAGGCTGCACTGTTCCAACGGGCTGGGTCAACAGCTAAGGCACGTGACCTCCCGGAATAGGATGGCCACCCTTGCGCGCTTTCTATAACCCCCTTCCGCAGTTTTCAAAAACAAATGTTTACTCTATCTCTCTCATCTCTCTCTCTCTCTCCCTCTCTCTCTCTCTCCCTCTCTCTCTCTCTCCCTCTCTCTCTCTCTCTCTCTCTCTCTCTCTCTCCTCTCTCTCTCTCTCTCTCTCTCTCTCTCTCTCTCACTCTCTCTCTCCCTAATCAACGAGTGTTTGTCTGATGACATAGAAATTATATGTCGACAGAGACACGCAAATCCCTTGCCACTTCTTTGGCTGGGGCCCCAAGCGATGCATTTGTGTGTACTTGTGAAGCCGGCTTCAAATGGACTCGTTGGGATACATGGGCTCTTATGGAGGTATTTAATAAACTGTCCTAGAGCCCAAGGACGCGTGTCAATTCCCGGCCGCGGCGGCCCCTTTTCTGATGGACGCGAAAAGCGAAAACGCCCGTGTGTTCGAAATTTCACCGCTCGGTAAAGATGCTCAGGTGGTCAAAATTTATCCGCAGCCCTCCACAACGGCACGCCTCATCGCCCGTCATCGCCTACGTTGGCGCGTTAAACCCCACGATCAATCACTAAAATGCCCTAGGGCCTTCCTTTGCTGTTATCTGACTGCTTATACGGTCTCTGGAAAAGTGTACCCCTTAGAGTGCGTATGTGTGCGTCTTCTTTTTTTTTTTTTCTGTTTGGTTGTTGCTCACCGCAATGGTACTGGATGGTCCATCACAATGGCCTATCAACAAGCCCTGTAAGGCTTGAAATGCACATCAACCGTGCCGAGCGTTGTCGCTGCTCGGTGCCCAACTCATTTCCAATTTAGTTACTACTACGTTCTTCACTCTCCAAGGTGTAGCGTTCGGGAAAACAGCGCTTGTCAGTTCATTCAGCGTAGCGACGGATCGTTTAGACCCTAAAAATAATTTACGGGCGGCTAATGTCGCGTCTTATGCGCCTTCCGCGGCTGAGGGCTACGGTGCGCTTCGGGTCGTTTGTAAAGTGGTCTTCCTGGATGTCAGAGAAAGGGCCGAATAAGTCAGCTCGACTTCAGGCCAATCAGCATTCGTTTGTCTTTCCATTCCTGTATTTGTACCTGCGGTTAGAAAGACGGAGCACTACCGGAAGCGGGTGTTGGGGAGGAGGAGGTGGAGTTTTTCTACGCGGAGGCGGACTCCGTATTTTCTTTTCCGCCGAGTTCTCGGATTAGCGTCCGCCTTCGGGTGAATTCTCGGCTCTGTCAAAGCCTCGCCAGGCTGTCGCCCATCCGGCTCGTTTGTCTCCGTCGGGCCGAAGCGAAGCCGTCCAAGGACCCCGACGTCAGCGCGCTCACGGGCCCCCTCCTCCCCTTCCCGGGCACTAGAAACGGCGTGAAGGCTCCGAGCAGAATTTCCAAAACGATGGCATTGTTGCGGTGGCGGCGGCGTCTTTAATGTTGTCTCCCAGAGAGAAGAGAAGGTGAAAGGAAGTTACACAGAAAAAAGACGACTGGCGGACGTCAAAGTGGCTGTAGTGACGCCTTGTCCTCTCTGCCAAAGTAAAGGAATAAACAAGCACCTTGTACGTTGTGTTCGAGCACCTTCCTTCTCTTATCGCGACGGTTTGATTGGACAGCAAGCGTGGTATTTTCTTGAGATGCGTGGGTGCCTGTTTCGGTGCGGCACGTGTGCGCGGACAAAGTTCTGTGCGTCTTTTGTGGTTATTTTTGTTTTCTGAACCTCGGCTTATTTTGGGGAGATCATGTTGTGTTGTCTTTTTCTCGGGCTTGGCGGGCGACACGACGAAAATATGATGACTCGTAAATATGACTCGTGAAAATAAGCGTTTCACAGCGGGACGAGATTTGGCTCTCCTGTGGGCACAAGCTGCCACTTCCGGTTAAAGTCAGTCCTGTACGCACCCAGAGCCGCCTGCTGGTTCACTTCGAACACCTCTTCCACTGTTTTCAGCAACTGGTAAATGTACTCCGCCCAGGCACGTACCCGGGATTTTTTTTCGGGGGAGGAGGGGGGCAACCCAAGGTAACTTTTCTATGGAAATTAGGGGAGAGGGCGAGGGTACCGGCCGCTACTAGAACAAACACGATGAACTCCCAGCGTTTACCATAAAGGCGCATAAACCTGCATAGAGAAATGAAATTAAGTGTATCCGCTTTTGTGATGGAGGCGAAAAGCGAAAACACTCGTATGTTCGAGATTTCGGCGAACGTTAAAGATCCCTACCTAAGTTTGCAAAATTAAAAAAAAACAGCAGAATTAAAATATTTACAGCAATAAATAGCGTACTGCACAGTAACTATACATTCCCTCTGCTAATGTTAACGCATATTTCCGGAGCATTCCACACGTTATACGCCAGCGAAGTCGGCAGAAACGGGAGTGCATGTAGGTACCCGAGAGTTCAGATCTCCGTGGCAAACCTCTTGCGCTCCCATATTTTTCTCCAAACAAAACCTGTGGCTACTATAGTTATGAAGGAAGGAAACAAAATGCTAGGTAAATCGGAAATGTCATGTGCTTAATTCGGTGTGTTATTACCATAAAACACCCTCAGAGTTCGACGTTTAACCCTTTCAGCCCTGAATTTTTTCTTTCTACTGGAAAGATTTTTTCTATGTGTTTTCTTTAATGTTTGTACCCTATTAGTTTACAAACAAAAAATTGAGCTTGTGATGCATGTAATTAGCGATCTACAGGCATGACAACTAATTAGGTCATTAGGCAATTAAAATTTTAAAGTCGAGTACAAAAAAATATTTTTGCTTGTTTTCCTAAATTTTGGAAAGAACTTAACCCACATACAAAAATTGAAGATGGTAGTGCAAATATTTTTCGATTGACAGCCATGTAATCTAACTCTGACTTCAGTCCTTGGAGTCACCCTGACGTCAATTTGGTCTTCACTGCAATGCCTTCCTCTTTCATGTGTTCAGCTATAGCAAAAACGAACAATAGTTATATCAATCGGAAGGGGCATCCTTAAAGAACTATTTCCCAGAAAACTATCTGTTTTTGTTTTGTTCTCAAATTGCTAGAAGACTTTTGGTTAATGTCCTAAATATAGGACACCAGGGCCGAAAGGGTTAACGATCTTCCATTCAAAGCGCCAACGATTCAGGCCTCGGAAATTGCAGTATCGAGACGCAGTGGACTGCAGTATATGTAGATAAAAAAGCGGTGGCAAGCGCCAGCGCGTCAGCGCTTACCTATGGAAGTTTTGTAAAGAAGCTTGTTATTTCCAGGGATGCGCCTTGTCGCTTCCTCGGCGTCGCAGCGTGGCTTGTCCTGCTGTCCTTGCCCATAGCAACGGCTCAGGATGCAATGCGGGAATGAGCTTCTCCTCCGTCCTCTCGTTCGGCCCGTTGGTGAAATAAACTTGTTGCTACCTGCCGACACCTTGACGATACTCCGACATCGCGAGACTGCGCTATGTTTAATGCGCGTCGTATTTTAATCATATGTACCCGGAGTTTTATAGCCTCTCTGGTATAACCACGGGTCTTGGCGCGAACGCTCACCAATAGGGCGGAATTTTTTTCAGCACCTGTGACTTTTTAACACGAAAATGTTTTATTCCGGGATTCACGAAGATTTCGCTGACGTGATATCCGTCACGGAAGGGACGCCAGTACAATGAAGCAAGCGGCCTGTAAAGGGTGCACCCCTGCACACAGGGTCTTCTTGCGGGGAAGCAACCTTTAGCACTAAATAGTACGTTATACTTGGGGTTGTTCGTTTTCGGGTTTTATATTTTAACACGAAAGTGTTTTATACCGCGATACCCCAAGATTTCACTGATGTCATACTCGCCGCAGAAATGACGCCAGTACATCTTTGCCGAAGCGACCCGCCAGCGGGACGTCGCTCGCCAAGCCAATCCACAAGACAGTCGCTGACCGGCAAATCATGCCGAGCTGCAGATTTCACTTTCGTGTTTACCGATTCCTATGACAGAGGAATCAACCACGGTTTTTTGTCGCAAAGTGTTCTCTCGGGTCAATTGTACGCACCCTTTTCGTAAACAAAGGCAGTCTGGAATCTTTCATGTCGGTTTAGGGGTGGCGTGGCGTGTCTGAACGTCTGATTAACGTTCCGCATTGCACCGGAAGTGCCTGGCTTGTACCTATTTCGGAACAGAATACCGCGGGGGCATCGAAGCCTACTGGTCTCGCGACTGGCCCTGTTCTCTTGCGTGGTATTTACCTTACAACGAGGCAGTGTCTCACATGAGAACTACGCGCTCATGGCGATGAACAAAACTGAGCGCCATGAACACGCTGCAGATGCGAAAACGAGCTAACCGAAGACATATAACCAGCGAAGGATTCCAGTACGAGTCAAGATGGCTCGCTGATCCAAGGCACATTGCTGACGACGGTCTACTCCACAGAATTTACGCTTTATTACGATATTTACAGCTAAGTTACAACAGACATCGAAGATACCATTGCTCGAGGAGAGCTCGAGACGAGCCCGCAACAAGCGGGGCTCCCCCCTCCCTCTGCCACCAACACCTTGGTTTTATTTGAAAAAAACCACGCCTCCGAGAGAGGCGGACCCAAAGAGACAGAGCCATTCATTGGCCACACAGGCGGAGCTCATAATTAAGCAGTTGGCCCACCCCTTGTTCCAAACTCCTTTCCCATTCCCACGCAAACTAGACGTCAATACTCGGAAACGATTCGTCGCCCCGTAAGACGCGAGACGAAAAACAAACAAACTAACCAAGTCTGACGCGTTGTTACACCGATTTAGGAAGTGGCCCCAAAGGGCCCGACAAGGCCTACAGTCCCCGAACCCCACATGCCAACAAACGCCTGCGGCGTGTCGCCGCTTGTTTACCAAAGGTGCCGCCGCCGCATACAAAACCCCAAAAGCCCCAAGAAAGAACTTATTTGTTATTACGTTATAAAGGCGCAGATTCTTTTCCCCTTGCAGTAGCGCTCATTTACGCAGGCGTTGTCGTAAGCCCGCAAAGTGCAAAGAGAAAATAGTTACTCTCACTGAGGGTCATACGCGATCCTGGATAAAACTGTAGCCCTTTCAGGTTTCATTACTATCATGAACTAAAAATAGGTTAAATCGCAAATAACAAACACTCGTGTACTGTTTCTTCACTCGTTCGTACTGCATGCGCTCTTTCAATACGTTCGTAAACAAGATGTTAGGCAACAGGGCATTTGCACTGGAAGTAATGAAACGTTGGAGGTGTGGTGCATTGGATGTACTGGCTCAAATTGGATGTAATGACACAGCTTTGGATGTGATGGCACGTTGGATGTGATAGCACGTTGGATGTGGTGGCGCGTTGGCTGTAGTGTCACGTTAGATGTGATGGCACGTTGGATGCAGTGGCCAAAATTGGATGTTTCTGCTCGTTGGATGGGATGGCACGTTGGATGTGATGGCACGTTGGATGTGATGGCACGAAATTGGATGTTTCTGCTCGTTGGATGTGATGGCACGATGGATGTGTTGGCCCCAAGCGCCTGGACACTACTTAACGCGCCCGGTGCGAAACCACATGGCCCCCGCCCCTCGCATGCTTCCGAGAATTAGGGCCAACCGATTCCCAGTTGCCGCCGAAGCGCTAAGTGTACACGTCGCAGCAGAGGAGCAGAGCAATTTGCTTCCAGCTGCGCTTCTCAAGAGTTCGTTGTTGAGGCACTGACGAATTTACTTTGGCATGGTCGTGGTGACAGCGTCAGTACTTCACGCAGAAGCTGACGGCAGAGCCTCCCCCCCACCCTCTTCCCTTGTTTCTGGGTGTAACCTGTTGCTATAAAAGACCAATAAGACGAGATCGAAACTGACGCAGCACCAAACAGCGCTTCAGAACCCCTTGAGGTATGCGCGCGTTTCGATCGAAGTGCCGCCGCTGTACCTTTCTTCGTATGCAAGCAGCATGCCTCGGCGGTCGCGATGCGTTCAGGCGCCGCGACGTTCTTTGTTCTCGCAAGCGGAACGCGCCGGCGTCGAAAGCTCGGTGGGCGCAGCACGCATGGCTGGCTTCCAGCTCGACGCTGGCCACGGTTGGGGGCAACGTTACTGGTTGGGGGTCCCGCTCTCTTGACTTTCTCCCGCGGCGCGTGGTTGGAAAGGCTCGCTCGGCGGCCCTACCGGTCAACTCCTTCGGCCGAAGTTCTTTGCTCTTAGCGGCACACATTGTAAGGACGGGGCAGGGGGACGCTGCTGCTGTTTTAATGTGTCGCCGTTTCGTTTGACTCTCGCGGGGGAAGTGGTTTTCAGCTGGTCCCGTCCGTGGGAATCGAGCATGTACTGAGGCACGGGGTGTCATTAGTAAAGCACCGCCGCGTTTGTGCAACTGTACAACTAATGGCGAGGGGCGTAGCCGGGGGGCTTGCTTCGGGGTCAGAACGCCTCCCGAAATGCTCTGAGCGCCGCATCCCCCGCTCCCCTTCTTCTCGCCCCTTCCTTTCGCCCATCCTTGTTTACACACCGAACCGATACACCATAGTGCAAAAACAAAAATGAGAGTTGCGTCGGTTTATTAAAGCCAGAAAATGGCTCAAATTTTGTTGGGGCGCTGGATCTCTTTTTTTCTTTTTTCACCGGCGGCGTATAACATCCGTCGAACAATATTTCCGGCCACGCCACTTGCTAGTGGCATACTGTGAGGAGGAAAAGAAGTCAGTCTGGTCGCCTAAGCGAGTTGTTGTGGGGCGATATATACTAGCAGCCCTCGGTGCCCCTCATCTTACGTGATAACATAGATTACTGATATTTTGACTCGTTTCTTGTTTTTTTCCCTCGCTGTTCACCGACTCTATTGGTTCTTCTGATAGACGTGAAGTGAGAGATTTGGCCGCACCGCGGGAACGAGTCGGGCCCGAAACCTGGTACGCATATGCGTACGAGCCTTGGGCCGGTCGCGCTACACCGTTTGATACCCCGCAGGTGAAGCACGCGAAGCGGAAGGCGGATACGAGCCGCGTACTCTGAGAACAAATGCGGTAAAAACCGGAAATTTGGTGCGGGTATATTGCGGAAATAATTGGCTTCCGTCGCGTTCCTTTGACCGCATGCGTGAACGAACAGTTCTTTCGCTTGCACTAACGCCTTGCTTCATGATTGGCTACAGATATCGCTTTACACGATTGAATCCATTTTTTTCTTCACGATCTGAACTAACCGGAGAGTTGTGGGTCGTCTTGAAAGTGTGTGTCTTAACCAGGCTGTTCCTCATTTTGTCATAATCATCATCATCGTCGCCGCCTAATCTAGCAACCCGGACATTTTGTTGACGCTATGCTGGTAAATAGGTTTTCTCCTTCCTTGCCCGCCAGTTTTGAGTCGCCTCGGTGGAGATGATCAACAGCTGTAGCTTTTCACGACTGGTGGAGAGAAGCCGGTATTTCAGCGATACCTCTTGCGCCGTATTGAGTGTGAGCCGCACTTCGTGGTGCCCTCGCGTACTGAGCTGCAGTAGGCGACAAAACAAGTTCTGCGGCCGTTCGATTTCCCGACACGGGCGTCGGTGCGTGCAGCGAAGAGCGGCCGTTTCCGGGGTCGGGACACGCGGCAGCAGGAGCGTCGTGGACGCACCGCGCCGAACAGCCGCGGCACCGGACCAAGGCTGCAATCAACCTGTCACGTGCCCCGAAACGTCGTCGTACCGCGCAGTCTTTGTCCGGGCTCCAAGTACGAGTTACTTCTACCGTGGCAGCGCGCCTTAATAGCATGCTGGCCGGTATGTGTCCATTCCTTAGCAGCGTATAAATGCACTGCTTCCTCGCTCTTGGTAATCCCCGACACGGACTGGGTTCGCGGCGGAACGGAGAGTACTTGACGGTGGAGGCCTGTCTCGTATTTCTTGATGAGCCTTAGGGGAAATAAAATTTATGCGGGCCCTTTTGTAGGTAGGCACGTCGTCTGTTGTCCCGGTTAAGCTTCGAGCCGCTGTCGACCGTTTTCGCTTCTGTGGGTATAAGGGAAGCATCTAAGCCCATCTAACCACCGCCACCTTTTTTTTTTTTTTTGACGCACGGGGTAGATAATTCATTTTTAAAGACTTTTGCAGTGTTGTCGTCTATACCGCCGAGCTATATACGTACGGCAAAGGAGGTGGGGGGAGTGGAGTTCATGGGGTTCTCCTGCATGTGGTGTCTTCGCATGAGCAAACACCCTGTCTTTTCATGGCGTACGGATACCGTTGAGAACGTGTCCAGCCACTGCAGACGTTGCTTCACAGGTCAGGTGTCAGACGGGTATCAGCCCCAGCTAAAGCTACGTCTTTCCGGGCACACCCACCATTTAAAGCGAAGCTTGATATGGCAAGGCGAAAGGAAATCGGGCGGTCCTGTGTGGGCAGAAAACTCCTCCGGCGCAACCCGATAAGCGTGCGTGCAGAATCCAGGTTCCAGAGGAGTTCGATGTAAGCTGTCGAGACTGTGGCTGTTTCACAACTTCACAATTCCGAAAGTTGTAACAATAGACTTCTTCACACCTCTCGCTTGCTCGCACCTTTACTTTGAGAATGTCGCTTTACGTGCCAGATGGATGGATGACTTTTTCTGTGCATAACTCATGGTTGATTCATTTGCGCACACGCAATTCACAGTGGTCAACACACACACGAGCTTTTCTGTACTTTTAGCTTTCTTCTTCCTGGCCGTGTAAAGTGGTTTGTAAAGAACCGCTGCGCGACTGCCTAGTATAAGCACACCGCTTCAGCCCCGAAAGCATCCTCGAGCAGTTGGCGTTGATTTCCCTATCTGAAGAGCTGAAGTGCTACATGTTGTAGGCGAGTGTGTAGGGAACAGTATACGGGTTACACTGTGGCTGCAGACTTCATTAGGCAGAAAAATAGCTGGAACCCGCCCAATGTGACTCTCGCAAAGCCCCGAGCTGGGCTCGCTGGTCCGAACTGCAGGGCCACTTATTTCCTCAGAGCAGCAGTAGTCGCTCGCGCCTGGTCCTCTCCCGCAGACGTGCCATTCACCGACTGCTCCGCAATTCGGCCGGGCAGCACAATAGCCGTTTGGTGCGTAAAGAGACACTCCGCACAAAGGCCGCCTCCTCAAGTTTCGGTCCGCGGTGGCCCGTGTGGCTCGAAGAGGAGGCGTCCTCGCCCCCGCCACGCGTATAAAGACTGTGGTCCGTCTCTCGGTGGCCTATTATAGTTCGGTACAGGGCGTTTCGGTACGGTCTTTTCGGTGCACGGGCGTTTCGGGACACGGGCGTTTCGGGACACGGGCGTTTCGGTACAGGACATTTCGGTACAGGGCGGTTCGGTACAGGTCATTTCGGTACGAAAACGAATTCGAGCGAGCGTTTGAGGCAGCAAAATTCGCGTGCGTTTTTAACATGGGAGTTGCAAGGACGCAAATAGAAGTTGTTTATTACAGCGGCTGTTGCTCGTATTTCTGCGTTATTTTAGGCCAGTAAAAATTTATGTAGCCTAGCCAAAAAATGCCTATCTATTTGCGTAACAGTAGCTCGTTCATTACTTCGTCTCTCTAGCGACAGTATCATCATCTATTTTTTGTCGCATATTTCATGAATAATCAGCGACAGTAACTATTTTTTGCGCTTTCCAGAAACTACAATAACAGCTAGCTGCGTAAAAAACGCCACCGCAGGGGCAATGGAACCTGTATCTTTCCAACGTAATGACCAAGAAGATCTTACAAAATGTTGGCATTACGTATTTGTGGGCGTTGCTTTCTCTTTATAACGCAATGCACATACTGATTGATTATCAATTCATTACCGAAGGCACCTGTTGTACATTGTCGCACGCTTACGTGCCGGCCTTATTGTCGTCATCAGTTACAATGCTGGGTTTACTGTTTTTTGTAAATTGGAAGTTGAAAAGGCTCATAATATTGTCACGAAGACAAGGACGATGCAGTGGTGTTGAATGAGAAACACGTTTATTGGAGCGAACTTGTGCTCCCCTAACAACTCAAAAGAATACAGAGGCGGCGAAGCAGCGGTCAACAAAGTGACTGCACAGGCGAGTGTCGTCGAATCGAATGCCCCGGCGTCCGCACTGCAGGCTTTTTATCTTTTGGCGTGCGTGGTTCTCGAAACGTCGATTCGCATCGAGAACATAGTAGATCCAAGAAGATTATTCTGGGCTGTTCACGTTAGATCGGAATGCTCTCCCTATCACAACAGATAACACATGCGGCACAGAAAGAAAGAATGGAACACGCGCTTCCCTTGGCGCAGAGATAACACTGACCGGCGCAGCCGGGCGGTAAAAGCAAAACACAAATAAACAAACCCAATGTATGGTTCGCGGCATTACCCCCCCCCCCCCCCCTCTAAGAGTGCATCGACCCGATGCTAACATAAGCGACAGTACGAACAAAGGAAAATAAAAGTTCGTCATCGTCCGTAGAAAGGTTTTAAGCGAACCACGTGGACGACTTCAGGCCGCGTGCGTCGTCGTGATGTGCCGGAGTCACCATCGGGGATCACTTCGTAGGTAAGTTGGCCAACACGTCGTAGAATCTGGTAGGGTCCGAAATACCTTCGCAGGAGCTTCTCACTGAGTCCGCGTCGTCGGATGGGAGTCCAAACCCACACACGATCCCCTGGTTGGTACTCGGCGTCTCGGCGTCGGAGGTTGTAGCGGCCCGCATCCACCAGCTGCTGGTCCGTTATACGAACTCGAGCGAGCTGGCGGGCCTCCTCCGCACGTTGAAGATATCCGTGGACGTCGGCGTTGAGGTCGTCGTCTTCTACGTGCGGAAGCATGGCGTCGAGCATCGTAGTCGGCCTTCTACCGTAGACAAGCTCGAACGGCGTCAGATGTGTCGTCTCCTGGATAGCCGTGTTGTACGCAAACGTGACATACGGGAGCAATTCGTCCCAAGTCTTATGTTCAACGTCAACGTACATTGACAGCATATCTGCGATTGTCTTGTTCAGACGTTCTGTTAGTCCGTTCGTTTGGGGGTGGTACGCCGTCGTTCTTCGGTGATCCGTGTTGCTGTAGCGTAATACTCCTTGCATCAGCTCCGCAGTAAATGCCGTTCCGCGGTCTGTGATTAGGACTTCCGGGGCTCCATGTCGCAGCACAACCTGGCTTATAAAGAACTTCGCCACTTCTTGTGCAGTCCCCCTCGGAAGAGCGGCGGTCTCTGCGTAGCGCGTCATGTAGTCTGTCGCTACGACAATCCACTTGTTCTGTGATCGTGACGTAGGGAACGGGCCTAAAAGGTCCATTCCAATCTGTTGAAATGGTCTCGATGGGACGGCGATCGGTTGCAGAAGTCCGGCGGGTCTTGTCGGCGGCGTTTTTCGTCGCTGGCAGTCACGGCAGCTCCGGACGTAGTGGGTGACATCAGAGGTAAGGCCGGGCCAGTAGTACCTCGCCTTGATTTTTCCGATAGTGCGGGCTGTGCCCAGATGTCCGGAAGACGGGTCGTCGTGGCACGCTTCCAAAATTTCGTCACGAAGGTCCGCGGGGATGACGAGAAGGTAATTCGCTCTTGTTCCGGGGCTGAAATTCTTCTTCACAAGGACGGAGTTTCTCAGGCTGAATGCTGGTAAACTGCGTTTGAAGGTCCTAGGAACGGCAACGTTGCATCCCTCGAGGTACTCGATTATGACGCGTAAGTCGGGGTCGGCACGCTGCTGCGCGGCTAGGTCGCTCTCCGTCACGATCCCGAAGAACGCGCTGTCTTCATCAGAGTCTTGTGGTGGTGGGTCGACGGGGGCGCGGGACAGGCAGTCGGCGTCGGAGTGTTTCCTGCCGGATTTATAAACGACTGTAACGTCGAACTCCTGCAGGCGCAAGCTCCACCGCCCAAGACGGCCAGAGGGGTCCTTCAAATTGGCGAGCCAACACAGCGCATGGTGGTCTGTTACAACCTTGAATGGCCTTCCATACACGTATGGGCGAAATTTTGAAATCGCCCATATAATAGCCAGGCACTCTTTCTCAGAGGCAGAATAGTTTTTCTCCTCCTTCGACAGACCACGGCTAGCATAGGCGATTACCCTTTCGCAGCCGCTTTGCTTTTGGACAAGGACGGCACCCAAGCCTATATCACTGGCGTCCGTATGCATTTCCGTTTCGGCATTTCCGTCGAAATGAGCGAGCACGGGCGGGCTTTGCAGGCGTTTTTGCAGCTCGCCGAATGCTTTTTCTTGGTCGTTTTCCCAGCTGAAAGGGGTGCTATCTTTCGTCAAGCGCGTGAGTGGCTCTGCAATGCGTGCGAAGTTTGCGACGAAGCGCCGGTAGTATGCGCACAGCCCGAGAAATCTCCGCACGCCCTTCTTGTCTTTTGGCCTTGGGAAGTTCGCAATGGCTGAAGTTTTTGCCGGGTCAGGTAGGACTCCCGCGGCGTTGACGACGTGGCCCAAGAACTTGAGTTCCCCGTATGCGAAACGGCACTTTTCAGGCTTCAGCGTCAACCCCGACGTACGAATGGCCTCGAGTACAGACTCCAACCTTGCAAGGTGTTCGTCGAAAGTCCGGGCGAATACCACTACGTCGTCGAGGTATACGAGGCAGGTGTGCCACTTAAGGCCAGCTAGCACAGTGTCCATGACTCTTTGAAACGTCGCTGGTGCTGTGCACAGCCCAAACGGCATCACCTTGAACTCGTATAGGCCGTCTGGGGTTATAAATGCAGTCTTCTCTCGGTCTCTCTCGTCCACTTCAATTTGCCAGTAGCCGGTCTTCAGGTCCATCGATGAGAAGTACTTCGCGTGGCAGAGGTGGTCGAGGGCGTCGTCGATTCGGGGGAGGGGGTACACGTCCTTTTTCGTGATTTTGTTCAGTCGCCGGTAGTCAACGCAAAACCTTAATGTACCGTCTTTTTTCTTTACGAGTACGACGGGCGCAGCCCAGGGGCTTTTCGATGGCTGTATAATGTCATCGCTCAGCATGTCGTCGACTTGAGTCCGGATGGCTTCCCGTTCGTGTGAAGAGACGCGGTACGGTGACTGTCGGGTAGGTCGGGCTCCATCTTCGGTTATTATTCGGTGCTTCGCTAGAGGGGTCTGACGTAGTTTTGCGCTCGACGAAAAACATTCGCTATAGCGACGCAGCAAAGCCAATAATTTTTTCCGTTGTTCTTGCGGTAGCGCCGGATTCACGTCGAATGGCTGCGGGAGCTTGAATGTTTCTACGGGTGTGCGTTCAAAGTCGGCGACTGCGATCACATCACTTGCTTCTTGCGTTTCTTCGAGGAACGCAATTGCAGCTCCCTTGTTTAAATGCTGGTACTCTTCGGTGAAATTAGTGACCAAAACGTGAGATTGGCGTTGCTTAAAGTGCGCAATGCCTCTTGCGACGGAGACACCGCGGTCGAGAAGCAACCTTCGATCACTCTCTACGATAGCGTCGATGTCAGAAGCAGCATCCTCACAGTAGACGGCGATCATCAAGCTTGCGCGGGGTGGCAGGGTGATGTGATCGTCGGCGATCCTGACAGCAGCACGGTGATCGGGGTTCGGCTGCGGCGTCGTGGAGTGATTGGAGGAAAATGTTATCGACTTGGTCTGCAGATCAATTATTGCGCCGTTGTCCGTCAAAAAGTCCATTCCGAGAATCACGTCGCGGGAGCAGTTAGGCAGAACGACGAACGCCGCAGGGTACGTTGTGCCGTCTATGGTGACGCGCGATGTGCACGTTCCACTTGGCGTCACGAGGTGGCCTCCTGCTGTGCGTATGTGCGGACCGTCCCATCTGGTCATAACTTTCTTCAGTTTAGACGCAAATGGTCCGCTCATTACCGAATAGTCAGCTCCCGTGTCTACGAGGGCGACTACGTCAAAGCCGTCGATGGACACCTTGACGTCAGATGCAGTCGTCCTCGAGTTCCGGGTTCGTCGGGGCGTCGTATCTCTGCTTGTACGTGTTGATGGTCGGGCACTGTGCATCGTCGTTGTCGTCGTCTTCTCAACGGACGTCTTGGTCAGGTCGGGTACGCGTCGCGCCGTGTAGCTGTCATCGTGTTCAGGAGTCTCGTTAGGGCTAGGTCGGGTCGTCGGGATGAGGGCATGTCGTGAATGATGGTCTTCAGCGAGTCGCTGCGTCGTTGGAGGGTTTTCATTTTTCCGCCGTTGTGCAACTTTACCTCCCGAAGTTGCTGCTTTTAGTTTCCCCCGCGTGGGCTGGGGGACCTTCCACGTGAGAAGTCAGCAGTGCTGCGGCGGTTTGGTGACTGAGACGGGTAGGGCGACGGTGAACGGTTGAAGCGGGCTGGTCCTCGGTTGGTGTTGGAGAGGTATTCTTCGATCTCAGCAGGGCGCTGGCCGTATCGGGGGCGTGGGGCGTCGACGGAGAACCCTCGCAAACCGAGCCTCTTGTATGGACAGCGACGGTAGATGTGGTCGGCCTCTCCGCAGTGGTAGCACAGCGGGCGATTGTCGGGCGTTCGCCACACGTCGGTCTTCCTTGGCGTCTGGTATTGGTCTACAGGGCGTCGGGCGGGCGGCGTTGGACGGCGGTATGGCTCAGCCTCTTGACGACGGGTTGGAGCAGGGCGGGGTTGACGAACAGCCGAGGAGTAGGTCATGGCTTGTGGTTCGCGGAGTGCTTCCGACGGCGTAGAAGTTCCCAGTGCGTTTTGGACTTCTTCTCGGATTACGTCGGTCAGGGAAGCCACTTGAGGTTGCGGCGTCGTTGGAAAAAGCTTCCGAAGCTCCTCCCTGACCACTGCTCGGATGGTCTCTCGCAATGTATCGGAGCTTCCATTTGCAGCACCGATGGTCTCCGAGAACAGCGCGTTTACAGGGCGGTCGTACTGCCTGGTTCGAATTTCTAGCGTCTTCTCCATCGCGGCCGCCTCAGACGCGAATTCGGCCACATGTCTTCGGAGGGTTACGGACTAGACAAGCAAAAAGCTCTTGCTTCACTCCTCGCATTAGAAACCTGAGCTTCTTTTCCTCGGTCATTTCAGGGTCCGCACGACGAAAAAGTCGCTTCATCTCCTCAACGAAAATCACGACTCCTTCGTTGGGGTGCTGCGTTCGAGTTTCAAGCAAAAGCGCAGCTCGCTCTTTTCTCACCACGGTAGTGAAGGTCTTAAGGAACTCCCTCTTGAATTGAGTCCAGTCGGTCAAAGAGCTCTCATGGTTCTCGAACCAAGTTCGAGCAGCATCTTCTAAGTAAAAGAAGACATGCCGGAACGTTTCTTCATCGTCCCACCTGTTGAAGATGCGGACGCGCTCCAACTTCTCCAACCATTCTTCGGGGTCTTCAGCGGGGGCTCCCCGGAACGATGGTGGTTCTCGGGGCTGCTGCAGGATGATTGGCGACGTTGTTTCTTGCACCATGGTGTTGGTTGCAGCTTTCTTTCTCTTGGGCCCTTCTGGCAGAAGACCGAACTCGGGCGGTAAATCTTGCAGGCGGGGGCTGGCTCTTGTTGGACTGGCTTGGCGGCTTTTCGAGGTTGTAGTGGGCATGAAGGGTGCGTACCCTGCACCTCCACCAGATGTCACGAAGACAAGGACGATGCAGTGGTGTTGAATGAGAAACACGTTTATTGGAGCGAACTTGTGCTCCCCTAACAACTCAAAAGAATACAGAGGCGGCGAAGCAGCGGTCAACAAAGTGACTTGCACAGGCGAGTGTCGTCGAATCGAATGCCCCGGCGTCCGCACTGCAGGCTTTTTATCTTTTGGCGTGCGTGGTTCTCGAAACGTCGATTCGCATCGAGAACATAGTAGATCCAAGAAGATTATTCTGGGCTGTTCACGTTAGATCGGAATGCTCTCCCTATCACAACAGATAACACATGCGGCACAGAAAGAAAGAATGGAACACGCGCTTCCCTTGGCGCAGAGATAACACTGACCGGCGCAGCCGGGCGGTAAAAGCAAAACACAAATAAACAAACCCAATGTATGGTTCGCGGCAATATTCAAAGCTGTCTGCAATGTTCTCTGCAACCTACATAGATATATTCTTTGCAAGGACTGGTCACTTGTGATCTCCAGACGGTTCTGCCGGAATTTATACTTGTCATAATTTGGTCGGCTTTTATTCCTATCAGAGATAAATGGCACCTGCAGCTAGCTCCCCACCATCAGTATTTTTTCTTGGGCTCATTAGGAGCGGAAAATTTGGCCTCTCTGTGCGTCAGTTTGTCTGCCTGCCTCCATGTCCGTCGATACAGCCACTCGGCCAAAGTTGCTGCAGAGGTTGAACGATACGTTTACAGATAGCATTTTATAAACGCGTTGTCGATTAATGTGTTTTGACTGTGTTGTTTAGCTCGCATCATACATTCGCGGGGGTTCCCAGACAGTTTATCGAACGCCGTTTTATCGAACGACCTACGTCTGTTTTATCAAGAGTGTGGTTTTGCGGCTTTCATTGCAATTTTCGGGGTTTATTTTGTTTAAATGGCCATCGCATTAACCTAACCTGCAGTTAGTCTCTGCTGTGCATTACACACAAAAACCTGCTTATATATTTTGACGCATCTCTCCCGTGTTTTTGATCACCTTTGTTTTATTAGATTTTTAGAATTTTTTGCGTCTTCATTGATTGCACTCAAACATGTATGTCCACCTTGTATACATTACAGAATTTGACCCTATACTATAATAGCAAACCTAACCCCGTGAGCAATATACTTTGGGTGTGTATTTAGGTTGCTGTTGCCAAATGTATCCCTTGCGCCATGGTTCGTCATTACGTGATAAAAAACTCTTGTCCTCCCCCAGTTTTTCTAGTCACATGATTTGCACGCAACTCCTACGCGGACCATGTGGTCACATTGTTTGCATCTGGAGAAATATCGTGCCAAGAACTTCTGAAAGATTAGTGCTATATGAATGGAACAGGGGGGGGGGGGGGGGGTCGGACAATGAAAGTGAGGCCCCAACAGAGGTGGTGGAGTCTAGAGAACTCACAAGTGAACCCGTCACAGCCAACTCGTCATATGTGAACTTATCAAAAGATCTAGAAATACAGATGTAGACGCAGGCTTTTACTAGCTGTCCTGTTTAAAGTTTTGACTCTGGACGCACAAGCGCTGATTTGATTGATTTTGGGGTTTAAAGGAGCCATGAAGAGAAAATACAACTTCGTTTAATTTGAAAGAAGTAGTATTCAGTATCTCACTCAGCTCCATTACAGCCACAAAAAATGTTTTTTAACGAAAAAAAAAAGCAAGAAGTATTTAAAAACTTTCAAATTTTGCGCCACAGTGACGTGTTATGAGCAAGAATGACGTCACACGGGCCAACAATAAAACATAATTTCCAGTGCGTTAACTGCACGTTAGCATTCAAGTGATGCGGTCAAATGGAACCAGAGGCCCCATTACAGACGTCCAGTCATGTGCCGTCGCGACAGGTCAGTTAGGCGGCCGCCAATCGCACAAACAAGGTTCCGTGACGTCATAGAAAAGTTGCGAGAAATTGGCTAGGGAGTCGCGACTGCTTCACACGTTTTCTTTCTTATCTCCGTTATTTGTTCGAAGATTGCGATGATACTGGTATCATTGTTATCGGGACTAAGCAGTCTTTCTAATAAACCCAACTTGTATTTTGTCTTCATGGCTCCTTTAACGCGTCCAATAAAGACCTCGGCAACGAAGCGCGCTGTTGTTGAAGGCTCCGGGTTAATTTTGACCACCTAAAAATCTTTGACGCGCGCCAACATCTTGACACACGGGGGTTTTCGCTTTTCGCCTTCACCCGAAAAGCGCCCACCACGGCTGGGATCGAACCCGCGACCTTGGGCTATGCAGCACAGCGTAGAGTCATTAACACCGCCTTAGCCCTTGAGCCACCGTGACGGGGTTGCTCAAGCGCCAAGAAGTGCGTTACTTACATAAACACACGCGGGAAAGTAATTATGTGGCGATACCAAGGCGGAGTATTGAGAGGCATATCAGGGCATTATAGCCTATACGCTACAATGGCGTGTATGCTGCGGATCAGATGGGGGACTATACAGAGACGGAGAGTCGTTATAGAAGTGCCGCCTGCACAATGAACCGAATAAGAAATTGACGAAGAGAAACCTTGCGCATCCCAAAAACATGAAAAGCATGCAGGAAATAAGAGGCGTCTACTATAAATACTACAACTTTTGGTAAACAATAAGGAACCGCTGTGGAGACAATCTTTTTGAATTACGTAGCATAGAGGAAACGAAAAAAGTATACTGCATAATTCCCAAATGTACAGGCTGAGAAAAACATTTCGATAAAACGGCTTTCGATAAAACGACTTTGATTAAACGGCGTTCGATAAACTGTCCGGACCCCATTCGCGGGTACTTCAAACGTATCGGGGCCCATAAAGACTGCGGATCTGTCACTCCGCTCTTGTTATAAGTCCCCTTGAACAGTAAATCACGAAATTTTCAGAATTAATGGCAAGAAGCCTCTCTTTTTAGTATTTTTTTTAAACCCTCGCTCCCCCTCCCCCACAGCTACTGAAAAACTCTCCACCTAGAATAACCACCCCAATGATTTTTAACGGTCGAAATTTGTGTGTGGGCTTTTCAAAATTTGCTTTCGTGGAGCTTTTTAAAAGTTCATTATTCCAATGGACAGCCCCAATCTTTTATTCTCAGTGTTGCTGAAAAATTTGAATGAGTGATTGTTCGTTGATTTTCCGCCTTGCACGTCTTTGCACTCTTCGGGTACAAGGCTTCCCGTCGACAAAGTAAAAAGAGGGCCATGAAGACCCAAGTTTGAAGTGTATGCGTTCGTACAAAATAACAAAAAAAAAAGGAAAGCATTGGGATTGACTACCAGGGAATGAATCCCTCTTCAGCAAAGCCGATGGGGCAGCGCACCGTACGCAAAAATACGGAAATACTAAATATTCGTCGTTTCGCGGGGAAGTATTTTTTATTTGCACCCTCGCGTTTCCCATCCCGTCGTCACCCACGTGGTCGCTCCTCCACCCACTTCTCGTGCGTCCAGAGAAATTCGGGAAAGACAGGTGACTGACCCCCACGGCGAACGTCCATCGGGATGCCGCAGCCCCTTCGGTCCAAAATTTTGGTACAGAGTAAAAAAAGTTACGGGTTTAAGGAGTTTTCGGTGCATGAAAATATCAGTTTGTTCTTTATTTCGTTTTTATTTTGATTGGTTTTTGCACAGGGTCTCCAGCATCTATTTTTTTAAAGACGGCATCTAAGCTCTTATTGTGATTATTTAACGCCTATTTATGCATCCGCGTACTTTTCAAGCGATATCTCCTGTAAATATTTGTTTAGGACAGTTCCTCGATTCTTTTTTATTTGTTTACTTTTCTCATAAATGCTCTTTGAATAAATTTTTCAATTACGTAACATCATTTTAATTTTGTTTTCTGAGTAGCGAAGTTCTTTTTCATAAACGTAGCGAATGTGAGCTTCAGAGATACCAATGAGCCGCGATCCAACATCACTCCTAATCGGGGACGCTGCTTTGACGTGCATGCTTGCTGCGGAAAATATTTCCTACGCACTGAGCTCTATTCCGTGCTGTTAAAAAAGTAAACACCTATATTATAAATCAGAATGAAAGGGTTTACCAGTGCTGTTAAAACACATTATCAGTCGGAACAGTAGCGCTAAAGTGTTACACTTCGGGTTGTTCACTTACATCATTCCACGCGAGTTAACCTGATAACCCGCAGCATGCCTGTTGCAGTCGGCACTTGTTCTTTTTTACACCATGCCTATTTTACACCATAATGTCGGGTAGATACCTGCTTCTGCGAACATATCACTTAGACGGTGATATTGCGCGGCTCAAAAAAGTATTGGTGGGGAGAAGGTGACACTGGTCTCAGATAACATCACGACCATATTATGGCAATTATACTCTGCGACAAAACGCTAGCAATTCCAAATGAGCATCCATTGCGAAGATGAATATTTGTATGTATGCTGCAGAAACATTTCAGAGTGCTTTAAACGTCATTGCACAGCATTTCCAACTTTCGGTTCACAAACACAATAAACCCGCCGCAGTCCCTGCTAACTACGAAGAAGTCGGGACGGAAGCGTGCGGCAAGATACAATGGCTGCCTTCCGAATGCATTGCTAATAACGCCTTTTAATACTTGCGTTATCAGGAGGAAGCAACGCACACAAATGGAGTATTCCAAAAAATAGCAACTTCTTCGCCAATACGTTATAAAGGCACAGGTTCCTTTCTCCGTGCAGTGGGACTCATTTCCGCAGCCGTTGTGGTAGGGACTCCGCAAAGTGCAAAAATAAAATAGCTACTCTCATTGATTTTCGAAAAAAAAAAAACCGCTGATATTAAGTCGTCGAAAAGCGAGTGAAAAAACACGATCATACTGTCACTGATTTGTTATTTAAACTACTGGTGATAAGTAGTCGCTATGAAAAAAAAAAGGAACACTTATAGGTTGTCTAAATGCTACAAATATCGCAGCTAATAGTCAACAAATCAACAGAGGTTCTTTTGGCAAGGTCGCATAACCAACTGCTGGCCTAAAATAACGCAGTATTTCGAGCAAGAACATCTGCAATAAATAGGTACGAAGTGCGTGCTTGTAACCACCACGTAAACAACGCGCGCAGCCTAAAGCGCCCGCCGAAATTCGTCTTTGTACCGAAACACCCGTGTCCCGAAAAGTCCGTGTCCCGAAACGCCCGTGTCCCGAAACGCCCTTGTACCGAAACGCCCGTGCACCGAAAAGACCGTACCGAAACGCCCTGTACCGAAACGTCCTGTACCGAAAAGACCGGAGCCGCCCGTGGCGTGTGCGACTTTCGGATTCGCCAAGCCACTTCCCTTTGGCTGTGTCCCGACTATCCCAGCTTTGAGCTGTGTACATCAACATCTTTCTCCGCCATCCTCCAAGGGGAAAAGAAAAGGGACAGAGAAAGACGCTGAACGAAAATTCACGGAACCCTGGCCATAAACAGGATCGCTGTAAAATTTCAGGATCGCAGGATCCTGCAGCGCCTGCAGGATCCTGCAAACAGGATCGCAGCGCACAGTTGTCCACTCCATTAGCCGCAGCGAAGCGTAACTGCCTCCTAGATGCGACCGCCGAACTCCGCGAGAGCGTCGTGCGTGTTTTGTACGATCTGGCCCCGAGCATCCCTTCGGGGGGCAAGCTGGAAGCCCAAGCGGCCACTCCTGCTGCCGATACTCGGCGGGCGCATTGTGCGAAACAAAGGGGGCTTCGTCCGTTGGGCAACGCAGTGCGTATACCATAGTGCTTTGAGCGGCTGTCGGCGTGGGAATGGAGTATTTAAAAGATGTGGGCCACACGGCGCAGATTTCGCGCACGGCGATAAGCCGCCGTCCGCACCGGTTCGGAGACTTGATGATGCGCGCTCAGGGAGTAGAGATCAGATGCATGCTCCTTCTCGGCTTCTTCCGTTTCTGGCTTTATTTTGTTGAGAAGGGACGGTGCATTTGATGTGACGAAAGATAAAGCTGCCCACCCCTGAGTGCGTCTTTAAGAAGGCGCTATCTCTGATCTCTGCCGTTGCGCGCTAAGCTGTTGCCTAACTGTGAACCACTCCCCGTCAGTTGGCGGGCTGGATGCAGCATGGCGGCAGGGGCCGATCAGACGGCCAGCGTAGCTGCTCGTCGATGTAGCGCTGCAATGGGGAGATACTCGGTGGCGCCTTTTCCGTTCCCGTTTGGCTGCCTTTCGGCCCCTTGCAGGCGAGCCACTTCACCGCGACGCCGCCGTTTTGGTGCCGACTCATGTGTCTCCTTGCCCTATGTGTGCGTATGCTGTATGTCTCGCGATTCACGACGCGGCCTTTTACTGACAGCTGTTCTACTTGAGACATCTTAGCGTTATCTTTTGTGGTGGTCTCAAGCTCTTGCTGAATAAAGTCACCCACACGCGCACACCTACACCTACGCGCACACACACCTACGCACACACACCTAAACGCGCACGCGCACGCGCACACACGCACGCGCACCTGCGCGCACGCACACACACACACCTACGTACACGCGCAAACGCACGCACGCACACACACATATACACACACGCACGCACGTATATACATACACACACCTACACGCACACGCACGCACGCACACACGGCGTCGTCTGATGTCTTCACTAGCACGGGCCATGACAGTTTTTGCCCTGCCCAACTCCCTTTTTTTGTTGTGATAAAGTGCTGTGATGGCTGGCTCTACATCAGTGCCCCAGGACACGGCGACGCCTACGTGGAGAGGCCAACTTTATGCTCAGCCGTTTTCTCCGCAACCAATCGGATTTTGAAAGGGAGAGATAAGTCACAGGGAAGGGGGGCAAATAGCTATGAAAAATGAAAAAGACCGACAGAAAAAAGAGGGAGATTCTTTCTATAATTCTGTTCATCCGATTCAGAAACGCGCCTAATTAGCTAGATGTGTGTGCACCTAACAAACCCAAACGCTAGCCTGATGTCCTTTGTGCAAGCAGAGCCCCTCAATAAGCTTGATTTGCTTCGGGAAAGGAAAGGCTGCTTGGGCATAGGCTGGCATTGAATGAAATGATTGACACCCAGTCCTCCTCACCTTATCGGACGGCGAAGCTGTTGAACTATTTTGCGAAAATGGCACGCCGTATGGGTTTCGGATGAGCTTTGGATTGCAATTTGAAAGTTCTTTACTTGAGCGTATTGACCGGGCACAGTCACAAGGAGGGCAGAAAGCAAAACACGTTTGTTCCTCATTTTCGAGTTAGAATTCTTCTGAATTAAGTAGCTACTTAGAGGTACTACACTTTTATCGTAGCAGGAAAACATGGGGCTGTCACACCGGCTTTATTGTGATGCTGCTGGCATGGCTTGGGGGCGGCGGCTTCACGTCATTTGCATTGAAACCGAGACGTATTAATTGTTCACGATACCTGCTGAGAGTAAACTTGCGATGGCCACGTGGTCGTCTGAGCACTCCGCCGTCACATAACTTCCTGTCAGAGAGGGCGGCTCCAACGGCACTCCGGGGGCTTCAACACTATAGTACACCATACAATTCAATGGACAACAATGTCGCCCATCAACAGGCTAAAGAACTGGCCCACCGAGCCCCCGAGGTCACTGCAGCTCCGGCACCACTTCTTGCCTGTCAAGACATTGCTCAATTTTGTGGGGACCGCTAGACGGAAATTCCCGAGCCCTCGCGCAATAGCCCTCATCAAAAATCAGGAAGGTCACGCTCGGGGAATGACAAAGAGGCACGTACGTCACCCAGTCTTTTCGCAACACATTACACCGCCGCTCAATGGAGATTTTGCCAACAATTAGTCAACTTACAACACATACTTCTCGAATGCGTACACAACCTGCGCCTCTCCGCCCGTTCCTTTCCGGAGCTGCGGGCAACGCTGTTGAGACCAGCTTTCAGCTGGAGGACCAGACGGTGACACGAGTGAAGATGGCTAGGACAACGCATATATTCTTGGACTATTGCTCTCTCACTTTCGAGCTCATTAGAGTGGTCTCTCTCTCTCTCTCTCTCTCTCTCTCTCTCTCTCTCTCTCTCTCTCTCTCTCTCTCTCTCTCTCTCTCTCTCTCTCTCTCTCTCTCTCTCTCTCCTATCCGAGGAGGGAGCCGCCTACAGCTTTGCTGTGAAGCTATATATATATATATATATATATATTATACACACACATACAGAAAGAAATGCAGGAGGCGTAGGGGAATGGTTGGACTATTTTTTGACCGTTAGTGAAATTATATTTTTTTATTAATTTGCGTAGAAAGAAAGAAAAACACGCGCCCAGAGTGGGGACCGAACCCACGCCTTTCGATAAGATCTCGAATGCCTTACCAATTCGGCTATCTGGGCGACTGTGTTCTTCACTTTCTGGGGTATTTATATTTACTACAACTGTATCTGACGCTTGAGGGTGGTAGCCAGCGCCACTCAGACTATACGGGGAGAAGGGGGCCTTCTTTTCGAACCCCGAGGCGTGACTCGAACGTCTACAGCCTGTCATGAGCGGGTAACTGGCGGGAAACCCTCTTATGCTACCTTGGCATCAAGGCTGCCAGAACCGAGGCCCTCGCTAAGCTTTCGCAGGATAATATGATTTGGAAATGAGGGGCTCGTTAGGAAATACAGAAAGAAATGCTGGCAGTCTACAACACCACTCGGTCCCCACTCTGGGCGCGTGTTTTTCTTTCTTTCTTTCTTTCTTTCTTTCTTTCTACGTAAATTAAAAAATATATATATAATTTCACTAACGGTCAAAAAATAGTCCAACCATTCCCCTATGCCTCCTTTGGCGTTGTAGACTGCCAGCATTTCTTTCTGTATTTCCTAACGAGCCCCTCATTTCCAAATTGTATATCATCATCATCATCATCATCATCACCAGCCTATCTACGCCCACTGCAGGGCAAAGGCCTCTCCCATTATTCTCCAATTACCTCGGTCCTGTGCCAACTGTGACCAATTTATCCCCGCAAACTTCTGGATCTCATCTGCCCATCTAACTTTCTGCCGCCCCCTGCAACGCTTGCCTTCTCAAGGGATCCACTCTGTTACCCTTAATGACCAGCGGTTATCTTGCCTTCGCATTACATGCCCTGCCCACGTCCATTTCTTCTTCTTAATTTCTACTAATATGTCTTTAACACCAGTTTGCTCTCTGACCCACTCCGCTCTCTTCTTGTCCCTTAATGTTACACCTATCATTTTCTGCTCCATTGCCCGCTGAGTCGTTCTCAATTTAAGTTGAACCCTCTTAGTGAGCCTCCAAGTTTCTGCCCCGTAGGGGAGTACCGGTAAGATGCAGCTGTCATACACTTTCTTCTTCAGCGACAATGGTAGGCTGCTATTCATTATCTGAGAATGTCTGCCATATGCACCCCACCCCATTCTGATCCTTCTAATTATCTCTGCCTCATGGTTGGGATCTGGGGTCACAACTTGGCCTAAGTAGATATATTCGCTTACCACTTCCACTGCCTCGCCACCTATCTCAAACTGCTGTGCTGTCCCGAGGTTATTGATCATTACTTTAGTTTTCTGCATATTAATTTTCAGGCCCACGGTTCTACTCTGTTCGCCCAGTGCGGAAAGCATGCTTTGCAATTCGTCCCCCGAGTTACTTAGCAAGGCAACGTCATCAGCAAATCTGAGGTTACTGAGGTATTCTCCATTAACCCTTACTCCCACCTGTTCCCAATCCAACGTTCTGAATACTTCTTGTAAACATGCTGTGAATAACATTGGAGAGATTGTGTCTTCTTGTCTGACACCCTTCCTTATAGGTATTTTACTGCTCTCCCTATGGAGGATGATGGTAGCTGTAGACCCACTGTAGATATCCTCTAGTATTCTTACATAATGCTCATCTACCCCCTGGTTCCGTAATGCCTGAATGACTGCTAGGGTTTCGACCGACTCAAATGCTTTCTCATAATCTATGAAGGCTATATATAGGGGTTCAGTATACTCAGCGCACTTCTCTATCACCTGATTGATCGTGTGAATATGGTCCATTGTTGAATAACCTTTACGGAACCCTGCTTGTTCTTTAGGTTGACTGAAATCTAAGGTTGCAGAGATTCGGTTAGCGATTACCTTGGTAAATACCTTGTAGACGACTGACAGTAAGCTGATCGGCTTGTAATTTTTCAAGTCCTTCATGTCGCCTTTCTTATGGATTAGGATGATGTTCGCGTTCTTCCAAGATTCCGGTACCATTGCGGTCATTAGGCATTGCGTATACAGGTTTGCCAGCTTATATATATATATATATATATATATATATATATATATATATATATATATATATATATATATATATATATATATATATATATATATATATATATATAACCGTCTATAGAAGAGCATACCGCTTCAGTCAAGCCGTTTGTTCTGCCTTGTTTGTGCTCTTCAAGCAGCCACGGAAGCAGGCCGCACCAGCGTTACCCCAAGGCACTCAGTGTCCGCAACAGGCTGCCACCGAAAGCATCCTATTGTTCATCGCTCGAAAAGCAATGGACCGCTTGTAAAGAACGCGCAGAGAGCGCTTTGTTGTCTCGGGGGCTTCGTACGGGAGCGGCATTCCGAGACAAAGGCGGCCGGGCACCGCCCCATGAGGACGTTCACGTGCACATAATCAGTGCAAATCGCACGGACTGGAAATTCAGAAGCTGGGCGGGGCACGCACTGGTTCGCGGATGTGTCGCTGCTCCCGAGGCTTATTCGCCCGCCACGGATGCGTAAGCCGCACTATACGGGCCGTGCATGTGTATGTGTGTACGAGTGGTTGCAGACTCCCCTGCGGCGTCCATTGGGCTCTGTCCCGATGTGCATACAAGTCGAGCGGCGACCGGCCAGACTTGCGCGCCCGATCGTCGTATTCCTGTTCCCTGGCGCTTCCCGTTTTGCAACTTTTTCCGGTCGGCTGACCTTTTATCTCTCCTGTTTTTGCTGCTTCAGATGCCCGTTCATCTCGTTCTGCGTGCTTCGCTGCTGCATCGGGCCACCCCCTTGTTTTATTTTTGTTTTTGCTTTTGGAGTGACGGGCTGGTGGAATCGGAGGGTTGTAATTTATACATGCGATCTTACCTGCGTATGCAGACGTGAAAGAGCCGCGTTGTTCAAAACAGAAGGAAGGAAAACAAAAAGACGAAAACAGCACAGGAAATAAGCTAGGGAGGTTATCTGCAGCGGGGAGGCGTACGACTTGCTATCCTGCACGTTCGGAAGGGGATAGGAAGTTTGAAGGAGAAGAACAACGGGGAGTTACTTTGACAAGAAAAATAAAATCATAAGCCCCTCCGTTTACCGACGACGATGGCTGAAACGCGACGCTTTCTTGAGTGTGAAAATCAAATGGCGAAGTGCCAAAGTCAAAGCCTCTGCAATCAAGTCGAGGCGCCAACGACCAAAGTGCAAACCGCCTGAGAGTCAAAGCCCAAACTCAGACGACATCGTCGTCGTCCAAAATCCAAAGCGCCAAAGTCGGCTTCAACTCAACCACTAACCAGCCAACGCCCGCGCAACGAACCCACAGGGAAGGCTGAGCGTGACAGCGCTGTCGGATAGACGTCGGCCTCATAGCGCGGTGGACCCAGGTTCGATTCCAACCACGGGAAGCGTTTTTTTTTTCTTGTTCAATCATAATCATCCTCCTGCCGTTCTGTAAAGTTGGCTTTCGCGCAGTGCGTTCTGGTTACGGCACCGCCATCAGCGAGAGCAAGGAAGCTTCGCTTGAAAAATAACACCCACAAGACAAGTAAATTGAGCGAGGTAAAGCGTAACACCGACAGGCGCAGAGAACTGCACGCTGCCAAGGTCCCTACAACCGTTCGCACCGGTCTGAAGACTCCAGGAAGCGAGGTACGCTTTCTTAGTTGTTCTTTTTATTTATGTAGGAGTGGTTGCCTCCTATGCGTCAATAATGTCTGCTCTTTAAAGGTACAACTACGTAGTTTTACGGAGGGATGGGGTAGGAGCTGCGTGGTGAAATCGCACGAATTGTAAGGGATGGAGCTGTGGTTATAGATGCGTCGTTGTGATTTCTTTTTTTTTTTTTTTTTTTTTGCGGAATTCCGCGGCTGCGCGAGTGTTGGTGAATAGGGGTAGACGGGTCTAAATAACGAGAGGAGGTGAGTAGCCGAGGAGACCGCCGCAGTAGCATTTTTCTGTTTCTGCGCGGTTCTTCAAGGCTGCAAGAAAAAGAAAATCGAAGAAGAATTTAGACACGTAAACAAAACCTCTCGCTCTCTCTCTCGCTGAGGATAACGTACGAGACGGCGCTTGCCAGCTGTGTCGGTTGGCGCAAGAGCCTCTTCGTGAGGACGTTCAACGAGGTGGAGGAATGGCCGCCTGGCGTCCTTGCACGCATTTTGCAACGACCACGCATTGAAAGGCCCGATAGCATTTCTTGCTCCTCCGCAGCCGATCTTGAAGGCGGGATCACCCTCCACGGGCAGCGCGCGATATGCCATTAAGAACTACCTCGGGTTCGCTATGTCGCTGTTAATTTTCGCTAGTTCCGGTTAATGACCTCATCGCTTCATTACTGTGGCCAGCCAGCTCCACCCGCCCTGGCCCATGCGCGAACCAGGAGATTGTTCGAGCGTCGTCTCCTCACCTCGGAGACAAGCAGCTGCATCTCGCACCTGGAACAACGGAGGCGGGCCGCTTGCTGCCGACCAAGGGGGTGTTGGGTGTGCACGTGTGAGCCTTCTCCGCAAACTGGGCGAGCGCTTTCGTCCTGGCCTCCCACTGCGGGCAGGCAGGAAGCGTATTCGCTCGTAAGCTGGGCTCGATGGCTGTGTTTATAGCTGACGCATGTATGGCAAAGACAGAACGTGTACCGCTCTGTGCTTAACGGGCCGTTACATTCCCCGAGGGTGCGCAGCTGTAATTGTTGTCATGACGTCGCTTGTAGGCGTCCTTTGTTCGTGCAGCAACACCCACTTTGTCAAAAAGTTGCTTCAGCAGCCAGAGGAAGTCCTCGCTGCCCGGCCGGAGTGCTCGTACAGCGCTGCGGACACGCGCTCATGAGCGATGCAGCTGTTCGCCGGGAGCGAAGCAAGGGACACACCGGGAGGAAATGGCCATGTTCGCGTGAACTGCGCTCCTGCCGCCGCTGACCTCAGCTGCGTTGTGCGGCAGCGCCTCTCCGGAGCAGGTGCGCTTTCCGGCCGCCCCGTCAATGGGGCACGACGACGAGGACGAAGCATTTGCGCGCTCTTGCGACCTGTGCCCCCCTCCCGGGAAGAGCGTATTCCGCCGAGCTGGTAATGGAGTTGGACGAGCAGCTGGGGTCATGCAGTGGATAACGAGGAGGGGAACAGCGCAAGACGGGCGATGCACGAGGCGAAGAGAGAAGCACAACCACAGGCGCTGGGTAGTCGTACCATCTCGCTGTACGTCGGTTCTTGTTCCGATAACATCTGATCAGAATCAGAATGATGCTGAATTACGTTCAGCCTTCCACCGATGTATGGCAACATCCTCGTCGTGTTGGAGAAACGCTTCCCGCAGGCTTTATTTGCGGCGTGTGGGATGTATTGCGCTGGTATGTGGTGCGTGGCTTAGCGTAGTGGGTGTACTTCGCCCCCGTAAGCTGCGAGGACATCCACCCGTGTGAGTAACTCGGGCTGACGCATGCCGTCTTTAGCTGCAACTATCCGTACCTGCAGAGTTACGCAAGTCCTATAGGTCTTAGCCAATCGGCTCCACGTTGATGCAAGAAACCCATTTGGGCACCGTACGAGGCCAAGCACCGGCCAGCCAAAACTTCGCTCTGTCGGCTGGTGAGCCTCTTGTCAGGTTACGGTCGGAATAATTGGAGGGGGGGGCGTGTTATTCAGCCAATATATATATATTGTACAGTTAAAACGGGATGTAACGAAGTTGACAAAAATTCCAAATTTTTTCAGGTTTCGAGTTAAGGCTCGCGTGAATGAAGCAGAAACGAAACCAAAATGACGGGCATGAGTGATTTCACAGTGATTTCGCGAGGATTTATTTCACAGTAAAAGTCTGCGTGATTTGAGCCTGCTGCTGTTTACACGGCGCTCCGAAGAAGCAAGGCCACTTACCCCCGCATTTACAAAGGCAACTTTATTATAACTTTTGCCTTTCGACGACACTTTTGGTGCCAAGCACGTTTCAAGAACCAAACGCGGGCTGAAAGCGCGCCTTTTCGCGAACTCGATGCTCTTTCTGTAGTACTCACAATTGTTGAGAGGGTGCTGGCTTGGATACTAGCTGTATACCTGGCGGCGGCTTTCTTCTTCCTTGCCGGCAGAGGCGACGTTTAAAATTTTAAAATTGCGAGCTGGTCTCGAAAAGACGAAACTTTCCATTTTCTGGCGTCAGAACTGCCCACCGACGAACCGACACCACAGATAGCAGTGGAGACACGTGAGTAGGCGCCGACAGGCTAGCCTAGCACCTAACCGACACCGTACTCGCACGAGGAGAAGCACCGTAGTGTCCGCTGCGCGCGAAATTCGCTATATTAGTGCATTTATCCAGCCGATTTTTGGAAAAGGGAAAAAAAAAAAAAAAAGACAGCAGCGTAGCGAATTCGTTACATCCAGGTTAACCGTCGCAGCGCCTTCGTTGCACAGAGGTCGCAAACACATGGGTTTCAATGGGGCTGGCGATGGGGAATTGAAAAACTTCGTTAAATCCAGGATTTCGTTACATAGAGGTTCGTTACATCAAGGTTTGACTGCTTAGCCAAACGTGTCAGTGCGATGCTGCATCTAATGAGAACAGCACACTCAGCCCGAGTGAATCGCCGAAGACTGACCAGACAGAGAATGGTTGGAGGGGACATTTAGCTCTATTCGTCGTGGGTAATTTCAATGACGACGCCTTGGCAGAAGTGCCTGATTTTGCCAGCGTAGATTGATCGTTGGCTAAGGCGGATTAGGGGCGCGGCCGGGCTCCCGTTTGTGTAGTATTTACCGGTCAGCGCGGTTGATCGCTTTTCTTTATAACCATTTTTTTCTTCTTCAGAGCGCACTAAGAACGAAGGACGTGTCGGGCACGGCATGATTCGAGTGGCGCACTCGAGGCTATTTTAGCGCGTCTTCCAGCTAGCCTCGCCCCGGGGCACGCCGTTTCCCAGATCTTGCTCACTCGTGTGCGTGCACATGCGCGACCGCCGCTATTTCGTCTCGCGTCTTGAATTCCCACCAAAGCCCTCTGGGCGTCGCCGTTCTCGACTGCCATGACGCGCGTGCGTCTGAAAAAAGAGATGATGACAAAATATCGGGGAAAAGCGGCAGCGGGGGTCTTTTGCGAACGGCGATCGCATCAGTCCAATTGCAGCACTTGGTAGAATAGGCAACACGCTGCTTAAGGCCGAAGTGTTTTTTTTTTCGCGTTTTTTTTTTTTTGCATGCGACGCGTACCTTTGAGAATTTAGCCAGCTTTTTTGTGTGTATATGTGTGTGTCGCTTTTTTGAAGCCGGTTTCAGCTCCCGGGGGGCTGTACACCATTGTAAAAAAAAAAAAAAAAACATTCCGCGGCCAAAACATAAGGCATGAACATGAACTATAGGTAAAACATTTCAAAAGTACTAGCACAGGCGCACGACTTGCACATGCCAACATTGTTTAAAGCAAAGGAAACTATGTTTGAGGTACAGTCGGTAAAACGCTTGTCTATAACAGCGATTTCAACTTCAACCAGCTACATCCGAAAACTGCCGAAACATACTCGTTCCAAACATGTCGGAGGAAAAAGCGAAGGGCTAAGACCTCAGTATTCCGCAGCAGTTTTATTCAAATCCCGCTCCGGCGGGGCAGGATAGGGCTGAGAGTACGAAAGCTGTGTTATAGACAAGCCTTTTACCGGCTGTACATGTTATCACGACCACCACCGCCGCTACCGTCAGCAAAGCTAAAAGGGTTTGAGTGCGTCCACTCTGTGTTCTGGGGACGTGAAACGCGGGCAGGTACACGTTGGCCACGTCGCCGCGCTGCTCCGGCGGGCTGCATATGACATTTTTTTGTACAGTTATCTCGCCTCCCACCAAGTGTGCATGGCAGCCTTTACTTTTTGTTTTAGTTGCCGGCATTTTCTTGGCTTGCAGTATTTCGTAAATCAATACGAATAGCTAATTATTATTTTTCTTGCATTGAACTTTGCGGTCTCTACCTCACAACATGCATAACCGATGCATTACATGAGGCATGCACTCATGCACACTGCGAGGAACCTCCGTGGGCTCGAGCTAGCTGAGCACGCTCACGAGACTGAAACGACGTCGCGCCAACTCAGCACCGCCTCTGTTGGGCAGGTGGAGTAGGAGCAACAAAGGAATATGCCGAGGGTACGGAGAGAAGACGTTTATTACGCCAACCTCCCAGTTACATGGGTGACGTGTACGCACTTCCCTTTAGATGGGAGGTGCGATAAGGCGCCATGTGCAAGTGTGCGCGTCGTCGCCGCGCAGAGCCAGTGGGCTCTTCGGTATGGGCAAAATCCGAGGCGCGGCGTGATCGGCTCGCAGTAGCGAGGGAGACGCGGTCCGTCCGTCCGCTCGCAGGCGCGTACCGCACGGCGTGATCGTATGAGCGCAGGGACTAAGGAGCAACCCAAGGCACGGGCCGGCAGCCGGAAGGGGCTCTGGTCGGGAAGGAAAGACAGCGCGACACATATCTTGGGCGTCCTGAAGAGCGTCTCTCCCGAACCGACCGCCGCGCAGGGCGCGCTCGGCGCGTCCCCCACTATAACATGGCGGAGCGACTGCTGCCTGACATTGCTTCATTGCCACAACGGTCGCTACAGCCTTCACCTCAGCCAGGAGTTGGAAACGTCTGCTCGGCTGTACATATATCGGCGCCGAGGCGAGCCGGCCTTTTGGGAAGAGAAGGGAAAAGCGCCGTGCGACGGTACAAACCCAGCAATCGCGCAATGGCAGCAGGTGCCAGGATGCCCGCAACTTTTCATCCGTAGCGAGAGCAGTGCACGTCACCCCCCGAAAAGTCGCGTATTAGTCCGCAAGCATACGCCTAAGCATAGTGGACGGCCCAGGCGTTGCTTTTAGCGAGTCACTCCGAGTGTTGGCCTTCTCGGCCGCAACGAGCGCCGTATACAGACGATCCCTGCGCAGAAACCTTCGGCTCCATCGGGGCGCCGCTGTGTAAAGCTGAGCTGCACGTCGCCATTAGCCTTCTTCTCCGAAGCCCTCTGGGGAAGAAGGGCCGGCCGACAAAATTGCGCCTCATCAGCGGGATTCCGTCCCGTTACCCCGGCGGCGCTGTTGAGCGGTGCTGCCCGCTGTCTCCAGCGGACGTGTCCCCGCCCCAAGCGGTGCCCTGCAGCGCGCACCCGTCAACAGCGGCGCCCGACCGGGCCCTGGGAACCGAGCTCCCGCGAAAAGAAAAACAACACGGAGATGTGGGTGCAATAACAAAAAGTCAGTGCACGTGAGGATCGATTTGAGAGGGGACCCCTCGCGGTGCTTCGTGTAGCCCGTCACAGTAAGTGGATCGCAGCAGTGGCATAATTCGCTCGTTCGGTCGCCCATTTTGCGCCTCTGCGGCCCCTGGTTGCGCGTTTCCGCCGTGGTAATGTCAGTGGTCGGAGGCGGAGGAACTGCTTCGGCGCTGGACACACGTCGACGGTGGGGCATAACCCAACACCACCTCGAGGCTGGCAGCAAGTTTCGGGCGGGGCGCCGTGCTGCAGCTGCGCAGCCCTCGTTTGGCGCAGTCGCGATGTTTATTAACCGGAGAAAGCGCGCACTCGGTTGACGTCCGAAAAAGCGCCCACAAAACTTTTGGCGCGCGCGTAATTCCCGTTGGCTGCGACGTATTCCCCAGCGCGCGCATCGGACACCTCCACGGCAGTGTCGGTTGGCCATAAGCTTCTGTGGAGGCAGTTGCGGTGTGGAGCGCATTTGAGTCCAACTGAAGGTGTGAAGCAAGGGCGGCAGGTGGCTGACACAGCTGTCAAGTCCACATCTCCCGCATGAACGCGGGTCAGGTACACTTGCACCAAGTCCCGACAGCCTTTGCATGGTGCTCCTTGTAATGGCGAATTCCATTGGGAGAGCAGGAGCACTAAAAAGTACCCCGAAAGTGCTCTCTTCTGAGCCAGAGTGTTTGAGTGGTTGAACAGCACTGTCATCCAGTGGTAGAGCGAGATCACTTAATTTCGCTGCGCCCAGAGCAGCCGGGAGCAGTCCGATCTGCTCCCGCTTGAAAATCGGAGTGAGCACAGCACGAAGGAAGTCACATGACTTTTAACGTGATATCCTCCCCTTCTCGTGTGTGTGTTTTTTTGCTCCCGCGAGTTGTCGCGCGGCCCGGCGAGCGCGGTGGTACAAAGGCAATGGCGGCAGCTACGCGTATTTGGTGCTCGGGTTCCAACGAATTTGACGTCATTGTGGTTTGTCCTGGCAGTACCCGTTCACCTTGCCTGTCGTTAGATGCACTAGGGACGGAGGCAGCAAAGCGTCGTCGCCCTGCCGAAGTTATTGACGAACTATAGAGAACGACAGCAGCGAGAGCTGCTGGCGCTCAACGTCAGAGTCAAGTTCAAGCAGTAGCAGCATCAGTGACGCTGACGACGAAGGGTACCGTGCAGCGGCGTTTCACCACCCGTTTTCGATGCCGGACCAAAAGATGGTGTCAAGCTACTCAGACCAGGAGCTGGGTTGTTCAGCTTCCGACCGTGGTGAGATCGCTGAAAGGCCTTCTGGCTAGTGAAGATTGTTTGGACGCCAGCGCACTCAACCCTCCAGGGCAACACGACCGCCCACGACATCGCCCGAGTTCTATCCCGCCAGGCGACACGAGGGTGTAGGTTAGAGACTGCGTGTCCTTTGGTTACGTATCAAGAAATAACGGGGTACTATAAGTGCCAAAGAATGATCTATCCCCCCGGTCATGAATCCCTAACCAAAGAGCAGGAGCACTGCCTCCGGCTCCTCCAAACAAATACGTTTCCTCATCCGTCAAAACTTCACTTGCTCCATCCCACTCAGTACTTCCCGCTGTGCAAATTTTGCGCTTCCCCGGGCACCCTGTACCATATGGTATGGGAGTGTTCGGCAAACCCCAAAATTCCAAGAATCGCGCACCCTTCCCGTGAGCAGTGGGAGAAGGAGCTGTCCAGCTCCGGTCTCGATTCCCAGCTTAGGCTGGTGGAAAGGGCCGTAGCGGCAGGGGTCTCCAATGGGGTCCTGGACTGAGGGCCCCACACCACATTACTATGCTCCAAATAAAGTTTATCCTCCTCCTCCTCGTCGTCGTTTTCTTTTCTCCCACCTGCTATCTGGGTGCGTGCCGTATTTCACTGGTAGGTGCAGTGGCCCTGCTCCCAGGTGCTCCCAAATGTTCTGCCCCCTCCCTGCCCCTGTTCTCTTAGTGGAATTCGCCATAACAGACGAAGGTGGGCGCAAACGGCTGTCGAGTCCGCCTGGCGACGGAGGTCCACCACTGTCACGAGCAGTTCTTACCAACAGCGGCTTTGCGAAGGTTCGCGAAAACTTTTTGTTTAGATGTTAACGGCTTGCGATTGGCTGTTACCTCTCGTAAGATCAGTTTGGTCTCCTTTGGTCCAAACGTGATACCAAGCACAAACTGAGTCGGTGACCCTATATACGAGCGACATGCGGTGACCATCATCGATGATATTGAGAGAAGCTTGGATTAAAGGCGGCGCGTAATCATTGGTTACAATTGAGTCTTGTCGCACCCGGACGTGTGGGCGGAGTACAGATTACGGTATACGCTCGCCGCTAGCGTTTCGTATATGTGCCTGATGACATGGGTGATACTGCTTCCACATGGAGGACTCGATCGCGACTGATGGCGCACGTGTCCGCCCAAACGCCGTAAGCTGGACCGGGCGGCGCCTTTGTCGTGGGGGGCCCGGCGAGAGGAGTTTTCAATCAGCACCCGCCGCCGTTGTTGACGTGGCGTCATCTCCCTGGACAGCCAGGGGCCCCTAAATTAACTTCCCGTCCTGTCTCCTTGTGTCAAGCTGCGTGGCAGTAGAGGTGTCGCAACACATTCTCCTCCCTGGAGTGTGCCCCCTTCACCCTCTTCTCTTTTCGAAACTGCTTTTGCACTTCGTAGCTGCCGCCTCGACGCGGATGACATTGTCGCCTCCGCGGTCTCGTTTGTGACTCCATTCCTTCGGCGTCTTTTCTACCTTTCTCCTCGCAGCGTCGTCTTCCTGTCGGCTGCCGTTGACGTACGTATTAGTCCCTCCTGAGCGTTCCGAGAGGAGGAGGAGGAAAAACGAGCGAACTTTATTTCAGGCTTCTATTCCAGCTAGCCCTGCTGCCTGAGCCCGGCGAGTCCGGGCGATCAGGTGTTGAGCTGATGTTGAGGTGAAGGGACCGGAAGCTTATTAAACGGACACTACATGCTGAGTGACTTTTTTTTTTTTTTCAAACTGAGAGATTACGGATTTCTTAGCTCTTTTCATTAATCCTGTTACGCCATTCATGATTTGCTATGTCACAAGTTGTAGTGCAGAAAAATGTCTGCGGCGTTATAGACTTTCACGTTTCGGCCTTTTCTACGTTATTGAATAACTTCTGCTGCCGCGAGTGGTATATTCCGATTAGGATTCACGGCGTTGTTGTTTACCGATACAAGTGAACTTGTTATGAAACTTTTGTTTGCTTTAAGATAAATGGTTAGATGATGTTGCTCTTTAAATAATACGCCAACGCTGCTTCCTATCTCGTGGTTCCTTATTTGCTCTGCCCAGCTCGGACGCCTTGTGCACGACGCAGTCGCTCAGACATGCGCCTCGTAATTGCTTCCTGTCCGGAGTTCGGTGCTATACCCCGCATCCACAACTGCCTCGTCTTCTCAGCCCGTTTGCAGCTGCCGCACCTTAAGCTTTTGTGGTGTGCATACTCGCTGTACAGTTCGGTCGTTTCACTGTATTTTCTGCTTCACTGCGCGACACTAACGTCACCGAACGTGCGACGTTAGCAGAAGCGATGTCAAAACTAAAAGGAACGTATCCGGCCATGAATCACTGATCGACGAGAGTCCCTTCCCATGTGACGTCACGACCTGTTATATCGCCACAGATGTTATGAATCGGCCTGCTGCCCAAGGACGGACATTTTTTGGGGCCGGTGCACGCCTTAAAGTGGCCTTGAAGCGGCCTTGCCGTGTCCTCTACGTGCCTTTCGATCAATGCAGGAGCTTCACGAATCCACGCTCGGAGAGCAGCCGCCGTATTACGAAGAGTTGGGGGACGTTCCGAAGTGCCGCGGGAGCATAGTTCAGCTGCCCTTGAACGTGCGGTGGAAGTTCCAACTCCACGATGCTGGAATGCTTCGACAGAACTGGGCCGACAAAGAATGCACGTAGTACTGAGTTTCGTGCGGCCAGAAAGGGCTGATGACTCGTCGAAGCCATGCGTATTGGCATGCCTCACATGGGACGTTCCTTTCCTCTGCCGTCCCGGCAAGACAGGGCGCGCACTTACGCATGTGTAACGAATCCGTGGGTATGCGTTGCCGTAATCCCACAATCGGCTTTACGTTTCTCCCGCGACCACTTAACATGCTGGGGGGCGGCACGCGAGTCACGATTTGCCTCGCTTGTTTTTCCCGTATACGCGCCCTCTCCACGAGTCATGCATGATGTAAACGGGCTTCTGGCGCGGTGGCTTGTGCTCTTTTGTGCTGCTATCGCAGCAGCGCGTCCTTTCCTCGTGAGCGCCTCAAGAATCGAATAACGCCACGGCGTGCTCTTCTCGCTGCAGGGTCCGTGCGGCGGACGACGAGGAGCACGAGCGCGCCTAGTGCAGGCGGAAGCCTGGCGTATTCACGAATACGGAAGCTCATTCTCTTCTGCGCCGTCCGTTCCGGAACCTCGTGACTCGGTGAGATAGAGAGAGCCGGGCCTTTACCGGTCGTGCGAACCGCTGTTGGAACCAGGGCTGGCGGCCGCCGTGGTGGTTTATCATCACCCACGTAGCACTCCTCTTGGTGCTTGCTGAGCACATTCGGCCGTTGGTTACCACGCAGCAGCGCCCTCGTCGTGCTGCTCTTTCTCTTGTGCGTCTCGCTTCCTTGCGGCGTTCCTTCGGTTGCGTGCGGACCATCTTTCGGGGCCAGCGGCCCTTTTAATTGGCAATTCATTCTGCGGCGTCGGGGAAGTCATTTAGGGTGTGAGCCGCCACCTCGTCGGGCGGAGTTTGCGCGGTGGCTTCAAAGGCACGGGCATCGGCAGCGTCGCGGTCCTTTATAAACGAGAGATTTAATTAGGCTCCCGAAGCTTATTAGTGTCGCAGGGAAATCTAAGTTTCGGCTGCAGTGCCCTTTTCACACGTACTCGTGCATTGGCTAAATGTTCCATGAGCGGTTGAGGACTGTACGGGAGCGGTGGCCTCGTAAGCGACTTCCCCTTCTTGATTTGACTGTAAAGCTGCGCCTTCTTGTTTGCGAGACAGTGTACATCAAATAAGAATGGTGTAGTCGTGTCACCGCGCATGCGCATGACGACGTGCTTATGTGGACCTTGGTTGCTCGGGGCCTGTCGTTTATAACCGGTGAGCGCGCGCTTGTTGCGCATGTTCAGAAGCAACGTATGCATGGTCCAACCCCGCTTGGAAGTGTAAATGCCGAGCTTATTTCCGCTGTAGTGAACTAGGAGATGTTATATAGTTCGCTGTAGTTCAGCACATATGTCTGCTGTATGGTGGGAGACAGCGGCAATATGTGTAATGTTTATACACAAAGAACCGTTCGTGCAGCGCGGGTTTACGAATCAGGTTCAACAAAAAGTTTTGGCTTGCTTGACGCACAGTTATAAAGACCATTCTCAATCGCTTGGGCGTCTGGGAACTACAAAGAACGGGACTAAATCAACTAAAATTCGCAGTCTGGATACTTACGGAAATGCTACCGAATCGTTCGTATGGAAAATACAGGCCCGCAAAATTGGGGGTATGTCTTAATTGAGCGTCGTAAAAAATATCAATGAAAATAATTTTTTTTTCTTCGGACCGTGCGACTTGACATTTGATAAGAGACACCACGGGTGTTTCACCTGCGCCTCAAACTAGCTCATACACAGCAATTTCGCTATAAAGAGGAGCCGATCAAGAAAATTTAAAAAAAAAACAGGCTCAAGTGAATCTGCTGATTTTATTCCTTATGAGCCAGCTTGCTTGCGTGGATGCAGCTGTACTGCAGCTTATGCCGCCAGTGAGGCGTACGACTGCGACATGCCTGCTTAGAGGAATGTTATACCATAAATTATAGCACAACTCCGCAACCGTATATGCAACAATGTATTTTTTTAGATATCTCTGCAAGTTTTTTTTTTTTTTTTTCATCGCCAGGCGTTCTGCACGGGGGGCAACTTAATAATCTCGCCTTCATAAAAAAAAAAAGAATATCCGTACTGTGCGCACCGTGTCGCGGTTTCTCATCTTATGCATCGTTTCTTACGGTTTCAGTCCTCTTTATTCTGGCCACAGGCAGACGTTAAGGCGAGCGAGTGGGAAGGAGGGAGATTCCTCATTTAAGGAGGGATCGTTGTTAATTACAGCACGAGCCTCGCGACTCCCAAGCGGCCGCGCTGCCGTAATTAATTTTTCCTCCTCCAGTTGTGTACCTGGATTGCGGGAGTATTCGTTAATAGACGGCGTCGTGTGTACGGCCCTCCGCGGCGCGTTCCGGTCGCGTAGAGGCCGTCTTCTTCCCCTTCCTCTTGCGCGCAGCTGTCGATAGGCAGAGGACCCGCTGCACGGCCAACTCGTTTGGTGGGTGACTCGTGGCTGCCGCAACTGTTTTTGCCTTTCATGATTGTCATCATTTTCCGCGAGCGCAGCAGGCGGCACGGGCGAGGGGCCGCCGCTCTTGGCTTCGGCAGCCGCCGGGTTATGAATGAGCTGTAATTGCTCCGCAGTAATCAACGCCGCCGCCACGGGGAGTAATAAGCAGCCGAGAACAAAGGACGGAAAAACGATGGACAAGGAGTAAACGGAGAGCGTAACCAGGCCACGAGCGTGTTCGGGGGCCGGGACAACAACGGGACCCACGTTGGGCGCCAAGTGGGGTGCTATATGATGACGCGAAGGCAAGAGAGGTCACGGGCAAAGCGGGCGTGTATGTAGGTTGATGTCACCTTGACAAGTGCACGCGTTATGTCGGGCGTTGTATGGGCTGGCGCGAAAGATGTTTTGCGAACGCGTCTACTGAGGGCATCCGCAGGTTTATTTCCCTCGTTGGGGGTGGATGACGTGTGGTTCACGGACAGCTCTGGTGGCGGACAGTGATTGTCATCGAGGAAGTGCTCACGCAGATGGCGTATACGATGCTTCAGCTGCGCCCTGAGTGTAGTTTTTATGGGCAGGATGATGATGGTGATTTGTGAGGGAAAAAACGAATAAAAAATCACCGCGTATTATGCTTCGTTGAAAATGTTGCCCCTAGCTGCTACGTAACACGCTCTCTCTTCTCTCCCCTCCCTCTCGCTTCCCCGTAGTGTATGCATAAAGGTTGGCTCAAATCAATTCAATTTCCACGAGTTCGCACCTCTCGCGCGCCATCTGTTGGGAACTTTTTTGCTGCCGTGCTTGGCGCTACTCGAGCCTGCACCTTTTGTTTTAATGTTTGCCGTTACCTCTCCTTGGTATATGACACACATTTTGGCGCCTTTTTGATAACTTAGAAGCCAATGCACACGCTCCATTCGAAGGACGCTGGTACTTTGGGTTATATATCTGTTTCACTTCAAATTGTCTGAAAGGTTCCTTTTCACTGAATTGTGGCGGGGACATGTGCGAGCCATGGCAGCAGTTTTAGGAGCTATAGGAGCGCACACTCCTCGTGTTCTTTCACCCGCCCTCTTTAAGACCCCGTCCGGGCCCCGTCGGGTGACATGCAGATCAGAGTTTTCGCAAGAAACACTATCGTCTCTAAAAGGAGAACAAATGAGCAGCTAATAAAGGAACACCGAGCGGGCATGACGGTGACGTCATAGTCACGAGCTACAGTAATGGGAGCATTTCATCGGCGGCCTGCGGTCATTGCACCTTCCTTAACTAACATTGCCCATCCGCGTCACTGGGGGTGCATATAGGGCGGAAAGGCCAGTTGGCCATTATCGCCGCCTGCTCCGCTTCCGAGCAGGCCGGCATCCGCGGTGGTAGTTAATAGCACCTGCAGAGGGACGAGAAGAATGCCAACTGCTCGGCTACTGAGCACTGGATGTGCGCGAAACGAAATGCTCTGCACATGGGAAACATTCACTGTCCCGGTAGATGAAGGCAGGGAAAAGAAGAAGAAAACTAAACACGTTGGACGCCCTCGGTGCAGGGAAAGGCGAGAGGTGCGAGTCCCGTAAACAGGAACCGCCCGTCTTCTCAGGTCAGACTCATTTGTGTCGGCGGCCGGCGGCGGCATATGCATCACTCGTAGCGTGTGCATGTGTGTTCCGCGTCGTTGGTGTTCGCTAAAGTGCGGAATTGATTTTTGAAAAATGGTTTCGGGTTAACCCGCAGGTCAGCTACTCCTCGCAGCGGCGGTTGTAAGCATGCCGGGGGTAAACCGGTTCTGCGCATGCGCGGTGGTCGTGAGGCCCGCACGTACGAGGGAGCAACGCCCCGTTGGGTAACAAGGCCCTGTCATTGCGAGCGTCGCACCGACTTGACGAGTGCTGATGGACTCGACGCGCGCGCTTTTGTAGAACATTAAAAAAAAAAAAAAAAAAAGAAGCGCAATTTCAGTGGTTCTCAGGCAACCAGTGAATATGATAGCTAAAGTGAAATTTTTTTTTCTCGCGCCGGCGTTGACGGTGCCTGCAATGGCGGCGATATGGACTGCCAATGGCTGGCGCCATATGCGTGATTTGTCAAATCGAATTAGATTGCGCCCTCAGGGGGCTGGGGTTTCAAAAGCGCCCTCGGGTATTTTACTTCTGCTAGCTACTAAGGAAAGACAAAGAAAAGTAGGCTTTTGATGCGTCGACGATTGCAGGAAAGCCCGCGGCAACAGTGTTCGAAAACATTCATTAAGCCGCGCGCGCAGTGGAAGGCAAACGCGTAGCCTCTAATTACGTGGACTAACCAGGACAAGTAATCATCCACGTGTACGGTGTTTCAGTAAACGCGTCCTCAGTAGTTAGCATGGTTGATGACTCCACTCCGATGACGGTTTTGTGGAAGGGCGAATGGGGACGGCCACTTTGCGTAGTGGTCATGAAATGTCCGGCGATGGCGCGAGCGACGCTTTATTTTGGGCTGCTTGTGTGCGTGATCACGATGAAAGGAAGGGAAAGAGAAACACTGCGGGCACGGGTCTCGTTTATTCTCCTGGTCAAAATCGAACTGATGGCATGGTGGCTTCGCTGTAGAATCGTTTCATCAAAACTTTGCGCTGTTATTTTTTCTTTCGGCGCAGTACGAGGGATGGTATCACGTACTATTCAACTTTCGTGGCAAGTATTACCACATATTCACTGTAAGGATATTTTGCTTTGTTTGAGCTATTTATTATTATTATTATTATTATTATTATTATTATTATTATTATTATTATTATTATTATTATTATTATTATTATTCTGTTCCCCTCGTCGGGGGGCTGAAAGCAGGTCTTAGAGCGTGAAACGCGTGTTTGCGCACGAACGCACACGTGCAGTACTTCCTGCCCTCTGCTATATAGACAAGCACGCACGCCACTTCCGCTTCCGACCAGTGCAAACGTATGTAGTCGAAACACCAAGAACAAAACAAAAATCTCGAAAAACTAGGTATGCTTAGGTGCTCATTGTGCCCCTTTTCCAAGGCAAGTTTCTTTCTGCCATTCGGCACATATATGTACTTCCTATTCCGACGAGTCGAAATTAGCAAATCCTTTGCACTTTGCGGAACCCCTTTGCGGCTCCTGACGCTGCCATCTCTTTTCCGATGGACTCTATGGTTTCATCGCCCACTTTCGCATGCCACACACAAAATAGCATCCAGCTAGGCAGGTGGACATTTCGAACCTTTATAGCCGTGTGTCTATGAAGTGCTCGTAGCGCTATACGCGGGGCTTCTGTATACGGGTATGCCCTTTGACTTGAGGGACGCTTCGTTTCGCTATAAACTGAATTATAACACTGGAACGTATGCGGACGGACACGCAGGCGGGAAAGCGCTTATCAAGTCTTAGTAGCCGAGCCATGCTGAGGGCCCTGAGTCTGAAGCTTGTGCGGGAGAGGGGATATCAACGCACACAGGGCGGCCAGGTTAATAATACGCACCGAGCTGCTCGCTTAAACGCAGGCGCAGGTCGCCTCGTCGCCAGGACCTCGTGCGATTGGGCATGCACGAACGAGGGATGGCGTGGAACGGCCGAGTTTACAGCCTCTTCGAGGGGCGTCGCTTCCCTTTACAACCGCCTCCTAATCGCGCTCCCTGATTCTGCAGTTCGAACCGCGTGCTGTGTCCGCTGCCCTCCCGGTGATAAATGTTTAGTGCCGCTTGCGTATGCGTGCACCTTCCGTTAACCGGGCGACTGCCAATTACGGTGGCGCGCGCAAAGAAAGCATGCCTGGTGCAAGCCTCTCGGTCCGCGAACATAATTCCTGCTGCGTAAAATGTCTGCGCGAAGTCGGCTCAGTCCGCTACTAAAAAGAAAGAAAAGCGGTTCGGCCGCGTAAACCGTTCGGCAATCGCCGTGGACATGCGAGCCTCTCTTACAGCGCACGAATAATCTGAAAACGGGAGTCGTTGTTGTTTTGAATAAAACCGAGAACAGTGGCCGGTGGCCAAACTGGTCGGCGGAGAGAGAAATGCAAGAACAAGAGCCGAAAGGCCTGTTCGGGCGATCGTCCGAGGGTCGTCCGCATCGCGAGGCGTGCATCGTTGGCTAAATATAATAATGGCCAGGCGGCGGTATGTGCTCTAAGGTCCAAGGATAACAGCCGCTCTTGAGCGTACAATGAGGCAGGAAAGGCCCGTATTCTGAGCTGTGTACAGGCCCCTGTCGCGGTCACACGGTGTCCCCCGAGAAAGGGGCCGTTTTTTTTTTTCTTGTCTTATTTGCCTTACGTCGGTCGCCCCTCCTTTTCTCTCTTTATATTCCCGTCGGGTCGCCTTTGTTTTCATTTATAGCCCTGTGGCCATTGTTGACTGTCGGCGGCCGCCTACCCTATCGTCGTTCTCAGCGCGTCGCGCCGTATACGCTTTTCTTTTTTTCCCTCCCGCGGTAAATAGAGAAATGAATGGATAAGGAAAGGTGCGCATAACGCACGACAGGAGAGGGTCAAGAGAAGCGGTCGTCGCGGTGCCTTGACGGCGGAGTGAATGTGCCCCTTGGCATCCACGTGCTTCTCGGGACGTCCAGTCGCTCGCTGAAGCCGACCTGACCATCCGTTCAACGCCTGCAGTTCGCGGCCGATCTCCCACGGCGCACTTTCTTGAAGCAGCCTTGCCGCGAGACTCCTGATGTGATTTTCCTTCTTGCTGCTTGGCACAGTAGCGTTCGACTGCTGACTTGAATAATTACTCCAAGGTGGGAAGGATATTACGCTGACCAAAGGTGGTGCTTGTGTCGCGCAACATTTTCTCTGCACTCGGCAGGTTTCGCTCGACGAGCAAAGCGCCACCACGTTCGTCTGGGTTTATTCGGACAATCGACCTTACTGGGGGCTGCTAACCCTGATACCATATTTACGAGCTGTTGGTTTGTGCTGCTGCTGCTAAGTGGAAACTAGAATGTTCGTGTGCCACTTTGCAGGTGGTACCCGCCGCGGTGGCTCAGTGGCTAAGGCGTTGTGCTGCTGAGCACGAGGTCGCGGGTTCGATTCCCGGCCGCGGCGGCCGCTTTTCTGATGGAGGCGAAAAGCGAAAGCGCCCGTGTGTACGAGATTTCGGCGGGCACGTTAAAGATTCCCAGGTGGTCAAAATTAATCCGGAGCCCTCCACTACGGCGCGCCTCATCGCCTGCGTTGCGTCGGTGCGTTAAACCATGTGATCAATCAATCAATCAATCAATCAATCAATCAATCAATCAATCAATCAATCAATCGATCGATCGATCAATTAATCAATCAATCAAACGAAACTTATAGGCTGTGAGAACTAACGAAGCGCATCCTGTAGAATCAGGTAGCAACATGATGAGAGGGCAGTGCGGATTCCATCTGGCCACGACTTGACAAGATGCGATGCGCGTATAAACTATGGAAAGTTTATCCCCGGTGCTCCCGGCTGTCTGACCCAACAAGATACAGTAAATCATCGTTTCAACGGAATCCCCTTATTCGGAACATCGCTTTAGTTGAAATTTCTGATGGCCCCAGATGCAGTGCAGGGAGAATAAATCATTCCTGCTTTTAACGAAGTTCCGCTTATAACGACGTCGGTTTCCTGTTCCTAGGTTATGGCGGGGTGTGTGCTGGTCAGCGCTCTTCGGCCGCGTGACGAAATACCGCTGCGTTTCGAGACCCCGCACGGCCAACGCTCTTCAGCGGTATTGGCCGCACGTGGCCGGCGATAGCCTCCCCTCGCCGAAATCGTCGCCGATGCTCCTGCCCCCTCCCCGTCGCCCGCGGAGCTTGGCGGCCGCTCGGCCGGCTTCTTGGCGTCCCCTCCAAGCGGCGGCACTCTTAATCTGACGTTGACCCCGTTTGGCGCGCCCCACCGCCTCCTCCGTTTCTTCTCTCGCCCTCGGTCGTCTCGGCGAGCGCTCATGGCGCGAAGGCGAAAAGTTTGGCTGCGTCGCTCGCGACCCGGTGACGACGCCGGCCGTGGTCTGTTTGGTCTCTCAAGATGGATGATGCGCCAGATATGATCGTGCCGCGCCAAAGTGTTCCACGCTGCTAGAAAGGCCCGCTCGCGTAGCTGCCGTCGCTCGCTTGTATGGGTGGTGGTACGTGTGCCGGGGCACGCTGCGCAGCGGCGGGAGCTTGGTTGGGTGTTGTGCACCCGCGAGGTGGGCTGCTGCGCTAATGGAAAATTAGGCCTGTGTACATGCGGCGAGTGCGAGCGGCTAACCGATAACACGTGCTGCCGTTATCGCACTTCGTATCTACGGCGTGCTATGATTGACGGCATGGCAGGACTATTTGAATTACTCCGGGAACGGACAGTTGGAGGGCACGCGTACGCCACGAGCCAGATTGTCGCTTTGTTGCGTGACGCCAGCCGTGTGACGTCGCGATGATTTCAGGTCAGTTCGTTGTCGTAGTTGCTGGTTGCGTGCTCTCTCTCTCTCTCTCTCTCTCTCTCTCTCTCTCTCTCTCTCTCTCTCTCTCTCGAAACAAATTCTGACTTCTTTAACAATCAGTTGTAGTGTTCGTGTTTTCGATTTAAAGGAATTATTTTCTCCTTTTTTTTTTACTTTTTTACGGGCGTTCACAACAGTGCGTACACAGAAAAAAAAATAGGGATGAAAAGAGGTTCGCCCTACGTTCATCGCCTCCACAGCGGAGCCTTTTCAAAAGGCTTCGGAACACCGAGGAAAAAGCCTTTCTCCGTGGTCTAGAGGAGGTTTCCCGTGGGTCGGCGCGCGTACTTCCGGGACCGGGTACATTTACGAGCTCGCTAGGCGGATTCGACTGATGCCGCGAGCGCTCTGTACCGCGGTAAATGAAATGCGCACGAATACCCTTGCGCCGGAATTCATTATTCAAGCGCCATAACTTCACGGTGGCAAAACGAGTGAAAAGGAAAAGGCAGACTTTACTTTCGTCTGGGCTCGTCGGACATGGAAGCCTACATACTCCCTGCTGCCCGTCTTCGTCTCACACACACATACTAGGAAGACAGAGAGAGGGGGGGGCAGAGTAGGTTTTAAATTATTGTCCGACCCTTCTTTCTTTCTGTCGCACCCTCGGGCACCGCGCTCAACGTTTTCCGCCGTCACGCGTGAACCACAGCCAACGTTCTCCTGCTGCGGGACAGGGGCATCCCAGCTTGGGAGCACATATGCGGCCGGCGCTCGCATCCGGCGTGTATATTTACGGCCCCTGCATGGCCGGGGCGTTGCCGCGTGGCCCCGTAAGAGGGGGGAGGGGGCGCGTTCGCCCGCTTGCCCTTGTGCGGACTGCGCGAGCACGCGCGCGTCTCGGCTTTCGCTCCCCCTCCTGCGCAGCCTGTGTGGAAGAGAGGAGGAGGAGCGTTGATAAAATATCCCGGCCAAGGGTTGCAACTGGAAACGGCGGCGAACAAACCAAGCAGAACAGGAGCCGGCCGACGCCTGAGCGGCCGGGGGCGTAGGTGGCCCAGCTCAGCACGCGGCAGCTCGGCCGTCCATCGTGGCTCCCTTTCTCCACTCTGCCACCTCGGCGTAAATTTGTCCAACCGTGGGAGGTCGGCTGCTTTTGTGCGCACGCCACCGAAGCGCTTCATTGTTCCACGGCGTGCATTCCGTGCATGTTGTTCGGTTCGACGATAAGTCGCACGGTGAGCTCGCACGTGCGCTTGGGAACCCTGAAAGCTGGGCGGTCACTGCGCCGTCGCCTACAGATGCGGATTTATGGGTATTCTTTTTAACGGGAGCACGTCTTACTCCCGTTTAAGCTCAAACACCCACCACAATGGTTGCTTCAGCGGCTCCTCAGTGCATTCGTACACTTCAGTGCTTTGTTTTTTGTCCAATCTTCAGCACTCGTGTCACAGTTTACTCGTCCTCGTCTCTCTCCCCCACGCCATTTATAGTCTACTTCGCTGCCTTCGTGCCGCGGGGCTGATACTGATGCTGAAGGCGTACTGGGGCTGTTCCCCGTGACCAACGGGGTTGGTGTCCCCAACCCGACCAGCGGGAGTGCGACAATGTTCGGCGCACGGTTAATATCCCCGTGCGGTTTGAAGTAATCCGGAGCCCTCCACTACGTCGCGCCTTATGTAGGCCAGGTGTCGCTTCGGCGCATATTAGCCCCCCGCATCCCCTCTCTCGAGAAAAAACAAAACAAAAAACATCACAGCCGGCAATGCACTTGCTTTGCGAACTGAAGGCCCTCTAATCGAAACCTGGGGGTCTATCAAGGTCTCTTTCTTTTTTTCGGTTGCAGCAGTTTACCGGGGCCACACTGGGCATCCATCAGCAAAGTGTTGAGACTTGCCCTGGCATTCCGAGTCCTTTGAAATCGATTTCCCCGTGCATCGCCGAATCATCCCCCTCAGCCGAGTGGAGGGCGCAAATGGAGCGCAGGAGGGACGCAGAATACGGCCCTTGGTCCCATAAGCCATCATAGTCTAGTACGAGGCATGAAGCAACAATGACAGCTCCGAAAACCGCAGTTTCGCGTGTTTTGAGTAGATCCTGTTGTCGATCCACGAAGTTATCGTTTGGTGCCTGGGGCCGATACGTGCCTTACCCGCGACAAAAACGTGCCAGCGATAAGGGTTGCCGTGAAGCATTCGCGGCGGGGGCAACGCTCGGCAAGGTTCCGGCAGAGAGCGCGTCCTCGCATACCAACGGCCGTTTGGTGCCGGAGCTGCGGGTGTGGCGAGCATCGGCAACCATGCAGTCTCGTCGACGACTTCGTGTGTGCCACTGCAAGCGGCTATCGTCGGGAGGGACATTAGGAGAGATAGTCGCCTCGCGTCTCCCAAAGAGCGGCGCACTCGTGCAATCTCGGGTATAATCACAGCTAGATCGGAATTAAGATTCGGTCGTAGCTTTTACTGACCGCGTTTATTTCTGGGCTCGTGGACATCTTTCGAGAGTTGACGGGTCGCCAAATCCGAGCAGCGCTGCCTTAGCAGCTGCCTAGCTTTCACTCTCATTTCTAGCGGCGACTCGTCCTATCGGCTTTTTTTGTTGTCCCTCGTTCTCCAACTCGATCGGAACATGATCTGGAGTACCCGACCTGGCAGTGACCACAAACTAAGCGCATGGGTTTTAAGTGTAGTTCAAATCTGCACGAAGATTGGGGGCGAATGATCCCTTTTGAAAAAAAAAAAAAGAACTGTGGTCGATTCCTCTGTCATAGAAATCAGTAAAACACGAAATTGAAATGTGTAGCGAAATCTGCACCTGAGCATGATTTGCGGGTCGGCGGCTGTCTTGTGGGTGTGCTTGGTGAGCGACGTCCTACTGGTGGGTCGCTTTGGCAAAGGTGTACTGGCGCCATTTCCGTGAAGGATATGATGTGAGTGAAATCTTGGGGTATCGCGGCATAAACCACTTTCGTGTTAAAATATAAAACCCGAAAACGAACAACCCTAAGTATAACGTACTCTTTAGTACTAAAGGTTGCTTCCCCGCAAGAAGACCCTGTGTGCAGGGGTGCACCTTTTACAGGCCGCGTGCCTCGTTGTACTGGCGTCTTTTCCGTGACGGATATGACGTCAGCGAAATATTCGTGTATCCGGGAATAAAACACTGTCGTGTTAAAAGCGGATCATGGAACCGCTCATAAACAGGGATGCCCTAACGTACGAACGGCCCGAGTTCGCTCAGGACCAGACGTAGATGGCATTCTGATGAAAAAAAGAAAAGCGGCCTTTCCTCCTCATTATTGTTCCCGCTCTGGTCTTCCGCCGCTCTACCTCCCCTCCTTATTGCCCGTGTTAGGTGGGAAATTAGAGCGGCTTTCGTGCCGGTCTCCTTTAGCGTTTCGAGGCCTGCTTACCGCAGTAGCAAGCTTTGCCCACGGTGACACGAACACTAAATCGGTTCGTGCTGAGTAATGCAGTGCTCGATCCGCACCACCTTACCGGCAAAGAGGGAACGAACCTGGCCAAGTTCAGTGACAGTGGAGGACTGAGCCGTCGGCTTTTCTATTGTCCGTGCGCTGGGATTATAAATACAGGGAAGAGCGGTGTCCGCTCTGCAGTGACGTGGAACGGTTCGCGGCGCAAGCTCCGGCGGCGTGAAGTGTGCGCGGCAGTGATTTCGCGGGAGGCGGAAGCGAGAGGAGGATGCTCTCCTTGGTCGACGGCTTCTTCATTCATCATCGGCCCAATCGGCCGCCTCGCACGACTGAGCCTCAAGAATGGCTCGAGATCGCGCCTTTGTCAACGCCTCGGGGCCCCCGATTGGAGCTGCGTTGCTCGAGCGCTCCGCTGTCGCAACCGCCGGCTACTGTGCCGTGACGCCCGTGTGATACGAAAGGGAACGAGCACGGCGCATCCTCCCGTCCGGTATCTCTCCTCTCTCTCTCTTCCACGCAAGGTAGACCAACGTTACTAGAATAAACTTCTAGTAACGTTGAGGTAGACCTCGTCGAGCGAAATCCGCCTTTTTCATTGCGCTGTGGCGGCCTCTGGTGGCGCCGCCGAGAAGCGATATGGCAGGGGTGCAAGTGGGCTGCCACTGCAGCGGAAGGGGAATCAGGGCTGCGTTGCTGGTTGTTTATTTGTTTCACGTGAATTGTATTGCCAACCAAAAGCTGCAAAAGGAATAGCTATGCTGGAAGACGTACGTTTTCAACGAGGGAAACATCTGAACAAGCATGCGACTTTTGCATGCGACTTTGGCCGCGCCGCGGCGCCCTGTTCTGTGGTGCTACTCCAAGATCGGGTACGCGTTCGGTTGGGGAGCGGTGACTCTTGCTCGGATTGGGGGAAGCGGCGCATCGGCGTACTCCGAGTCGGAGTATCAGAGCGACCTCCCGAATACAGCATATAAGTCGGAGCAGCCGAGTAGGGCTGCCTCCCAGTCCTCCCGGGTGGGGTTGGGTTTTGGGGCGAGGTTCGGAGTTGATTGGCATGCCCACACCATGTGGAAGATGTCCGAAGACTTCTCCGCACAGTACGGGCATTGTCCTGTATAGGCAGGATCAAAGTGTTTTAAAACTGCCGGGCACAGCAGTGTTTTGGTGTAAAGACGGAGGAGGGTGCGTTCCTCTGCCTTTGTAAGGCCCTTACAGGGCTTAGGATAAATTGCGTGGCCGAATAGGTATAATTCAGTAATTTCTCGAAAAGTGAGGGCCGGTTTGGGTTCGGGATCCATTTCGGAAGGGTCTGAAGACGTTGCCCGGAGAGTGAGCGCGCGGGCTGCGGCGTCTGCCGTTTCGTTGCCTTCGAGGCCCATGTGAGCAGGAGCCCATACGATGGTTCGAGACGCGGGGGCCCCGAGATAGTCGCTATTTTGAAGGATACGATACGCAAAGTGAGGAATGTACCCCTGTTCAATGTTTCTGCAGGCCCCTCTCGAATCGGTGATGATGACTCGCGACTCCTGGTCTGCGGCTGCTAGCGCGATGGCGACTTCCTCCGCATGTGTTATGTGTTGAGCTCTGAATGTTAGGGCATTTACCGCGACGTTTTGGTGGACGACTGCGGCCGTGTACCACCCCCCATGGTGAGGGCCGGAGGCGTCCACGTAAAAGATTCCGTGCTTGTTCCCATAGTGGCGGGTCAGTGCCTCCGCCCGCGCCAGGCGCCTGCCACTGTGGTCGTCACGTGTCATGTTGGCCGGAAGATGGCGCACGTGCAGGGCGTATCTCCAGACTTCGGGGATGCGTACGCGCTCTTCCGTTAGTGTTGTGTGGTGGATGTGTAGTCGGGCTAATAGGCGGCGTACGTCCCGACGGCGTCTTTGAAAGTCTTGTATATTGATTAGTCAAGTGTGCCTCCCGGAGCTCCGCGAAAGTGTTTACCATCCCCAGGCCCATGAGGCGCTGGTTTGACCTGTTTATCGGGAGGTCGAGGGCACGCTTGTACATCTTTCTGAGAATCACTTCGAGGGCGTTCTCGTCAAACTTGCGCAGATGGAGGTAAGGAGTCGAGTAGAGGACTCGACTGATCACGAATGCATGCGCCAGCCGCAAGGCATCTTTGCACCGTAATCCCCCGCGTTGGTTGGAAACCCGGCGGACCATCCGGCCCACCTGGTCCCCCACCTTACGCAGTTTGGCTATTGTTGTATCTACCCGTCGATGTTTGTGGATAAAGAGGCCAAGTACTCTAATCTCATCGTGTTCGGGTATCGGGCCGCTGGCCAGGGAGAGTTCCATTGTGGTGGTGCACTTAGGCGACGGGCGAATGTGCACAAATGCGGATTTGGACGGGGAGCATTGAAGGCCGCAGCGGCGGGCGTAGGCGTCCACAATTTCCGCCGCTTGCTGCAGGTTCGCCTCAATGTCTCCAACCGATCCGTGTTTGGCCCAGATGGTAATGTCGTCGGCGTACAGCGCATGCTGGACGACTTCGACCTTCGCCAGCTGAGCCGGAAGTTTCATCATAGCCAGATTGAAAAGTAACGGCGAGAGGACCGCGCCCTGTGGGGTTCCTCTCGTTCCCAGTTGATAGGGGCCGTGTTCTTCGTCTTGTATTCGGATGAAAGATTGACGATCCGAGAGAAATTGCTTGATATACCGAAAGGTATTATGTCCACAGTCGGTCTGGGATAGATGTTGCAGGATAATTTCGTGTGTGACGTTGTCGAAAGCCCCCTTCAAGTCTAAGGCGAGTATTGCCTTATCGTTGAGGGGGTATTCGACAGGGTTGAGAATTTCTCGGTCGAGTTGAAGCAGAACATCCTGCGCGGACCGGTGTGGGCGGAAACCGAACATGGTGTCTGCGAATGCATTTTGGTTTTCCAGAAACAGACAGCCTGTCCCGCACCATGGTCTCCATCAGCTTTCCCGCACAAGACGTGAGGGAGATGGGGCGGAGGTTGTCCGTGTTTATGGCTTTGCCGGCTTTCGGAATGAAAGTTACCAGGGCGGTCTTCCATTCGATTGGGAGGGGTGCCTCACCAAGCCAGATCGAGTTGATGAAAGCGAGGAGGGTCTCATAGGCGGGGTCGGGAAGATTGGCAAGCAGTTTTACAGTTATCTTGTCCCGGCCCGGTGCCGTTCCTCGTTTCATTTTAGCTAGGGCCGCCTTCAGGTCATGCAGCTGGAACAGCTGATCCAGCTCCGCGTTCTCGGAACCCGCATACGAGTACGCGGGCCCTCGGGGGTCCTGCTGAGTGCAAAGATACTGGTCGCGTAGCTTGCACGCTAATTTTGAGGTATCTCCATCGAAGCTATGAATAGCTCGTAGGAGATGTTTTTGTGTCTCGGCGCGGGTTTGAGTCGGGTCAATTAGGGCGCGGAAGAGGCGCCACGTGCTCCGGCTAGACATTTGTCTGGCCGCCGTGTTACAGCGGTCCACCCAGTTCGAGTCGGCGAGTTGGGCCGCGTACTCTGCCGCTCGCTGGGTGAGCTCTGCGATACGAATTTTAAGCTTTCTGTTATGTTTTTGGCGGCGCCATCTGCGGGAGAGGCTGTGCCGCGCCTCCCAGGTATGCAGAAGGTGGTTGTCCACCTCCGGCGTTGCCTCCGAGAGCTGAATTTTAGTTTCCACCAAACGAAGGTGTGTAACCAATCCTTGTGCCCATGCGTGGTATCCTTGTTCGTGAATAGAGGCCGAATTGATGTAACTTTGCCGGAACTTATTCCAGTCGGGGAGCCGAGCTTGTGCGTGGGGAGCGATCTCTAGATTTGGCGCGCCAGCAGGTTGGCGTCCCCGGCGATGTGAATGCCTGGTGTGACTGCGACGGGACGCAGAATGGGGCGTTCATGCATAGTGCCGAGGCGGACAGCTCCTATTTGTTTACTTTCGTTTCGGGGTTGGCGTGTGTCGATAGAAACAAAAATTTCACCCTTCATGTCATTGTTTGCCCGACAGTTGCATTTCTAAAACGTACTGCATTCTGTTTTCTCGATGGGAGCTGAACCCGGCCGCGTGTTTTCACTACACGGGCTCAGTTACAGCCGCAGACAGCAGTGGAGTCACCGCGGAGCAGACCGGCCTGGCCTACCCCTGCCAGCCTGTTTCCGGCCTCTTCCGCCAGGGCCTTGCGCATGCGCAGTAGCGTTGTGAAAGAGGCGCGGAGGTACTACCGTGCTCTTTTGTACTTGTGTAGTCATATGAATGTCCGATCTCCCTATTGCGCTACGCACCATGTGCGGCCGAAAGGTAGAAGCCGGGCGAGTTGGGCGGTAATGCCATGGGGAGTGTTATGTGAAGGCCGATCCACTGCCCGCGCTTCCACCTCGGAGTCTGCCGGTTTTCGGCCGCAGTTGAGAGCGGAAGTTGACAATGACGACGATGAGACGATGGACGTTGATGTGGATCGATCGCTCTTCGATGATGTCGTAGTCGACGATAGATGGCTCGTTGGTCGAGGGCACGTAGCAGACGACTGACTTTTCAAGGAATATTTACAGTTTATTTACAAGTACAACTATGTACAGGGCATGTATTAGCCCTCAACATTGAGCCGAGCCCGCAACATGCGAGACTCGCCTCGCCTCTCGATCGACCTGATCTCTCAGATCTCCTGATCTCTGACTGACCCCAAACAATCCACAACATTCCGTTTTTGATCACAAAAACCCCGCCTCTAAAGTGGGCGTTTAAGAAAGAGTGAAAATCCCTCCCAAAATGGTTGAAAATCAGCACTCATTGGCCACAATTACACCCAATCACGGATACATTCATTCCCCCTCACGTGACCCAACGCTCTCTCCCCACACGGGTTCGAGCAACAAACAAACCAAAATGGAGCACTATAGAACGGTACAAACCCAGTCGAGCGGTAAACAAGCCGTTTCGAAGAACGCGTGTCTCTTACCACGCCGAAGCCTTTAAGGTCATAAATTTCCCTTTTTTGTGACTGAGCACGGAATCTACCGCGTCTGACACTCGACTTCCGCGAAGATGACGGTTCACGGAAACCCCGCTGTGCCATATGAGTGCGAACCCGTGTTCTACAGCCTCGCCCTCTATGGGGTGGCTGGACATGGACGTTTGACGAACGCAGTGCCTATTCTGTGGACCAGTCCACAGGATAGTGTTCAGCTTTATTCTGTGGACCAGTCCACAGGATAGTGTTCAGCTTTATTCTATGGACCAGACCACAGAATAATGTTCAGCTTTATCCTGTGGACCATTTGAGGCGGCGCTTGGCGGTGGTTCTGCCAGGGCGCCTCACCAGGGACGTCCGGAGCCTGCTGCTCCGGATGCGCCTCAACTGTTGCGAGGTGGCGGCCCTGCTGCACCACCAAGGACGACGCGCCTCTCCCGCCTGTGCCGACTGCCCCGAACCCGAGACGCTGGAGCACCTGCTCCTGTCCTGCCCCGAGCACGCAGCACACAGAGCAGTGCTGCAGGCTGCACTCCAGCGTCTCGGACGGCCCAGACAAAACCTGCAGGACCTGCTGTTCCCGACGGGTCCTGCCAGCTCCCGTCGTGAAGTGTTCCGACACCTCCTGGCATTCCTCGAGGCCACTGGACTAACCCAGCGCCTGTAGCTGAGGCTACTCAATGAACACTTGTGCCGCTGTCGCTTACGTAATGCCCCCCCCCCCCCCTCTTTTCTTTTTTTTTCTTCTCTCTTTCTCTGTCTCTCTCTCTCTCTCCTTTCTTCCTGTCTTTCTCCTTCACACCTTTTCTATTCCACCCCTAGCCTCCTCCCAAGTCTTTTATCCCCTCTTCCCCTCCCCACCGCACTGGGTTGTATGCAGGTGAGCTCCCTACTGAGCTCAATAATATCCCCAGTGCACTTTCCTTTCCTTTCTTCCATCCAATCACTTCTCTCTCTCTCTCTGTTCGGCGCGGTCGTGTCGTGCAACATTTTTTTTTTTAGATACTTATTTCAGTTTCGTAACTGCGCCTTCCAGGGCGGGCGCTCCGGTCGCGTGTTGCGCGGTGTCGGCGGCAGCGTTGACGGTGTGCGCCGGTCCGCTGAGCTCTAAGTTGCGGTGTGTAGTGCATGCGTGTCTGCTCTACAAGTTTCTTCTTTTCGCGTGCGAGAACCTTGCTTCTTCAGCGCGCGGTTGTGCGGCCAACTTAACTTAGCGTTTTCTGCGTGGTTTGTCCACAGGTTTGTGATCTGGTTTACAAAAAACCTAGGCTATGAACCTAGTAACACATATTTTTGATGCCGATTTTGAACGTACTGCAACATTTTTTTAGCAAGCCTGCCCCGAAGTCAACTGAAGCCACGCCAAGCTTGTTGTTCTATAATAAACATTGCGACTACATATTACAAAGTTCGCGTGAGACAAATACGGCACAAACTGAGCGTCCTGTAGCGTTAAAACGGTCGGCATCATGTCATCGGGAGTTGAAGACGTTTCTTTGCCCGCCTAATTTTTGTGAACGTGAACTCGGCCGCATTTCGCCGCATCGTGGTCGTCGTGGTGTGGAACGTAGGGCTCGCCGCTTCGGAAGTCTTTGTTGATTTCGTGTGTTCTGTTATGCTGTGTACTAAATGCCTGACGACGACATTACGCTACCTGCATCGCTTGCTGTGCGTAAAGGGGAATGCTGTTCTGATTAACGGAGTTGAAACCGTCGGAGAGGGTAGGGGGGGAGGGGATAGAGGTATACAGCTTTGCTGTAAAAGTCTCTTGTCTTCGAAGCACGAAGCGTTCTAGCTCGAGGCGTAAAGGAGAGTCTCTGTGTTTTCCTTTTTTGTACTATGCTTTTTTTTTTCTTTATTGCATATAGAACAAACAGGCACGTGAATGACTACGACGCTGGTTTAAAACACATCAGTGTCGGTTTAAAACTCGCTCACCGAACTTTGGTGGTCAAAAACTATCATACACATCGAAAGAAGACAATTCTTCTAAAATTGGTAACCACGTAAGCTCCGGGCACTGCATATTAATTATGCGTTACAAAGCGCTCTAGCGCGAGGCGTAAACGAGTGTCCCGGTGTTGTAGCACCGTGACATGAGAGGACGATTACGACGACGGGAGATGCCAGCCCCAGCCCCTAAGCGGCTCGGCCCCTAAAAAGAAGTAGGTGCCGACAGAAGTAACTGGAGCATGCGAGCTGTGGCCGAACCGCATAGGAGCATCGTGTAGTTGCACCGGCGGTAAACGAAAGGGGCAGAACACGCATGCGCGCCTGCCGACGGTGATAGCATTAAGAATTTTTCGGTTTTTCTTCATTAGGCTGCTTGGTTTTATTAAAAGCTTTTTAGCAAGAGATTTCCTCCTCGTTCATTTTGTAAAAGACATAAGCATGTGCCCCATGCACAATGCATGTGCTCAGCCATCTCACAAGCGTCAGCTGCTTAAGTGGGCTGGGAAATTATGTGTACTGTTCCTGTAAATAAAGATTCCTATTATTATTATCCGCTCGTACAGCCGGCTGTGAGGTAGGTCGGGGCGCCAAGACAGCACATGAAAGAAAACAGCGTGTTTACGGAGTCACGAAACGTTTTCGTCCGCGGTCGTACAACCGAATGCACTGAAGAGGCAAAGTTCTCGCACAAGGGTAAAGGCAAACGCAAGCGAAAAGAAGAAACTTGTAGAGCAGACACGCAACTACACACTGCAACTTAGAGCTCAGCGGACCGGCGCACGCCGTCAACGCAGCCGCCTAAAGTCCCTCCAACTCGCGACCAGAGCGCCCACCCGGGAAGGCACAGTCGGCGCAGTTACGAAGCTGAAATAAGTATCTAAAAAAAAAAAAAATGTTGCACGACACGACCGCGCCGAACAGCACCGCCAAGCGCCGCCTCAAATGGTCCACAGGATAAAGCTGAACATTATTCTGTGGCTGGTCCACAGAATAAAGCTGAACACTATCCTGTGGACTGGTCCACAGAATAAAGCTGAACACTATCCTGTGGACTGGTCCACAGAATAGGCACTGCGTTTGACGAAATGCGTACCGGAGCAGGGAAGCAAATGACAAAGGCGGCAGTGCTGTCCCCGGGTCTTAAGAACCCGTAATTTACTGCCGCCACGTGCCGAACAGAGTGCGCGTCTGGCATTCTGACTTTTCGGCTCTTAACGATTCCTGAAACCAAAGGCAGCAGAGTTAGTTGCCCGTCCACCGGAGACAGCAGCGACACACACACTTATAAATCTTGACCTCCTCGCTCCCGGCCATTACTTTGACACTTCGTTTCACCGTGCGGTTGGACCCTCGTCGCTAGCGCGCTCCGGCTGCACCCTCTGCAGCGCTGCTCTGCGAGGCGGCGCAGTACCCATTCAAGGCTGCGGTCACGGCGCCGGGCCGACTTCGAGCGTCCCCGGCATCCTTACAACAATGAGCGGGAGCGCCAGGCGCGCCACTTCTCGGAACCTGCCTCATGCGCCCCCCGACTACACGAAGAAAACGCTTCCCCATCGTCGCGTTCCGCTCTGCCCATTCATCTCCTCGTCCCAAAAAGGCGGGAAAAGAAAAACGAACGACCGTAAAACGAGCAGCTGGCGATCTTTGCCAATTAAGAAGGGTGCTCGAACATAACACCTCCCCACCAAGAATGTTGTCCGTACACTTGCTGTACGGACAACATAAACTTTTGCCGCGGTTTAAGAAAGCCCATTTCACAAGAACGAAAAAAGACAATCACTCATAGCACGTGCTACAACATAAACACCCAATGAGTGCAACAACACCACTGAATACGCAGGCAACATTACAACCGTGGCGTGCTCCCTTGATACAGAAGAGGCAACCAATACCACTGATGGTGTAAACAACAACACAGCACATACTCCCGCAATAACACAGGCGCTCCTACAACACTGGATAACGTTCTCATCGTCTCTTCGCGCACGCGCACAAGAATGTTTTCACAAACCACAACACACACTGTTCAAACGGTCCAGTGCCCACAACTCCACACATTCACAAGGTGGGCCCCACTTGTACATTCCATGCTCCATGAAGGCGGTCACCACACTTTTACTGCCAACGGGCATTGAAGGCCCCACCTTAGGTTTAAGATTTCCCGCTTTATTCGGACAGATCTCCCCTGAGCTTCGCCATCACGCGGCTCTCAATTATAGCTCTCCAACCTTGACAGGGCATCAGCACATTTGTTTAACGACCCTTTGATGTGAGAGAACTGCAGATCATATTTCTGCAGGTCCAGACTCCAGCGGGTTAGGCGAGCGCTTGACGACGTAGAGCGCGTCAGGTACGTCAACGGATTATGATCGGTCACTACTTTCACCTTAGCGCCGAATAGCCATGTATCCAAACGACCAAGTGCCCACACGACCGCAAGCGCCTCTCTCTCAATGGCTGACCACTTTGCCTGCTGGGGAGTGAGCTTCTTACTGAGAAACGCAATGGGCCTTTCTTCCCCGTCGGTCTCCTGCGCTAGGCACGCTCCAACCGCCATCTCAGACGCATCAGTTGTTAAAATAAACTCTTTACCCACCTCGGGTACAGTTAGCGTAGGCAAGCTGCTCAATGCATGTTTGACCGCGTTGAATGCACTCTCTGCCTCCTCGTTCCAAGGAATCGCATTTGGGACTCGGCGGTTAGTCAGATCGGTCAATGGAAGCACCATTTCCGAGTAGGAGGGGATGTAGTCGCGGTAATAGTTAAATAACCCTAACGCACTACGCAGGTCCTTTTTGGTTACCGGTGCCTTAAGTTGCAAAATGGCCTCCACCCTCTCCGGGTCGGGGGAATGAATACCCGATCCGACCACATGACCGAGGTACCGGACCTTTGACTCTGCAAATTTGCATTTAGCAGGATTAACTGTGAACCCAACTCCAGCAATAGTCGCTAGGACCGCGTCAATGTGCTCGAGGTGCTCCTGCCACGTTTCGGAATACACTGCCACATCGTCAATGTATGCACAGGCATACCCTCTATGCTCCTGCAGGGTTTCATTCATGACGCGCTGAAATGTGGCGGCCGAATTGCGAAGCCCATATGGCATCACCTTCCAAGCGAACAACCCCTTAGGCGTTGCAAAAGCGGTGTATCTCTGGGAGCTCTCCTCTACGGGTATCTGCCAGTACCCCCGTGTCATATCCAAAATCGTCACGTACCGAGCCCTGGCTACCTCGAACAGCAACTCCGTGACGTTTCCCATCGGAAAGTTGTCAACCTCCGAGACAGCATTCAGCTGACGATAATCAATGCATAGCCTGACGGAGCCGTCTTTCTTGGCTACACACACAATCGGGTGCGCGCAGCTACTAGCTACGGGATACACCAGGTCCCATTCCCTAAGCTCATCAATCTGTCGGTCGACCTCAGGTCGAAGTGCCACTGGGACTCTATATGGGTACGCCTTTCCGGGTACTCCACCGGGCACTATTCTGATCTTATGTTCACCTAGCGCGCACCTGCCTGGTTTTTCGGAAAACGCCTCTTCATATCGCATGATGACTCGGCCAAGCTCCTCGGCTTGCTCGCTCGTCAAATGGTTTGCCTCACGCAACACCTCAAGTATCTTACTTGTGCCTTTTCCAGAGCACGGGGTACTTTCTACCTCTCCAAATTCCGCGTCTTCCTCGAATATTACGCCTACGTTGTTTGTACGGACGTAATACTTTCGCAAACGATTTGCGTGCACCCAGCGCTCCGTTCCGTCTTCAAACTGCACCACGTAGCTGTCAGGGCGCTTACGTTCTTTAATTTTGACCGGCCCGATCCATTTGGGGTGCATCTTATTCTGCGGATTGGCATCTAGGACCAAAACCTGCTCCTCCTCGCTGAACTCCTTTGAGCGAGCCCTCAGGTTATATTTCTCGGCGTATGCCCGCTGTACACCTTCTATTCGCTCGTCCACCGCTCGCGCCGCCTCCGACATCTGCTGCCGGAGCCCCACTAGATACTCCGTAGCTACTTTGTTGAGCCCGACAGGCGGCGACCACTCCCCTGACCATGTTCGTTGTAATATACTCAGGGGGCCTTGCGGCACCCGGCCGTACATCATCTCAAACGGCGAAGTACCGGTGATCTCATGTGGCACCTCTCTATACGCCCACAGCATGCATGGAATTAGGCGATCCCATTCGCGCCCCCTTTCAAGCATTACATGCCTTAGCATGGTCTTAAAGGTGCCGTTCCACCTTTCCACTATGCCATTGCTTTGTGGATGTTCCGGTGTCGAAAATCGCATCCTGATTCCCAAACGTTCAGCGAGCTCCCTTGTCAGTGTAGCGGTGAAATTTGTACCTTGATCGCAGCAGATCAGCTGTGGGGTACCAAACCGTGAAAACACTTCAAGGAGCGCCTGGCACGTCGCCTGGGCTGTCAAAGAGCGGAGCGGAATAACCTCGGGCCACCTGGTGCACAGGTCTATGAGGCACAGGGCATACCTGTGCCCACGCGCTGAAGTCGGTTCGATTGGACCGATACAATCCAGATAGACCACTTCGAACGGTTCTTGCGGTCTTGTCAAAGGGGTTATCGGAACTCGATCCGTTATCCTCCGGTTAGAGAACATCTGGCATGAATGGCAAGACTGGCAATATTTCTTAACGTCTCCCGCCAGGTTCGGCCAGAAAAACGCACTCCGGATCCGCTGTTTTGTTTTCTTTTGCGAGAAATGCCCGCCACATGGCCTGTCATGCGCTAGTACAAGTACCTCCTTGCGGCGCGACTCCGGCAGAACAAGCTGCTTACACCGTCTACCATCGATCGTTTCCAGGTGAAAGAGAAGGCCATCTTCTATCACCATCCCATGTGTTCCCGTTCGCGCCTGCTCCCACGTTTGTGACAGCGAACTGTCGTCCCTTTGCTCTATCACAAATGCTCTCCTCGCCTCAGCCTCATTCTCCCGTGGCAGTGTGTCGACTGCGGCAACCTGCGCTATTTCTCCGCTTTCTCCATTGCGCTCGCGTTCCTCGGGCTCTAGGGTGATTATCGCGTGCCCCACACTTTCCCGCTGTGCCATGTCTTTCTCAGCCTGTACAATCCTAGCGGCTAGATCATCGGCTTCTTTCTTGGCCTGCCTGAGCTCATCGTAAAGGTCGGGTGTAAGGATCGCGTCCACCCCTTCCGCCAACTCGTTAGTCACCGCGCAAAGCGTTACCAACTGCGGGTTCACGCTACCCTCACCGGTACTCAAGCTCAAAGGAACGTACATGAGGTCTGCCTCTACCGCATGCCCAAATGCACCACGCATCGTTAGTTTCCCCGACCCCTTCTCACTTACGGCGTCTGGAATCAGGTCCCTTCTCACAACTGTTATCTCTGCCCCAGAGTCCAAAAGGGCTCTAAACGGGGTCTTCCCAGAGGTTAGCTCGATCCATGTCAGCTTAGATACCTGCACCCCCTTGCTCACTCCACACTCCAACACGCCCCCCGGGTCACAGTGTGCCCTCGCGGTTAGTTTCGAAGAAGGCGGTTTATTCGGTCGCTCCGGAGGCGGTTCTCCTCTCCTCTCCTGCGGGCAGCTCCACTGCATGTGACCAATTCGGCCGCAGCTGAAACACTTCGGAGGGTTTCTCAACTCGCCTCTCTTGTTTTTGTCTGCGAACTCCCGCTGACTTCCCTCGCGTGCCCCGTTCGAGTCACCGCTCCGCTGGTTTACCACGCGATGCTTCGGCCTGCTGTCTTCAAATTTCTCCGCAAGCGATGCAACCTCCTTTGGTTTCAACCAATCCTTCGTTTCATGCTGAAGAATGAACGCACGTAGTTCGTCATTCATCAGCTGTTTAACCCGATCTGCTACGAGCAGAGATCGCAGCTCTTCGAGAGAACGAACGTTGCGGCTTCGCAAGTAGTAATCTAACAGCCCTTCAAGCTTAGTGACAAACTGGCCCCATGTCTCATTTCCCTTTTTGCAACCGTAGAGCCTGCGTTTGTATTCTTCGGGAGTCAATTTTAGTTCCTCTAAAATGACATCGCGGACTTCCTCAAACAAAAGCCTTCGACCATCCGACTTGTTTGCAATCAGCGCCCGGCTCCTTTCATTTAGGAACGGGACAATGATTGATCCTGCAGCCTCATTAGGAATATCCCAAGTACGGATCATGTTCTCAGCGCTGCGGAACCATGCGGGCACGAGCTCATCGGATTCCGGCATCGGCGCAAGGACTGCTCGTAGTGAATCTGCCCATCCTTTCAAATTTGGCCTATTACCACTGTCCATGCTACCGTTCTGCTGCCTTAATCTTTCCAGTTCAATCTGCAGCTTCAGTGCCTCGATCATTTTGTCGGCGTCGCTGGTACCGCCGCTCGCTACTGCCTGTTGCCCTGTCACCATTGACGGATCGCTCAAATCTGTCCGATTAGAAGAATTTGATTCGTCAACCTCTACGGCTTCCCCCTGTTGCTCCTGGGATCGTGTGGTGGGCGCCATCATGAAACCGGAGGAAACAAATCAGGGCCCACCTGTGTTCCCTCCGTGTCCCGCCTGGCGTTGCCGGTGCTGCCGCTCGCCTCTCGACGGCCGGTCGTAGCGTCGCTCCAGTAGCCTCGCACCTATCTGTCGCTCCGTTGAGTCTCAGCTCGAACGCTCGAACGTCTCGTTCGACGACGCCGGGTGGTGCCGCTCGCTTCTCGACGCCGGTCGTAGCGTCGCCCCCGAAGCCTCGCACCAACCTGTCGCTCCGTTGAGTCTCAGCTCGAACGCTCGAACGTCTCGTTCGACGACGCCGGGTGGTGCCGCTCGCTTCTCGACGCCGGTCGTAGCGTCGCCCCCGAAGCCTCGCACCAACCTGTCGCTCCGTTGAGTCTCAGCTCGAACGCTCGAACGTCTCGTTCGATGACGCCGGTTGCCGCCGCAGCCGCGGAGACCGCTCCCGTTGCAACTCTCTCTCCCGTCCCGAGCTCTGCTCGAACTCTCGGACTCTCCTTCGCTGAACCCCGGGTTCTGCCGCAGCCGTGGAGACTCCGCTCCCTGGGGCCTCTCACTGGGATGTCGCCCGCTCCTTGAAGTAGCCGCCCCGTCGTCCGCCGAAAGCCACCTCGACCGATCCTGGTCACGGCACCAGTTGACAATGACGACGATGAGACGATGGACGTTGATGTGGATCGATCGCTCTTCGATGATGTCGTAGTCGACGATAGATGGCTCGTTGGTCGAGGGCACGTAGCAGACGACTGACTTTTCAAGGAATATTTACAGTTTATTTACAAGTACAACTATGTACAGGGCATGTATTAGCCCTCAACATTGAGCCGAGCCCGCAACATGCGAGACTCGCCTCGCCTCTCGATCGACCTGATCTCTCAGATCTCCTGATCTCTGACTGACCCCAAACAATCCACAACATTCCGTTTTTGATCACAAAAACCCCGCCTCTAAAGTGGGCGTTTAAGAAAGAGTGAAAATCCCTCCCAAAATGGTTGAAAATCAGCACTCATTGGCCACAATTACACCCAATCACGGATACATTCATTCCCCCTCACGTGACCCAACGCTCTCTCCCCACACGGGTTCGAGCAACAAACAAACCAAAATGGAGCACTATAGAACGGTACAAACCCAGTCGAGCGGTAAACAAGCCGTTTCGAAGAACGCGTGTCTCTTACCACGCCGAAGCCTTTAAGGTCATAAATTTCCCTTTTTTGTGACTGAGCACGGAATCTACCGCGTCTGACACTCGACTTCCGCGAAGATGACGGTTCACGGAAACCCCGCTGTGCCATATGAGTGCGAACCCGTGTTCTACAGCCTCGCCCTCTATGGGGTGGCTGGACATGGACGTTTGACGAAATGCGTACCGGAGCAGGGAAGCAAATGACAAAGGCGGCAGTGCTGTCCCCGGGTCTTAAGAACCCGTAATTTACTGCCGCCACGTGCCGAACAGAGTGCGCGTCTGGCATTCTGACTTTTCGGCTCTTAACGATTCCTGAAACCAAAGGCAGCAGAGTTAGTTGCCCGTCCACCGGAGACAGCAGCGACACACACACTTATAAATCTTGACCTCCTCGCTCCCGGCCATTACTTTGACACTTCGTTTCACCGTGCGGTTGGACCCTCGTCGCTAGCGCGCTCCGGCTGCACCCTCTGCAGCGCTGCTCTGCGAGGCGGCGCAGTACCCATTCAAGGCTGCGGTCACGGCGCCGGGCCGACTTCGAGCGTCCCCGGCATCCTTACAACAATGAGCGGGAGCGCCAGGCGCGCCACTTCTCGGAACCTGCCTCATGCGCCCCCCGACTACACGAAGAAAACGCTTCCCCATCGTCGCGTTCCGCTCTGCCCATTCATCTCCTCGTCCCAAAAAGGCGGGAAAAGAAAAACGAACGACCGTAAAACGAGCAGCTGGCGATCTTTGCCAATTAAGAAGGGTGCTCGAACATAACAGCGGACTTGTGTCGATCCGGTTGTAATTCCCGATCGATCCGTAACCGAGCGGCGGGGTCACGTGCGTTTCCACCCCACGCTTACCTTGGAGAAGTTGCGTAGCTTTCCAGTCCCCTTGAAAGTGTTATTTTGGGATTTGCTACCTTTTAAATTAAAAACGAGACAAGACTGCGGCATAAATGAGAAAGACGTTCCATTTGTGGCAGTTAACGTGACGGGGTAAACGGACTCTTACCATTTCGACGTCTTCTTCGTGGCTGTTTTGTTTCAGTGCGCCCACGGTGCGCCGAGAATCCGCGAGTACGCATGTTTCGTGTACATTTCGCGAAAACGGCCGCCCTACAAACAGAGGAGGTCCTGTAACCGTGCTGCCAAAAACTTCCGAAGTCGAGCACATCTCTCTGTGGAGTGCGGGTTGTACCTGTGCTGACTGGGTTCAGCAGCTCGCAGTGCAGGCCCGTTCACTTTCTCCCATTGCGGCGCGCTCATTCATTAGTTTATTTGTGCGCGGCGTGGCCGACTGCGGGTATGCATTCACGTGCCGCTTGGCACAAGTCTAATCGACGGTACGCAGCTCGGTGGCGGCTGAGCGGCATGCTGCTGCTATGCAACGCCCACGAGAGAGAAGGCCTCGCTACGGCGTCGTTGCTTAGCCTCTGTTCACATGGTGCCAGTGGGCCACCACTTGTAAAGAGAAAAGATAGCCCGGCGGGAAACGTCAACGGGAGGGGAACAGGAAGATTCTGCCTTGCCAGAAAGGTTCGGCCTGGGCCCGGGCGGAGCGGCTTAGTCTCCCAGCCTTCTTGTCGTGTGGGCGTTGCGCTGCTCCTGCTCCCAGCCGCAGAGGAGGCGCGGGACAGCGTCGGCCGGCCAGAGAGCGCCTCGGCGGCAGCGTCTGAGCGCAACCGTGACCGGAATGCATAATGAACGAAGCGGGGCCGGCCGGGCTTACTTGACCACTGATCGCAGCGACGCCTGGCCGATAAGAGGGGCCGGATAACGGGCGCCCAGCGCCTTATCTCTGCAGAGCGATTGGCTGAACACGCCCGAGATTCGGTCGCTACGCGTGGTGATGGCGTCGAAACTTGGCTGCTGACATCAGGGGGCTCGCCTCGGGCTTATGACTCTCTGTGAAGACGTCCTTCCGAGTCGATGTTACTCCGAGCCGACGGTTACCGTAACGACGCAACCGACGTCGCTGCTAGCAAATGAAAACGATGGACACTTTGCGTTTTGTCAAAGTCTTAGTGGGACCGATGTCTTCCTGTCAAGAAAACTAATTCATTTCCCCGTGGACCGGTTGGTCGACCGAAAAGCTCTGATAAGACCTCTGGACACTCGGCATGGGCGGGAGACCGGGCTGTGATTGTGACAAAACGGTTACTTGAAATTCGTGAAAAAGGAACGGTTCTACACTCTTAGCCAAAATGGGAGAAAATAAGACTAACTGCAGCAATTACGCCTCGCGAGGAACATTTAGTCCCCAAAAGACCAAACGCGCCAAGATTAGGGCCGTGTGCAAAATGAAGGGACCAAACGTTGGTCCCTCGACGCGAATGGGACCAACGGAAAGACTAACAGCGCCCGTTGCTCCCGCAACGTTGCTGTTGCTCCCCCTGGCGGGGGCCCTCCGATTTGTTTCTACTTCCCTCCGATTTGTTTCTACTTGTTCGGCGGCCAGCGGGGACGGACGTGCGAAAGGTGAGCTGCGGCGGCGACCGCTTTTCCCCATTCGCCCTTTTTTTGAAGTTCGTGAGCTTGCATCGTAGCGTCAGAGTGCTGAGCTATTTTTTAAAACCAACGCCAGTCGATTCGCTGTGCGTTACTGCCGACGGCGACCTAATTTTTATTTGTTTCGGTCAATATTTACCCAATTTTTTGCTTAACCCTAAAATAGTAAAAATGTAATTTCTCTTTAAACAAGTGGCCCAACCGCATAAATAACCGCCCCAGCAGGAGCAGTGTACAAAAAGGAAGCTAACCGCTAACTTCTTTTCTGTTTAAATTGCAGTTTTAATACATTTATAGCCAGAAATGTCAAAGCGTGGTTAACACGTGGCCGAGAATCTTGAAGGGCTCTAACTTTTTAGGCAAACATATGAACACTAAAATAACAATATGGTACTGTTAGGACACAAGAATTACTCGCAGACATATTAAATTTTAAATGAAAACGTGATATTTTAAGCACGAAAATTACAAGAAGTCTGGCAGAACGCCGGAACTGCAACGGACGCGTACACTCTGAGGCTGAGTAGGGCAAAAATAGTTGCACCCTCGTAACCGCAACTACGTCCAGAATAAAACTAGACAAAAACGGTTAAAATCTGATGTAAATTGGCTGAGTAAGGTATTTTTTTCCATAATTTGCGGAACCCGAACTTGTAATCTGCCGGACCACAGCAGAACGGCAAAATGAAGTCTTCCTTGAAGGCGCGGTCTGACCGCCGTAATAAAAATCCTCTAACAAAATCGTAGAATCTTTATGTATGTCACGGCAAGTTTTTTTTTTTTTTTTTTTGAGAATACAGTGTCATCTAATGGCCCCTTTTCCAGTACCGGCCCTCCTTGTGGCCGCCACGGCGAACCTAACTGGCAGTAACGCGCCCCCCCAAAATTGTTTGGCTTTCGGGGAACTCGTTCACGAAGCATTCTCGTCCTGCAGTCCTTCCCGCACCCACCCGTCACCCGTGCCTTTCACGTGAATTTCACAGTAGCAGGCGGCACGCTCGCGTGACTCATCTAACGTGGCCGAAAGCTTCCTTCACTTTTTTTCATTTTCGTTGCTCCCTCACTGGTAGCCACGCGCTCGCAGCGTGGTCAGCCTCAAACATTTTTGCCCCTTTTCTTTGAAAGCCTTTTTTTGTGTGCACGTACGAATTCACTGTGAACTGTCCGTAAAGAGGAAATAAAAACGTGCAGCCATAGCCACTCCCCATGCAGAAAGCTGAGAGGACGCCGTTTTGTTTGTTTCGCCCGAGGCTATTTCTGAAACATTGTTAAATTTATTAAACATTGAGAAAATTTGGCTCTTAATACATTTTCGAAATAAAAACGCATTCTTCGACACCGGCATCACAGCCAGAAATCAATAATGACCTTGTTCTATACAAACCCGCACCATCAGCGCAGGAAAGCAGGTTTTCTTCCAATAAATAAATATTCCTTCTTGTTTTCTTTTTATTTTTGATTGCAGTCAAACCATTTTGATTTAGAGCTGGTGCTGACAGGAAGCGTCTCTTTCCCTACATGTCTTGTGAAAGAGAGGGAAGAGGCCCTTGTTTCGTGCTACGTAAGCCTCTGAGAATGATAGCGAACCTGCATGCGAGAAATGAGCAATCTTTCTATTTTCTGTTGCCCTTATACAGTGGTTCAATGCGTTGAGTGAGGGAGCATGAGTCCCCAGGTTCTATTGCTGGTTTGAGTGGCGTCTTTTCTGCTGGAGTCGGAAAAACAACAATGTCTGAGTTTCGCTTGTTAACTACCGTGGCCATGGTCTTAATTAATCCGTAGTCTTATACGCAGTGCAATTCACAGGCCACATTTGGCTGCACTACATAAAGCGTTGATTTTGCTTCTTTTTGCTTTTTGAGGTACTTTTTACGGATGCTTGTTAGGGCTGCTGGAAACTGCGTTTTTCTCAATTTTGCGTCCTACCATGAATAACACTTCTTTCGTTGCCCTATTTATTTCCTGCAGGAGCGTGACGACATACGCCCATTGCCGACAGCGTAACGGAGGTTGGCTGTCTCCTCTCAACGGGCAAGTACCTCAAGACAAGTGGAGCACGCTTGCGTCAAGGACAGCAGCCATGTATACCCGGAATAGCCCAATACTGGGCGCATCGCCTCAATAAGGTGTGCCGTACAGGCCTTCGAAATAGAGACTCCAACGTCAAGAGTAGAGTACGGTTTACTTTTGTTGTGTATGTTGCTCACACAGTGTTGCAATAAAAAGCTTGAAAGTAACATTTTCTTTGTCGTGAGTACTTTGTCGTGAACAAGTGGCCAAGAAATACTGCTTCTGGTCTCTTGTGTTTACTCCTGTCTTCTGAATTGTCGGTCTAATGGAACGACAGTCATTCATGGAGTACTTGCACGAGCCAGCACATCGTCTTTTAGTATGCACGGTTAATCCAGAGGGGAGCATTTGCAGGGATGAACATTTAGTCTTGAAAGCATCAATTGGTCTAGGGAGAGTAATGGGAAAGATTAACGATTGATACTCAGAGGACCAACGGTTGGTCTCCAGTCGACTAACAGGGGTGACTAACAGTTGATCTGCAAGGGACCAACAGTTAGTCTTCATGGCGGACCAACAGTTGAACCATCAAGGGATTAAGTGTAGAGGGACTAACAGTTGGTACCCTTGCCGTTAGTCCCAAAAAGGACTAATTCTAGTGGCAACGCAGTTAGTCCCCAAAAGGACTAACGCCGATGCCCCGTTAGTCCTTTTTGGCTAAGAGTGTAGGTAAGACAATACACGCCTCGATCGTGAATAAGGACTACAATAGAATGCCTTTCGCTCATAAACCACGTATCGGCAGTCAAATAGTGCGTGAAAAATCGCCTCACGGGTTCGTTTTTCGTTTCCCATTTGCGTCTTTGAAGGTTTGTCAATCGATTGGACCCACTTTTAGCTTTCGCGCTTCTCCCAACTTTCGATAGGAAGGGATGGTTTTTCTTTTTCTTTTTGCTAAATGTATCTCGGTGGTCCCCGGCAGGTTTCTGGCGTCACTTTTGTTGCGCCGTTTTTCTATATATGCTGTATTTCTACGTGGTCTCAGCGAGAAAACTCGCCTGTCCGATCGTAATGCCTGGTCAGTTAGTACAAATTCTGTTAGTACAACGCGCTGGGGACTTCATACGTAGATACCAAAGTCGGTTTATTAGCCACAGAAGAACGTCTTCCACTTGCATCTATTAGTGAAGTCGACTTTAGAATTAAAGAGATGGAGATATTTATAAAGCGGCAGCCGCCGTTCTTTGACAGCAGACTTCTCATAGTCCACTAGAAAAATGTCTTCTCAGCCATGTGTTTGTGTTGTACTCAAGCCGGCTCCAAAAGGGCTGGGTGCATAGCTCGGATAGGGGTATAGGCGGATTTATGAAGATGTTTAACGTGAGCCCATAGCGCATTCATATTTTAATGTTACACCTCCAAAAACCTCTCTTTCCTTCCCTCCCCCTCACTCTCTTTTGCACACGGACGCAAGCGCTCGTTCGCGGAGAGAGAGAGAGAGAGAAAAGCTTTTATTAAATATATGCACGCAGGCCTGCTTAGTCCTCACATTTTAGAGGACCTCTGGTGACGTCTTCAAGCCGCTGCCTGATGTACGCCGCCAGTTGCCTTTGCTCTTCGGTGGTGCTTCTTGCGGTCAGCCATCCTTTGTTGGGTGTGTTTGTAGTGTTGTGTATGGTTGCGCAGTCCCAGAGGATGTGATCTTGGTCCAGTATGACGTTACAGGTGGAGCAAGTAGGGGGTGGTGCGTCAGGATCTCCCCATATCTTGTGTAGTCCAGCTGGAGTGTCCAAGGTGTCTGTTTGAGCTTGTCTTATTAGGGTTGCTTGGTGTCTTGTGAGCGTGTCAGGGAGCTGTGGCAGTCCCCTCCTTCCCGTGGAGTAGTCCTTCAAATTAGGTGCTGTTGGGACCGTGAGCGTTTGATTTGGTTCGAAGTTGGCAGGAGCCCGGGCTGCTGCTTCTCGGGCCAGCTGATTAGCTTTTCCGTTGTCTGTCATTCCTTCGTGCCCAGGTATCCAGTACACTGTTACAGCTCCCTTGATGCTGTTGTTGATGGCCGTAGCTGTGGGTCGGGGCCGTTCCATGCTTAGCAGTTGGTGACGGGCGCTTTTTGGATCCGTGTGCTTCGTGGGGCTGGATGTGTGGGCAATGGCCGTGGCGATTGCTGTGAGTTCAGCCCAGATGGGTTTCATAGGGGGGATACACTGCTGGTACTCCAATTGTCCTTTGAGGTCAGCATACGCTATACTGTCGCAGGTTGCGGTTCCCTCTAGCAAAGGCTGCATTTATAATGCAGACAAGATATGGAAACATTCGAGGGGTCCGCGAGATTTGGGCGGCATTTAAACATCCGCGGATGGAAAGCGGAGCTCTCCACTACGACATGTCATTAAGACCGGACGTGCACCTTGGGCGCTTTAGACGCACATCCCCGCTCCCCTGCTTTCTTTCATTTGCTGGATGTCGTGGTCGCAGCGCACATTTTTAATCGAGAATGCAAGTTTGCGCGGTTTCTTCCTTGGTCATCCGGAAGAAGCAGGCCGCGCGCGGCGTCGTCGTGATAAATTGAACGGGGCGTGCAACGAACCGAGTGTACCACACGCAGTGGTCGAGCTGCTGCAGAGCAGGGAACGCGCTGTTCGCTTTGCCCCGCCGCTCTTGGAGCTGTCCCGTGCGCCTCTGACCACAAGTGGGGAACGAAGTGCCGCTGTCCGCCGGTGGGTGTCAAGCCATAAGTTTCGCCGCCGGCTCGTGGCAGCCCCGGGAGGGAGGAGGAGAAAGGGCGCCCGCTCGCAAATGAGCCCGCTGCGGCGGGCCTGTCTGCTCGGGGGCGTCCCGCACGCTAGTCTAGTTGCGTGCAGCGGCTGCAGGCTGACCGACCGCAGCGCGAAGAAGTGCATGCATGTCCAAGAGTCAGCGGGCCTCGAGACAAAGGAACGCTATATGCGGGACCCTTCTTTGTCTGCAGTTTGTCTGTCTGCAGTTAGACAAAACTTTCGTGTTCTATTAAATTCCGAGACTGCGCTAAGCCTGCTGGAAGGGATATTGCTTGTGAACGAATGAGTGGTAGCACTAGCAGTCCTGCAAACCATAAGCGTCCTATTTTCTACGCTACTACATTCTATAATGGGCTGGGGGGGGGGGGGGATAAGTACTGAAGCTTCTAGTTAATTAGTCCGAATCCGATTGGCATAGCTTGCACGAATGTGGCTTTGAGTGAGTGAGTGAGTGCTTTATTGATATATAAAGTGGAAAAGAAGTGGACTGGGGATATTTTGAACTCATTTGGGAGTTCAGCATACAACCCAGTCCGGGGGAAGGGGAGAAGGGGAATGAAAGGGGATAGGCGGGAACATATGGGGACAGAGAACCAGGGAGAAAGAGAAAGAAAGAGGTAAGGAGTGCGTAAGGCTGGCCGGCAGGCATTGGGCCACAGCCGTTGTATGAGGTTGGTCTCCGCGAGGTAGGCTAGGACAAGTCGGAATGCTTGGGACCCGTCGGGAAAAGCGGGCCCATCAGGGCGTGGCTGGGCAGCCCGAGACGCTGGAGTGCAGCCCGAAGCTCTGCTCGCGGGGAATCGTGCTGGCGGCAGGAGGAGAACAGGTGCTCCCAGGGTCTCGGGCTCTGGGCAGTCAGCACATGTGGGCGACGACCGGCGGCCTTGTCGGGGCAATCGAGCCGCATGCGGAGGAATATGAAGCGGGCTTCCCTGCGGCCAGGCAGGCTTTGTGGAGCTTGGCCGCTGATCACTTTGTATGCTGGTGTTTGTTGCAAGTGAAATCAATTCGCAGTGGGTTTCGTGGAATTTCGGTGGATGGAAATAAATTTATCTCAACTCGCTTGTTTGTCTATAAGGTGTATTCACAGGGCCTTGAACCGCGCGGCGGCGCTACCTGCGCGGCGGCGGCGACGCCATATTTGAGGTTGCACTCCGCCGTGCGGGCAGCGCGTTTCCCGACGCGAAACGTTGTTTGCGGCGTGGTGCTGGCAAGAACGTTCGTGTGGACGGTGTTTTTCTCTGCGTGATTCGTGTGTTCGAGAATGCCTGGTCGTAACGAGTAGCCAGCATATTGTTTTCGCTGTGAAATTACGGATGCGCTGTTCACGTCTCGTATACAACCGCAGACCCGAAGCAGGCCGAATAAAGAAAGCAAGCGCACCGTTTTTTGTTGTTGTTGTTGTTGTTGTTGTTGTTTCGAAGCGAAGGCCAGGGCAGCGCTTGAAGACGGTATGATTTCGCGCGACGAATGCAAATTGTCCGATGGTTTGACAGACGCGAACAGCGGCGAGCATAACCCTGTCCGTTTTGGCGATTTCGCGCTATCTCGATCGGTGTCATCCCCGTGCGCCGATTTCCTTATTTCCTCCGTTGCTTGAAGCGACCGTGGTGCGAGTTCAGAAAATTTCTTCACCCAAGGCTGCGAGGATATTTGATGTGGTGGTGGCGTCTGAGATGAGGAGGTGGTTTTATTGTGCCACCCAGGCATGTTGCGCGCTTCTTGAGGAATATGAGAGACGGCGAGGTTCTCTGGCGACAGTGTTCTGTGCGTTGAAAGCACAAAGGTCGTCCATTTGAGCTCCTAATGAAGCGGAACAATTACGCACAGGGTCTGGGTGGAAACCATCGCGGGGTAAGTACGTGATAAAATTAGGTATGGTGGCGACGACAAAGATCCCACCGATGATTTTCAAGTCTTTTTTCTTTCGGTAAAGACGAAGCGGAAATTATAAGCAGAACAAGATTATGAAACACGCTTTGGCTAGGTCGAAATCAGCGCAGAGACAAGTGACAAAGGCTGCTCTAGCTTGTCCCTGCATACATTAACGTTTTAGTCTCAACGCTGTTTTTGAAGTAGTCAGACTGTGTACCCAGCGTCAAGCTTTAGTGCCTGATCACGTAACGCGCGCTTGGTCATTAGAGAACAGTCGAAGGCGACGAAGAAGAATTGGATCAATTTGGATGCCCGCAATTACCTGGGAAGCGATATTGCATGTACGTGTGTGTTTACCTCAACACTCGAAGTAGCCCATGTTGAGGCTGGGAGCCCAGTATGGTTCGTCACATCCATAAAGTACGCCGGCTACCTTAATTTGTGAACATTTTAAGCATGCGAATGTTTCAAACATGTGACGAGGTGCGAGATGAAAGCTCCGACGCCCATCGTCCCGGGGCCCACCTGAATGAAACGGGCTCCAACAGATTCGGTACTGATTAGCCATATTATCGATAACTTTTTTTGGAATTCGTTGAATGAAGACAGACAGCCTTCAAGCACTGCTCTAGCCGTCGCTTCGAAACAGCGAAAGAAAAACCAAAAAAAACACGGCGCGTTGATTTTGTCGTGCGGCCTGCTTCGGATCTGCGGTTGTAGGAGACCAGCGCAGACCGGATTTTCGAAGCGAGAACAATGCTAGCTACTCGTTACGACGAGGCATTCGCAAATCCGCGAATCACGCAGAAAAAACACCGTCCACAGGAACGTTCTTGCCAGCAGCATGCTGCAAACCACGTTTCGCGTCGGGAAACGCGCTGCCCGCGCGGCGGAGTGCAACCTCAAATATGGCGTCGTCGCCACCGCGCAGGTAGCGCCGCCGCGCGGCCCAAAGTCCTGTGAATACACCCTTGTCTATGTGATTCTCGTTTAAATGTTGTTTCACTTGTCTCTCTTCGTGAAGTATATAACTGCTGTTATTCGCTCATTTTATGGGTGACCTCACTAACCAAGCAAAATGAAAACTGTTCATTTGCTGGAACTGTGATGTTCGATGGTTGCAGGTCCTTTCGAAGGACCGTCGATGCAGGCGGGCTGAATTTCACGAACGGTGGGAAATAGTGTGCCTGTCGATGCCGTCAGGGAGCCTTCAGACGCAGAAAAAGCACCGTGGAATCGCGGGTCTGGATGCGTTGTTTTGAAATCGTGTGCTTTCAAGACGTTTTTAGGGGAATGCACCAGACTGCCTTGGTTCCGTGCTGAATTCCTAACGCAGAGAAATGTTAATATAACATGTGTCTACCCGCGTTCCACACGCAGTGGTAGGCCATCCGCGCAGCCAGCGGGAACCATGAACGGACCGCGTGAACTTAAATAGAAACTCCACAGCTTCACAGTATAGTAGTAGCTTGGAATTAATCTCTTCTCTGCGAATGTCAACCAAGTGGGCACTCGGAGTCTCTCTCTGCAACCGCAGTTTCGGCGCTGCTCGAAACTTCCCGGGCTGAAGGAGGCGTTTACGCGCTTCCGTCGTCAGTGCGGCGGAGCCGGTTGCCCGCAGCCGTAATAAAGTGCGCACGTGATGCGTTCTCCGGCCACCCCGTCCGAAGAAAGATACGCGGCCGAGGAACGAGGGGGCTGCGATAATTACACGCACGGGGAGAATCAAGAGAGGGCGAACAGCGGAGGGGAAAGTACACACGACGGGAAGCACGCGGAGGCATGCGGGTCTTCGTGGTTCAGCAACCTCCGCTCTCCGGAGCCGGCAGCCACCGTTGTCGCGTAGCGTGTCCAATCAGAGGCAGCGGCTGATCAGGGCCAAAATTAGCGCGAATTAGGAACAACGAGGTGTGCGCGTTCAATGTGGGGTGAGGATTATAAAAAATAAAAAATAATTAGCTGCGGGTGACCGCTAGGCTTTTTGTATACGGGTGTACTCTGTAGTTGAGCATTATTCGTGTGATCTGCGTATTATCTAGACGGGGAGTGCTGGTTATAGAATAAGACCAGAATCTTACAGCCTTCTAGGAGGCAAAAGAAAGGGCTGTAGCCTCGTGAAACGGAAGTCAGTTCCCAACGCACCAAAGAGGAGGCCGGAAACTCTGTGATGCCCGTGGGAGAAAATTCTATCCACGTTGACTTCCCCGCTGGTCAGCGAGCGCGAAGGGGACCCGTAGAATCTTCAAGACGAAGCAGGCGCGTCTGCTGTTTGCACACTGGTATGCTAGCGGCTGAATGACGCCTTACGTGTGACCACTATGGGAACTAAATAAATTTTCACCCATGCTTTGATCAGGTTCGTATTCCAATATAATTCGAACTAATTCTTTATCGCACCCGCCGGGCTGGCATATATGTATTGAGACAAAGGCCTTGTGCTGATACACGAATGAGGCCGCAGGTTTGCTCTCCCGGCAGGGAGACTGCGTTTGTGATGACAACAACAACAACAACAACAAAAAAACGGTACACTAGGAATCGGCGTGCGCTAGGCCTCGTATGCCCCATGATGCGGCCTCATCGCGTCAAATCCCGGATATTGAAAAAAGAAAGGAAGAGAAGCCCTCACCACATTGATTTGAACATCCCATTTTTTGTAGATATTGGCAAGGTCATGGGTTAGCCTTTGATTGCGACCCAAAATTGGGGCCAATAATGAGTGTAAAAGAAGTTCGATGTCATTTTTTTATTCACACTGAGTTAGGAACACGGGAAACTGACTTTCTTATCCCCTGTGTTCTTGCGTGCTCGGGCGTGCTCTTCGTCTATCGTGAATGGTCACACAAAGTGCCGCCAAACTAGGTTTCAGGTCGATGACCCTTACAGAATTTTCAACTGAATGCTGGTCGTGTAGCTTTCAGTAGTGATTGCTGGAATTAAAAGAATGGATGATACCTAGCCCATCTTAAAAGATTGTTATTACTTGTGTGTATATTTTTAACAGGGATTCGAAGACAGGAGCACCCTTAATGTTACATGGGATTGAATGAACAACGAGTGGAATGTAAAGACCCCGCTCGTTTCAATGCGGAATCCTTTTCTGTGCAAGGCAATATTGCTTTTTGTCGTGCCCAAGTTTTGCGCGTTTTATGAAGCTCAATAAGCGGTAGAATCGGAGTTCGGAGTTCGCAGATTCAGCCGGAACCAGCGATGGCCCGAATAACAAAAGCGAGGCAGGTCGCGAAGAGTGGTTGTAGTAGTCATCATAATCATCCGCAGCCTATTCGTGTCCACTGCAGTACGAATATGTCCCTCCCAGTGATTTGAAACCGTTCTTGTGGCGGGCTTTTCGGGTCCGTTGTCCCTTCGAATTTTCGCATTTCACCACTACCTCGTCAGAACTGCATGATGTGGCGCGTGTTGTATTCTGCCGTGAAGAGAACACTGATCGCATGTCTTTGGCATTTGTTTCAGAGCTTTTGAGAGAACTGCAGTGTTTAGTCATTGGTAGTATTAGAGCCTTGATTAAAGCGGATGGCCGGCGAAGGGAGAGGAAGTGGCGGAGAGAAGAGTGTTCCGGCCCATGCCACGTGCGGGGTGCATACCTACGCAGGGTACTGCCCCAGAGTGCGCTCAACGGACACAACCAGGAGTACGTCTGGTGTCAAGCAAACTGCCACAGGCCACATACTGGCACATGGCACATACGGGAGCACACCAAGTTGGGGTGTGCTCCCGTATGTGCCAAAAGCTGCACCAAGAGCTGCGCGCCAAAAGTGCAGCAAGGCCGGCTCCCTCGATGAATCCCTGAAACAGAGGTTCTTTCTCACCTGTCATGCGCGTATTATTCAGAGAACGCTGCAGCACGTGCGTCCCCATTTGTTCGGAGCTGGTTTTGTCATGTTGATGATGTTGCCTGAGGTTGAAGGGATTAGATCGATTTCAGGCCTGATGCGGCCTGCGTACCAAACGTCCGCATGCATGCTGCAGCGTGGTTGGTGAGTGCCGAGCGATCCAGGCCCCGAAGCAGCGCCAGCTAGAATGAAACTCTGGAGAATTCAGTGGCCCAAGACGACACAAGCCGTCCTGCTCCCTGCTCTTCCGTGGCTGCTTTCTCTGTCCTGCTTGGGCGCCAGCCCAGCGAAAGAGAGCGTGTTTGGCTTTCTGCAAGGGCCCCGAAACGCTTCGCTGCTGCCCGCCTTGTTGCACAGGCGACGGGGCCCCCTCTGGGAACTGGTTTCTCTCCCGCTCGATGCTTTCCAGTCATCTGGATTGGCCTTTTTTTTTCCCCCTGCCCTCTCGTCTCGTCTTCATCTTATTTTAGCTTTGTCCCGGCCTCTCTCTTTCTCGCCCTCTCGGCTTACTCCTCTTCGGTGTGATATTTATGAAGGATCATTGCGTCCGGCCAGTACGATCTCGATACGTGTGCGAAGCGTTACCAACTCCGAATGCTTCCGATGTGCGTTTGTTTCTTCTTTGACGCCGTCTCCGCTGCCTCCCGTTTTCGGCAATCACGATTCCTCGGGGGCGTTCGGTGCGCCTGCGTACCCGTGTTTTCCAGTCGAGCAAGCGCCCTGGAACACGTGCTTCCGTTGTTTTCGGAGCACGCCAGCCGGCTGGACCGAGAGAAAGAGCGGCGAGCGAGCGCGTCGGAGCAGCTGGTAGATGGCGGCGGGCGCTCACTCCTCCTCGCCGAGGCCGTGCTGGCCGCCGTGGTCGAGTGCCGTGGCTCACTGAAGTCCTTGCTCGGCTGGCCGCCTCGACGGTATCGGAAGGAGCCCGAGAGACAGCAGGCGGCGACGCTGGCGGCTGGGAGCGCCGGCGGTGGTGGCGGGCGCTCCCAGTTTCGAGACGACGTGCCGGAAGCGTTGTGTCTATCTCCTAATTATGAGATATGGCCGCCCATCCTCCTCCTCGCCCTCTCCTCCTCCGTCTGCGTCGCTCACTCTCTCTCTCTCTCTCTCTCTCTCTCTCTCTCTCTCTCTCTCTCTCTCTCTCTCTCTCTCTCTTGTGCGACGTTATGGCTTGACGCTCTCGGGGAATGTGGCGTTGCCCCAAAGTCCAGCACTGTGGCTCGTCTTTGTAGGGTGATTCTTTTCGGTGCGCATGACGAGCTCAGCTCGTCAAACATTGCGGCAGAAAGTCGTCAAGAAGAGTAGAACTCGTCCAAGAAGCCCTATAGTCTTTCGGAATTGTTGTTTTAAGCCTTCGGAGCTTGTCCGCGACGCTAAGTTCCTTGGAAAGGAGCCCGTACATGTGAGATACAGCTGTTAAAGCGAAAGCTTTCTTAGTGGGATCTATGGCGTCCTGCGAACAAAACTAATTAATTTCCCCATAGACCGGTTGGTCGACCGAAAAGCTCTGATAAGACCTCTGAACCCACGGCGCGTGCGTGAAAGCGGGCTTCCAGTGTGTCAAAACGGTTACCTGATATTCGTGAAAAAGGAACGGTTCTACATAAGACAGTACACGCATCGATCACGAAGAGGTAGTGCAATGGTGTACCTTTATCTCATAAACCACGTATCGGCATACATTTAGATCGTTCGTTGATGCATTTACGTAGCGCGCGGAAAATCGTCGCATGGATGCGTTCTTCGTTTGCGATTTTGGTCTTTGAAGGTTTGAAGATAGATTGGACGCACTTTTAGCTGTCGCGCTACTGTCAACTTTCTTTGGGAAGGGATGGTAAGTTTCTTACTT